>NC_140593.1:72976053-73543553 GCF_964204655.1 Triturus cristatus
TCATCTCCTTTTCATTGCAAATCATCAGTATTTGTTTGAGGCAATACACGAGTCTACATGGTTTCTTCAAACATTTAAATCTGACTTTCTATGTATGTTTGTACGTGCATGTGTATAAATACATATTTTTAAAAAGACATACACATATCCATACAAAATCAGATTTAAAACTTTTTAAGCAAAATATACACCTATACATACGCGCACACACACTTTTGCGCACCCATGCTTTACTATTGCCCTATGTAGGTTCCCCCACCAGTTTTATTTGTGGCCCAGTGTGTGCCCCTCCTACAACCACTTCTAGAGATGCCATTGGTCACATCTTGGACTCTTCTTGTCAGAAAGCGACTGGCACTTTGAAAGGAATCAAAAGTAGCAGCATCACTGCTACACCCATGTCCTCATGAATCATTGAAATAGTCTAATCTCAGATTAAATATAAAATTCCCACCTAGAACGCAGCAATTCATTAATAACCTAGATAACGAGCAGTAATAACACTAACAGCCAGGTTCAGAAAGATGTAAAAAAAAAAAGCATATAAAGCTACATAAAAATATTTATAACGGCCTGTCTGCCAAACCTTTTTATTTCACTTTTGTCCTGCACCACTGACATAAGGCTTGATTAGATCTTGGCGGAAGGGTTACTCCGTCACAGCGGTGACGGGTATCCCGTCTGACGAAATATAACTCCCATAGGATGTAATCAGATTTATATTTCAACAGATAGGACATCCAACACTATTGTGACAGAGTCACCCGTCCGCCAAAATCTAGATCAGGCTCATAGTCCGAAATGACGTCTGAGTACTTAACATAGACAAGTATATGAAACTACATTAGAGAAATGCCTCCAGCAGACATGTAGGAAAAATAGGGATCTAGAATAAATCAGGTGAGCTTTGTGAGGTGTAAAGAACTAGGACACTCCAGAGAGGTACGTTCATAGAGCAGCATATCTCCGTTTAGTTAAGAGCAGTGAGGAAAGCCGTATAAAACTGTACATTACATGCACAGGCATCAGCCTCCCAAGAAGTAAGTTCATAGAGCAGCATATCCCCGTTTAGCTAAGCCCAGTGAGGGCAGAAGGATACAACTGTACAATACAGGCACCGGTGTCCATTCGCACTCTTTCAATGTTAGGTGAACGTGCACAGAGTTTTTCAAAGGGACCCCCCTGCAGATTTCCACCACAATAATATTTCTGAAAATCGCAAAATGGTATTGGGGATTGTTTTGCTAAAAGGCAGTCATTCGAAATCTGAGAAAAATTAATTTGGGACTATTCTCTTGAGCAATTGTTTTATATTTCCCAATTTATTACGTTCTTGGCCAACTGACTTTAGTCTTGAAGGTCCTTGGAACCCAGCACGTGAAGCTTTTATGTTGGTCTGTATCTATGATGACAAGCAAAAGTACTGGGTTGAAATAATAACCCATCTTAGTAAAGAAGCGCACATGTGTTTCAAGGGCTTATGCAGGTGAAAACTGTATATGAAGGGAATGGATGAGTGAAATAACAGAGCAAAATAATTTCATTTTACTAGCTGTTATGTAAAAAACTATTTCCATTATATTTGCCAACGGGTATACAAGTTGTATGTTGACACTTAAACCAGGTAGAGTCCTCGTGATACGTGGAAAAGCTCTTCTGTCCTCGAAATTTCACGAGCAGAAAGCAGTAACTGATAGCTGTCCTGTTCAAAAGACCTTTATTCGAATTTCATAAAATCCATAAAAGTACAACAATAAGAACAATTCATATTCGCAATAAATCGAAATACAATTTCATAATTATTAAAAACCGATAGATTGATGAGAGCTGTATCGGTTTTTAATAATTATGAAATTGTATTTCGATTTATTGCGAATATGAATTGTTCTTATTGTTGTACTTTTATGGATTTTATGAAATTCGAATAAAGGTCTTTTGAACTTGAACTTGATAGCTGTCCTGACATTTTCTATATCTAAGGAAAGCTCTCCAATTAACAATGGCAATGTTAAACGAACTACAATGCCTAAAGAGATGCATGCAGGCAGTATACTGAAAAATAATTTAATTAATGGCTGCAATATTTTCTAAAACAAGTATATGACAATATGTCTTCCTGATGGAAAGCTTCCTAGCCTTATTAGCTTTTTTAGCATTTAAATCAGGAGCTAAGATGTAAAAATTAGGAAGTTGGGTAAGAGTAGCCAATGAACTCAACTCGCATTCTGAACTATGATATACTGAACAGCCAATCACAATTGTGGTAGTTCCAGAGACATGCAATGGGGAGCCATCAACAAGGGCTGGGGAATCCCATTACTGCTACCCATTAATCTTTCATCTTCCCTGCTACCTTCCAAAACAAAGCCAGGAAATTCACCCCCACCCCCGCTCTTGCAGAAAACATTCAGAAACCATTTTCGTTCTTTAAAGGACTAATCAAAAGCTAAAATATATTCTTGCAAACAGTCTTTGGTGAGTCAAGTATGGCTCGCTGCCATCTTCCCCATTCCAAGAATAACGCAGCACTGTGCTCGGGGGACAGGCATAGAGCATCCGTCTAGAGAGCCATCTACTCCAAGGTCCTAGCCCATCAGAGGCACCACCACCATGGTATGAAGCACAACTACTCGTAGAAGAAGAACCTAAAAAAGTCAGGAAAGTCACAGTCCTCTGCGTAGGAAAGGACCGCAAAAAGCATGCCCTAAATGTGTCAAAATGTACACTTCTGCACACCAGAGCATTATGAGACTGGGACAAAATTGTGAGTCGGTGCATAATTAACCACCATTCTCAGAAGCACAAATGCAGCTCGCACGAAACCACATCTATTCACCTAAAAAGGAGAAACGCAACTCTGGATGGCTCTAGCTCAGCATGTCATGCTGTATAAAAACGAAGTAACCCGGCATAATCCATGTGTTCTGAACATCAAGACAGAATTGAATCATGATATTGTGTCCCTGGCTAATTATTCCGCTGTTTTTGTCTTTAGTCTCTTTCTGGCTTCCTTTTAGGTCGGGCTGTACATGAAAAAAAGAGTTTTGACCTAGTCAAAAGAAGAGCACACATTTGCATTCGAGCATGCATGTTCATGAACGCAAATGGAACATTAGAAATACAATCATTCATACAACTAAATAAACTAAGTAGAACTTTTGTTCATATGGTCTAGGGACCATGAAAATAACGTGTGGGTAGATTTGAAGGCAAGATACTAAGGAGCGCGTTTTAATTTAATGGTCGTCAGTTTTGATTCTACATCGATAAATAGTATATGGGGAGAGGAGTGGAAAAGAAACAGATATTTAGCCAGATAAATTAAGTTTATAAAGAATTATACTTCTGGTAGCTACCACTCCAGGCCGTAGTCATTTCGGCAGCAGCAGCCATCGTAACTGATCGAGCTGCCGCAGACATTTTGTCATGGCTGCAGAGGCAAGGAGGGTCTAAAGGGAGATGTCATCAACAGCAGCAATCTTCCTCATTCACCAAAACAAAACCACTTTAATTTGGTCTCTACTGAACACATCACCCCCCGACCCCCATAGTGGGCAGGGGGCAGTGTCAGGGTTGGAAAGGACTGTGAATTTGGACCGATGGGTCAGCCAAACATCAACACAGACATGTTGTCCCCTTCTGGGAGTCTCTGCTCTCTCTTCGGCACATTTTCTTCTCTGCTATGGCTGATTAATTCAAGGGAGTCTTGGTCTTCCTCATCACGCGCGCAGTAGAAAGGGTACCGTAGGACATAACGTGGCAGGAATTCTACTTCTACTACCGTCTGGTCACCAAGAAAGATCAGGGTCTTCACTGTATAGAAGATCTCAGACCCGCAATTCCTTCATGCCGAAGGTTAAATTCAAGGTGTTCTCATTGAGCTAGGTTCTTCAGGCCCCGGACCTTCGGGACTGAAGAGTGATTCAAGGTGCTCTCACTGAGCAAGGTTCGTCAGGCATTCAAGGTACTCTCGTTGAGCCAGGTTCCTCAGTCCCTGGACTTTCGGGACTGAAGAGTGATCCAAGATGCTCTCATCCAGCCAGGTTCTTCAGTCCCTGGACCTTCAGGACTGAATAGTAATTCAAGGTGCTCTCGTTGAGCGGGGTTCTTCAGGCCCTGGACCTTCGGGACTGAATAGTGAATCAAAGTGCTCTTGTTGAGCAAGGTTATTTAGGCCCCGGAGCTTCGGACTGAAGAGTGATTCAAGGTGCTCTCATTGAGCAAGGTATGTCAGGCCCCGGACTTTCGGGACTGAAGAGTGATACAAGGTGCTCTCACTGAGCCAGGTTCATCAGGCCTTGGACCTTCAGGACAGATCAGTGATTCAAGGTGCTCTTGTCAAGCCAGGTTTGTCAGTCCCTGGACCTTCGGGACTGAAGAGTGATCCAAGATGCTCTAATCGAGCAAGATTCTTCAGTCCCTGGACCTTCAGGACTGAATAGTGATTGAAGGTGTTCTCTTTGAGCTACGTTCCTCAGTCCCTGGATCTTGAGGACTGAATAGTGATTGAAGGTGCTCTCTTTGAGCCACGTTCTTCAGTCCCTGGACCTTGAGGACTGAATAGTGATTGAAGGTGCTCTCATTTAGCCAGGTTCCTCAGGCCCTGGACCTCGGGACTGAAGAGCGACTCAAGGTGCTCTCATTGAGCCAGGTTTCTTCAGTCCCTGGACCTTCGGGACTGAAGAGTGATTCAAGGTGCTCTCATTGGGCCAGGTTCGTCTGGCCCTGGACCTTCGGGACCGAAGTGTGCCTCTGGACTTTCAGGACACTCTTTTTCAGATCTCTATCCTACTGTGCCACAGGAGGCACTTAAGGTTCATTGTGGGAGGCGAGGGGTGGTTGGGATGGTCAAACCACTGGCAATTTGGGCTCTCTCTTTTGGTCTTATGTTGACCCTCGACTCTTTACCAAGGCCCCAGCTGTGATCATAGAAAATCTCCACAGATCAAGTGCACATGCATTCCCATATCTGGACAACTGCCAGATGTAGGTAAGTTGCCCCGGATGGCCTCCGACCGCCAGCTACACATGATCATTCTCTTGTTCAGCCTGTGCTTTTCAGCCAGTTACTCCAAGCTTCAGTGCTGTTCATTACTCATCAGTGTCAATGGGCATTGGTATCAAGCGCACTTAATATGTAAAACACAGAAAATGGAGTCCTGTAGAGTCTAAAAGGACACCATAATCAATATACCTCAAGTAACGTAGTGCACTTAACAGTCCTTCAGATATGATGACCCCAATTGGTAAAGATCTCGAGCTAGACACACGAAAGAGCACAACTGAACACATAGATGATATACGAACCACATCCATGTCATTGATAATCAGGGCCGCTGAAATGATAAGTCTGCAGCCGCTGCGTTTCTGCATAATTGAAGATTTGTTGGACTTCCTACGTAAGCCATCAATGTTCCATAGTTTGCATATTTTACCCAAAAAAAAGTTTCTAGCTCAAATGGATCAAAAGCTACTAGAAACACGGCGACACATTTTGCTGCATAGCAGAAGACCCGTTGCAAAGGTTGACTGCTCACCTTTCAATTGCTTAATGCTGTATATGGGTGTTAAACTGGTACTAATGGGGTGAACCTTTCCCCAGACTGTGTTAACATGTGAAAGAAGTCAAACTAAAGAAGCACACTGCATTACGCCTTATAATTTGCCTTTACTTGTCACATAATTTAGTCAACCTTGCTACATACATAATATGCTCCTTCGGTGTCACATAATTTCAGTGAACCTGCTGATAATTCAAGTTAAAGAGGGACAAATGGACCCACATCACCCAACACCTGAGCAACCTCCACAGGCTCCCCGTGTAAAGAAGAGGCCAATCCCAGATGTTGACACACGCCAACAAAGCCCTCCATGACCAAGGACCAGCATACATGAACCACCGCACAAACTTCCACAAACCATTCATACACCTCTGCTCGGCCACCATCGCCCTCGCACAGACTTTGCACATCCACCGGAGCCACAGTGGAGGCCGCTCTTTCTCCCACTTGCCGCCAAGTCCTGGAATGCCCTTCCTCTCCACCTACGAACATCACCCTCACTGGCGGACTTCAGGAAGAGACTCAGGACCTGGCTTATTGACTAAGCCCAGCAACCCAGCACCTGGATACCCTCATGGGTGATTAGCCGTGCTCTACAAGTACCGGGTGATTGTTTGACTGTCTGTGACGGAATCCTCTGGGCCACGGTGTGAAGCTCAGGAACCTGACGGCGCTACAAGGCCATACTATGGCCAATGCAGCACTATAAATATCTCTGTTAACATAACCCAAGTCAGCTGATGTGCATGGATGGCTGAGGTGAAGGTAATGCGCACGCGCCTAACCAGCGGTGGACGCATGTCCGAGGCCCCTGGCAGTATGGACTGACCGAGAGCATCGCCGTCATTGTCTGTAACACACAGAAAACACGCCTTCTGTTCTCTACAAAGAGCGACTGTCTGCATGCACCACTGTACACCGAGGCACGCTTACAAAGGCACAGCACGACCCACCCCAAGCCATACCATAACTAACAAGCCTGAGCATTCCAGTTTCACCACATGTGGTTTCCATTTGTGAAAAATGAACAAGCTGTTTGTGGTTAAACTGTCTAATTGGCTGTTATCAGCCTAGCACTGCATTCGAGATTTACAGGATGCATCGGCTTCTGTGCCACATTAGCTGCAGAGGGGGCGCTGGGTGGGAGGAGGAGAGAGTTTATCCCGAGGAATAATATTTCCGATGCAGCCACACTCGCACTACATCTGGTTGTGCTGGTAGCGGCAGTTAAATTGAAATATTTCACAGCGTGCGTCGGCAGCACGCAGAATGGTAATTATGACAGATCTGATTAAGCCCGAGTGCCACCGGCTCCCCGGCCAGCCCCGGTTGTGCAGGTGTGACCTTGTGCGTGCTGGCGTGTGTAAATAAAATTAATTACAAGCGAGAGGGCGAAGGCTCCGGTGACATCACAAAGCGCAGGAACTCCCCAGAGGGGCACCTAATGGAATATTTTCCCTCAGTCTAATAATACAGTTCATATTGACTTGAGGTAATTAGCGGGATCATTAAAGCAGTTTTCCCGGCGTATTTGGCTGCCTGATCAGATTAGTGAAAATGTTCTTCAGAAAAAGCCCTGTGTGGTCTGCCAGAGGAGGAGGAAATCAAAAGGCAGCAGAGCCGGTTCTGGAATGGTAAGCAGCGCGGAGACTGCAGTCCTAGCTGCTGCCCCCGGAGGGGAGGGGTGAATCCGGGCTGCCCTCATCCATCCCACGTTTCTTATCAGAAGCACACACCTCTCTTCCTCGGTAAATCCGGTTCGAGTATCTGTTCTGCCTCTTCCCCGGGAAGAGCAGCGCAGGGTGGAAGCATCTGTTTAATGTGGGTGGAATCACGCGCACTGCTGAAACAATGAGGTCAACGCAGGCTCGCGCCGCGCCGTGGACGCACGGAAGGACCCTCTGAAGAGGCGCTTGGGTGGAACCTCAGCCGAGCACAGCCTCATGCTGCGCCGCGAAGCCCGCCGCAGGCACAGATGGCGCCGCTGACAGCTCCCATCCCTAGTGCTGGTTCTCGACGCTCAGTACAGGATCTGTGACATTGACATTAATGATCACAGCCGGCTTCAGGGAGGCCATGTGCTGCAATGGTCAATGTTAAGGAGCGCGGCCATCAACCAACTGGTAATAAGTACCAGACACCTTATTATGCGGCGACATGCGGCACAGCATCGGCTGCTCCAAAGCTGGGAGCGCAGGCGCAGGGAAGCAGTGCAAACACGTAGGCGTCTGCATGAAGCAGATACGATACCTAGATCTCGTTTCCTACTCGACAACCAAGACAGATTTCACGCTCCAAATTAAAATCTAAACACTATAATGAGAATACTTAGCCCTAAAACTACAGAGAAACGATATATCCCCCAAAACAATACATTATTGAAACATTAAGGCAATTTATGCGAGTGTTTTGAAATAGCAGCAGTAATATATACATATACCTATATGAGCTACACGTAACAAAGTACCTTAACCCATCCATTGCGCCTTTTTTGCATCAGTTCATCAACAGATAAACACCCCTCAGCCTTCTGCACTGATTTTCTATGTACTGTGGATTCAACATCGAGCACACACAGCCTACATCTTTCAAAACCCACCTTGTACAATTCAGTTCTGGAAGTCGATCCCATCGGAACATCATAAATACGTCATTACTCTGAATATAAGTAATGCCTGCATAAGGATGGAGGATTTTCGCCCACAGGATGCTTACGCCCACAGAATTTGACATTTTGTAAATAAACAAAGTCCTGTGAAAGTGACACCTGCAATACTTTCTATTTAATAACTTTTAAATAATGCTTCTGAAAATGTACTGTCCTTCAAGACCGAGCTCAAAGGAAGACAAAGTATTCTGTCCACCGCCAGAGTAAGGCCTAATAGGAGTTTATGTATAGCACAAAACTCACACTGGTGATTGAAAAACAGGATTCTTTTCTTTATTGCAACATCATGTCCAAATGACGCGTTTCGGCAGCCAGACTGCGGCCTTGATTTTGTGTGATCAAGGTCGGTGTATCCGGCCGAAACGCGTCATGGCGACATGGTGGTGAACTAATAAACATCGTTTTCAGACGAATCTGGGTCTGCTCTAGCTTTCCGGCAACAGAAGGAGTTAAGGCAAGGACTATTGATATATATATATATATATCAATATATATATATATATATATCTTATTGTCACAGCTTGCCATGGATGGTACGTTGCTAATTCTATGCTTAAAGACTTTGCTGTATAAATGGCAAAAGGCTTTGTCACTTTTTAGCTCAGAATGGATAGCACTGTGTTAATCCTACGCTTAAATACTTTGCTATAAAAACAGAGATTTGAGGTGAGAAGATTCAGAGTGTCACTGGTGTTGCATGGTGCTCTACACTGGGGGTGCTTTCCACCAAAATTTGAGAACTACCCAGAATGTTCTGCTTCCTGTTTTGCATATATATATATATATATGTATATATATAAATATATATATTTTCTTTTTATATATTGACCAATAATTCCATTATTTCGAAGTCTTTCTACATTAGGAATCACATGGCACCACAGGTATTTGGTATGAGGCTTTTATTTTCTTCTAACAGTGCATACAAAAATGGACAGTCATCGCGTTTCGGCATTTGCTTTCCATAGGACCATAGAGTCTGTCTAGATAGTCTTTTTAAAGGTGCCCTCAACTATAGTCAATCATCACTTTTCCTTCATTAAAAACAACTTGACTGCATAGTTTGGCACAACGTTGTCAATTGACATCCACCATTTGAAAACAATTCATTTCTTGCTACTGCTGTCTGTAAAGTGCATTGAGAATTTCCAATTACATTTTCTTGTTGATGACTATTTGACCTCAATTTATGGAATGACAGAAGTTACTTTTTTATCTTTTTTATATCAATGTTATCATTTTTCAAACTTTTGTTTTTTACACTCATATTTCTTTTGGCCAGCTATTCAAACAAAGATACATTTCTTGATCAACTTTAGGCGACATTGCAGCAATTTTTTCAACTCTTATATCAGTAAAGTACTCCATAAAGACAGAGAGAAGAAGATAGGACAAAATGAAATATACATAAAAAGGGGAGGTGGAAGAAAAAATTGGGAAGAGGAAGAAAATGAGAAGGCAAGTGAGATTTAAAAGTGAGATTTTTTTTAAAAAAGGGGAGACAGGTCGATATTAAAATGATTTACTATGTTTACTCATTATGCATTATATGCAATCATATGAAAATAGTTATAATTTTAGATTTTTCAGCTGGAGTCTCAGTGCTAAAAAGGTGTATCAATCACATTAATAGGAGGAAAGAATATATATATCGATGTAAAGGGAAAAGCGAGAATAGGCCATAAGGATATTATCACTTATGCCAATATATAAGAATTCAAGTTTTATCCATATCTAATTTCCCAACCCTTAGTGTCCAACTGTGTGTATATGGGATGTTGACTTTTGATTTTTGGTCCTAACTTCCCACTAATCCAGCATGTGGGCAGAGAAACATCAGCCTATCCCTGAGTAGGTCCTTGACTTGCCCTAGGACTTGGAAATGCACACAAAGCATTCCCTCAGTTACTGACAGTGGTCTCTCGTCCCGTCATGGATAGCATATAAAGCAGTGGTGGCAGCATAGCATGTTTTGAAAATCCATAGGGTGATCAGACCTTTTGATGTGAATCACTGGAACAAATGTCTACTGGCCCGCTCTTCTAAAAATGTGCTCCGCTGCAATTACCCAGTCCCTTGCGCTAACATCCAGAGTGTGTGTTGATGTGTGTAGCCTGGTGCTGCTGGCACGGTGTGTGAGTGAATCAGAGTAATGGAGGCCAGTGGGATTCATTTTGGAGACCACTGGCCTGGCTTTGCACGAGATGGAGGGGAGGCTTTGTTCCTAGACAGCGGAAGTGAATTTTTCATATTCCTGAAGCTGTACGGAGGATACCTAGTCACTAAATTGAGGGGAGTGGAGACAGGACATCTCTAGATATTCAATTCGGTCCTTTTGATTAAAAAGGAGCATGCTGATTAGGCTTCCGTAACACTGTCCTTTGATGGATGGTAGGGGTGGGACAGCTAATTCTTCTGTGCAAGGTCTGACAATCCTTAGGTGAGGTCTGGCCTTTTGTCTTTCCCTGAATACTCCTTCAGTTCGGCTGGTGATGGCCAGATACAGAAACACCACACCTCCTAGTATCTCTGTTACAAGTGCTCGTGGATGGAGATTAGCCTACTGTGAGAAGCAACCCTCTGCATGCATGCTGTTTATGGAGAACAGCCTGGAAAGTACACTGAAAAGGAGAACCACCCTAAAATAGTTCCACAGTTTTAGACTGTGAATCTACATTTTCCATCTGACTTTTGTATATTAAAACTGTCAGCTGCCGCAACTCAATCTGCATGCATGAAGGAAGAGCATGCACAGGTTTTAGAGCATGACTCTGTCCTGTTCCTGCAACAGTAGATTCTCACAAAAAGGCAGGATGATCAGTCATGCTCGGGAGTTCATGGTGCTATACTCTCAGTGTCCAATCCAGAACCACAAGGAAGACTTGGGCCAGGTCGTTCCACATCTTCTTGAAAACTCTGGCTAGGAGTAGTATTGACTGGAAGGTGCACTGGAGGCCTGAATTTGAGAAGAAATGCGTCTCCGAGCAAGGAAACTCAAATGCGCAGAAGTGCTGGCATGGCACGTTTCCAGTGGTGGCTAATAGAGCTAACAAAGGTTCTCCTCAGTTGTGGAAGAGACCTTGCACCAGCTCCGGATGGAGGTGCCATTGGTGATCCATGAGGCATTGACAGCTAAATTGGTCTACTCTGTTGTTCAGAGAGCCCTCCGGGTGTTGTATGACCAGGAACATGTCTTGCTGTCCATCCATGTCAAAACGCATCAAGCTGCCTGGCACATGATCAACAATCCCACCCGGTCCTCTTTGTTGAAGTGCTACATGGCAGTGGTGTTGTCTATGAAAACCTGAACTAGCCTTCCATTGATGGAAGGGAGGAATGCTTACAATGCCAAAAGGAGCGCTCTCACCTCCAAGTTGAGGTGGAGCTGAGACTCCGCCAGAGACCAAAGTCCTCGGATCTCCACCTTTCCCAGACAGATGGCCCACCAAAGGACTGACGCATTTGTCACCATTGTGAGCTCTGGGAGGGGAAGAGAGAAGGGTCTGTTGCTGACCCAATCACAGTTTGTCAGCCACCACTGCAGCACCCTTCAATATCTGGACTAAGTTAGAGAGATGTCCCTGATGCTGCGCCTACTGGCACTTCAGGTCCCATTACAGAGCCCATATATGCCAGTGAGCATGTGTAAGCAGCAGGATGCAGGAGGCAATGAGGCCCAGCAGCCTCAGAATCAATCTCACCAAAATACAGGAAAGAGGCTAAAACATTAGAATCATAGCCTAAATATCTTGGACTCAACGTTCGGGAGGATATGCACAAAACTTCACTGTGTCCACAATGGCTCGGATAGCAGGAAATGTCTGAGATGGACACAGTTGTGACTTCAGTACGTTGGGTGGGCACCCCAGCTAATGCAGTAGGTTGGCTATAGTCTGAATGTGGGTAACTACTGCCTTGGGCGAGTCTGCTTTTAACAGCCTGTTATCGAAGTAGGGGAAGACTGGAACCCTTGAACCTGAGGAGGAGCAGCTACCACAGCAATCAACTTTGTGAACACCCAAAGAGCATGGGTAGGGCCCAAGAGGATCACAGCAAACTGAAAATGCTTGTGACCGACCATGAACTGCAGGTAATGCCTGTGGGCTGGCAGGACAGTTATGTGGAAATAGGCGTCCTGCAAGTCCAACGCTATCACTCGTGTCCAGGGCAGACAAGATCTGAGCCAATGTGAGCGTTTCCAATTTTTCCTTTTTCAGGAAGTAGTTAAGAGGGTGCAGGTCTAGTACAGGGCAGAGGTCTGTCCTTTTTTGGTACCAGAGAGTAGCTGCAAATAGCACAGAAGGGGCGAAAGGTAGAGTGAGGTTGGCGCAGGGCTGTGGAGAGCCTCTGAGACTGGACAGTGGCCCTCCTGTCCTTAAAGCACTTGAGTGCAGAATCTGCCTAATCGCCAAACAGGTGAGTGTCTTCGAAGGCCATGTCCATAAGGGATGCCTAGACAAACCCTGAAAAGCCAGTAGACCTCAACCAGGTGTGGCAACAGAGTGCCACTGATGAAGCAGTCACTCTGCCTAGCGAGTCGGTTGTATCCAGTTAGTAGAGTATAGTGAACTTTGCTGCATCCCTCTCATTGGCAATAAATTAGGACAGGATGGCTCGGGCCTCCTTGAGATCATGGGCAGCACTGGTGCCATCGAATCACAAACTGTGTGGAATTATCAGCCCCAAAGGCACGCAGTGTTTACTGGCCCCAGTGCTAGGATGGTGGAAGAAAAAAATCTCTTACCGAAGATAAAATCCAGTCTTTTAGATTCCCTATCCAGTGGGGTTGGAGGGAACACGCCCGGGTTTACTTTGGATGTGCAAGTCTGGGCAACCAGACTCTCCAGAGTGGAGTGCTGGGTGAGGAGAGCTGGGCCCCGTGAGAGGGCCAATGGCGGCAGGCAATCGCCCAGTGCACAGGAGTCTGTGTGCAGGGCTTGGCCAATGTCCGAGCAGGACATCAGTGAGGGCTTTATCAAAGGGGAGAAGAGGTTCTGTGGGGGCAACTCCTGGTTGAAGAACCTCTGTCAAGATGTTCATCTTGACTGAAGCCGAGAGCAGCACAAGGTCCTGGACCTCAGTCGCTCTCCTCCTTTTCCCGTAGCCACAATAAGAGGACAGACTAGGCCAATCCCTGTAGAGATGTCCAGATCATTGGCATCCCCCCAGTTCCTCCTAACAGTTATCCTCAGGTTCTTCCATAGAATCGGGATAACCAAAAGGATCTTCAGATCTGCCCCTATGTATTCCCTACAGGGCCAAACAGTAAAAGGAGGAACTGTCTCTGACTCAGAGGTCTGTGTTTCATCCAGTGCAGGAGTTGACATTAGGCGTCATTGATCCTGTTCCGTAGCGGAGCTAGGTAGAACAATGGGGTCGGTGGCACCAGGAATGACACCACTGAAAGGGGTTCCGGGGATGGTCATGGTCTTGTGACTGAAGCCGATCCAGGAACAGATCAGAAGGGCAGGACTGGCACCAAGGTTGAACCTGCCAGGGCATCTGCAGAACCCATGGGGTCCCAAGGCGCTCCAGAGAGCTTGGCCCACCCAAATATGAGGTGCATGGTCTCAAAACTCCTTTAGGTGGGCACGGGGCATTCCGGCTCCAGGAATTTCCGGGAGGTGCGTAGCAGAACCAGACTCGGGCTCCACGGCTGAAGCGTGGCCTAGATTTGTGCAGTCGTTCCCGCACCGTCTCCAATTAGTCAAACCTTTGCGTTGAAGTCGAAGAGCACTTCGACTATTTGAGTCACTTCTCCAACGATAACTTCGAGCGTGACAATGACCATTGGGAACAGCTGGGATCTCCCTAGTGATGGGAGCATCGCAGGATCGACTGGCATCGGGCAACCAAGAGCTTCATTGAGCACTCTCGAATCGCCTTAGGGTTCCTCGCTCAGACTTTGGGGCAGGCCTTGGGAGTTATGGCCCAGCATAGGTACTGCTCAAGATGTTCCAGCTCCAGTCTGATGCCTGGGGAATATTCTACAGTAAGGAATCTGTGGCTAGAAGACTCCATCAGATAGCACATGTTTATGGTTGGATAAAGCGCTTGTGGGCTTTGGCACACTTGCCGTCGATGAAGCAACCAATGGAGCAGACGTCATCGTAGCTAGATGTCATTTCTTTGTGAACAAAACAGTTAACGGAGCTGGTGTCACCTCTGGAGACAGTAACACCTTAGCTTTCCTGAGTACAATGTAGGATTTCAGTGAGAAATGTTTAATCTTTAGGGAGTGTTTCAGAGGTCTGGCCTTGTGTGAGAAAGAAAGATTTTCAAAGTCTCCTTCTCTTCTATCCATCTTTTTTGCGTTTCCTCTTCCTTTTGTGGGCAACTAATAGTTTGAACCTTCAAGGAAAGCTCAGAGGGTCTATGCTCTGCAGAAGATGTCTTCTCGAAGAATGTTTTAGTACCTGCTGAGTACTCTGGAGAAAGGTCTCCCTACATGTTTCAAATACCCAGGATTGGAAGGCGCAGACCTGCTTGGTCGTGCAGGGAGGCCGATGGCAAACATCTTTTTGTCTCCCTTAGAGCCTTTCTAAGCAAATATCACGTCTTGCATCGTAATTTATGATACACAGTGGGCATGTCTGTCGTGCCCGTATGTTTTACTCAACAACATTTTCCATTTCTCTTGAAAAGAGATTTCTTGGATGTTTTCTCAGCCACTGCTGACGCGAGGAAAGTTTCAATGTAGAATAGGACGCTGTAATCTGGAAAACATTTCTACACATTTTTTTCCCAAAGAGCTGCATTAGAGCTACTGCGAGTTACCTCCACACTGACATGCGGTGAAACATCTGGCAGCTTATGCCTGCAAGTGGAGCAAAGATGGTTGTCCATCCTTCAGACCCTATCAGCTGCTGTAATGTTTGTTCGTTTTTACTCTATATTGGAGAACAAATAAGACGAGGCGCTATTTTTCGATTAGTCAAGTTTAAATCCTTAAAAAGCTCCGACACTGTTTCCAAAGATTCATTTGCTTTTCTTCTCGTTTTTCGCTCTAGTGTTGGAGTTAACAGTAACGATCAAACTGCCCAAAGCTGAGAAAATAATTCCGAGCATCCATACTTCTTTCTTGCGCCACTTTGCACTTATTCATTGATCTGCTCACAAATTACATCATGCTATTTAGATTATTTGCCTTATCTTATTAGTCTCCTAGGTTCTCTTCACAGATGCTCGCCCAAAAGTGAATTATGGCATCACTGCAGACGGAGCTCTAATTCGGATGAAGAGCAGGGGGCTGGGAATGCATGCCCTTAAACGGCTCTGCACCATCTTCTCAGGGCTTGGTTTGTGGTAGAGCAAAAGTCACAACTGCATGCACACTTCGGGTCCAACCCATCCTGAGACTGCATGACAGACCTACAGGCTATGGACTTTCAGCGGCTGTTTGAAATATACACTTTGGCACGCAAAAAGGACTGACCTGTTTTAATAACTTTGAAGAAAAAGCTTATAATGCAGCATTTCATCCTCACAGCTCTCAGTGAAGACAAGCTAACTAGGAGTCAGCGACAACAGATCTCCCACTGGTCCTAGGCCGGGAGTGAGCTCTCTCATCACCCTGAACTCGTCATTCAGTCCTAGTCACTGCTGGCAGGGTCCGGCATCCACTTCAAGAGGGTCAATACACAGATGTATGGAGCATCGCAAACCCCTCCCGAGTAACGACACCACTGCAGCATCACTGTGCTGATGATATCATGGCTGGAATATTCACCTGCACTATCCAGCTTCTTTTTTTTATCACCACTTTATGGAAGAACTCTGGATCCTAAAACAATCCTCCATCTTGATTCAGGGCAAACAAACAGAAAACACATGAAAAAAGATACTAATATGAAAATGTTTCCTTATGACTCGAGCCACAGGTGACATTTAGCTGGCCATACAGAACACCTTCTCTTAGATGCGCCACAGCACTTTCCTACTAAGTATCAGAGTGCTTGGGTGCATTTTTGTTGCTCATCTTGGAAGTCTCGCCTCTCCATGCTTTAATGTGCCTTTTGCTCCTGAGGCATACATCCTCAGGTTGTCTATGCAACGGACAATGTCAGTTGGAGAACCTCTCTTGAAGCAGCTCTTTGAAAAGGAGAGTGGGTGGGAATGGTTCCTTGAGAGGAAATGGACAGTCCGGTCCGTTTCTTCACAGAGCGATACCATGGGTGGCATTGTAGAAGCGGTGTTACCGAAGTGCACATCGACCACTGGAAACTGTACAGAAGTACATCAACTGACAGAATTCACAAGGAAAAACCATGCCACAACCCAACCTTCCTTTCCAGGCACCAATGAATAACAATGAACTGGAGTACAGGACAGGGGAGGCACTAAAAGAATGCGCCTAGCTCAGTCCAGCATTAGAGAGTCCACGAGCTTCTGTCCGTCCATGAAAGGGGACAAGATGCATTTTGAGCTGCAGCTGGCAGCTGACATTGAATGGCTGCTCTCTGAAAGTCTACAAGATGCAGAACACAACTAACCAACCCGTGCACACTTTGAGACTATTAAGGTAGTAAGTAACATGACCCATCTGCATCTTCTGGGTCCCTGCTACATGGACGCAATCAGAGATGCATCTTTGGCACATGCCAATACCCGTGCCTTCCATGTGGGCTGAAAGAGGCAGGACAAATTAGTGCCCTATTTTCTGAAGTAAGACAAAGCTGTCATATTGTGTCTGTGAAAATAATGACATTTCCATTGAGTACTAGGCAGAATACTGAGATAATGCAGAAGATTTTCATTTGACTCCTTCACTTGTTATTATTGAACAGTTGCTGTCATTTTTTGTAGTCCCCCTCCTACACTATAGAAAGCCCATCATGGTCCAGATCTGAAAAGGTGTGGTATAGACCCAGGAGCTTCAGTTTCTACTCCTCTTTTCCTCGCAACAGCATCAATCTGAATACCTTCTGTTGGGGGGGTAAAGTCCCTCCCACGGTGACAGATGTGAACCGCTGCCCTGAGTTCACCAGCTGCAACAATATCTGAATCCCTGGAGTTGATTTTTACTTATGAGCAAACAAGGATCATGTGTGTGCCCCGTGACCTAGGCCTGTCTTGTGGGCTTAGACCGGGCGAGGCGCCCAAAGCACTACCCTCATAAGTGGTAAAGGGGCTACTGTCCTTACTAAAGAGTTAAGTATCATGATCACAGTGGTGGCAACATTCCATGCTTTTGTAAGAGATCAGTAGTGTGAACAAGCCTTTTTACCTGTGTCACTGGAGTGAGGCCTACCGGGCAACTCATGTAATGTTCTGCTGTGTGCTTAACTCATGCTTGACCTACATAGTATCAGCATGTACCGCTGTGCACCACACGTGTGAGCCTGAGCATGCTATGAAGTATGTGTGCCTATGAGTGGAGTGGAGGCTTGTGGGTTCGGTACTGGAAGCCCAAGGGGTTGAGGAAGTGGAGCAGTCATCCCAGACATATTTGTGGGATACATACACACACTGGAGGAAGTAACAGCCAGGCTTCCTTCTGCACTTCAAAGGGGTTCTTTGATTCAGAAATAGGTCACTGGCCAGTGTTGGCCTGGGCACATCTCAGGATGAAGGTGGGGCTGATAAGGGAGTCATAAAACAATAGGGTTACAGGCTTTTATAACTTTTTGATATTCACATCAGTGGGACTGACATTCAGGTAGTATCCATGGCTTGTACTGTGGGGCTATTGAGAGTGGACTCGAATAGGACAGTAGTGGGTACTTCAAAGTGGGCACCCCCACAACATGAACTTTAAAGACTAAGACACAAAATCACATCTGAGTCTGGATGCAGATTATAAAAAGTGGAGCTAGAGCCTACAAAAATTGTCAGACTGGAGATGTACATCAGCGTGGAGTAGCTCAGAACGACTTCTGCCTTTTTGTTACCAGGACTGGGCACTGAGGTCTGCTAGTCTCCATGATAGGTGAAGGGACATTATCCAGGAAAATCAAGACTGCCCGCCTGTGAGTACCAGCATCTGCCTGCCTGCCTGAGAGACCAGTGGACCCTGAAAGGCAAAGGAGAGTCCCTGGAAAGAGCGAGGTTCAGTGGGGATTCTGTAAAGTGGATTGCTGAAGCAGAGATCTAGGCCAGCGTTGAGGACCACTGCACCCATCAGACCATCACCTAAGTGCTGCTGTTTGTAACCCCTGTATGCCAGGTGGGGGTCGTGGTGTAGATAAGGTCCGTCGCCCTGGTGTATCGCTGTTATAGGAATGTCGCTGTCACCCTGTGCAATGCTGTGACGCAGAGATCTATCACCCTGAGTGAGCTGTTTGCAACCCCCGTATGCCAAGTGATGAAAAGAAAAATCATCACACTGGATCAGTGTGCAACACTGAACAAAGTGGGTTGCGACTCGTGGAAGCAGAGAATTGCATCAATTTAAGCACCTGCACACAGAAGCGCCCGAGACTGGGTTCTGGTTTCAGGAAGACTTGCCGCAAGATCCGAAAAGCGGATGATTGCTGCCTTGCCCGCAGCATCCAGACTTATGCTCAACACGTTTTGATAAAACGCATAACAATAGGTGATTGAAATAGAATGAGGCGATTTACACTTAAATCTGTATACATGGTCGATAATCTAGTTGCATTTGACCTAAGGACTTCCCACCTAACCTCCTAACATTAGGATAAAATACAATCCTCCTGAAGCCAATAATAGTAATAATCGTTACAACCCAAGGCAATAATGATAGCTCCCCCTCAGACAAGATAGATTGATGTTTAAGAAAATCCCCCATGCCACTTCATAACAACAGAAACAAATTGCAAGGGGGAGAAACACCTAATCAAACCAGGGCTATTTTAAGAACCAGCCTTGGGGGTCCAGGGGTAGAGGATGGGATGGTTGGGCCCTTAGAAAATCCTAATGATAGCCACAATTTTTGTCCCGTGAATACTTATCTGGGAGAGTTATTATCAAACCACGAAAAACTGCAGTCAGGCAGTTACTCAACCCATCATCCCTGCACCATCTCCGACCAGGCTGGCTTTTGCCTCCTGGAATATTGCGGGACTGTACACAAAAACAGCTTCAGCAGACTGGTCAGCATTTATAGAGGACCATGATATCTGGGCTTTTCAAGAAACCTGGTCATTGGATCAAATCTATCACACTGGGTATTTAAACTTCTCTAAACCGGCCCTGGGTGGACGAAGAGGCAGACCATCGGGAGGGCTTACACTATGGGTCAGGCAGCATTCTGGCTACAGGGTTGAGGGAATACCAATCGATTCTCCCGATATTCTGGCCATACTTCTATGCCAGAAACATTCCCCAGATATTTTGGTAATAAATGTATACGCAAGAGGGATGGTGGGTGGTAAACTATCCAACACAGTCTCGCAACTCGAAAGCGTTATCAATTCTAACAGGGGCAGAAGTAATTTGATAATAGCAGGTGATTTCAACTGCTCGTTTGAGCATCCAAGACCAAGAAGATGGTGGTCTTAGCGCAGAGGAGGCTGCCCAATGGAATATTCCACCCCTAGATTTAGCCCCAATAAGAAAATGGACTGAGGCCGCACTTCAGCTAAAAGGCCTATGCTTGGAAAGGGGTATTAGGGCAGTAAATGGGAGGTCTCCCTCCGATAGAAAGGGCGCACACACATTCTGTAATGGGAATAGAAGTAGCCGCATCGACTACATTTTCATCAATTTGTAACTATGGTCCTCCCTTACAGATATGGTGGCTCTAGAAAGATGTGAAAGTGACCATAACCCCCAGTTGATGACACTGCAGGGACTGGGGTCACCGTAAGCGCAGCCGCCGGCAACTGAATGGGAAACAGGGAATGCTGTTTTATGCAATGACATGAGAAGAGTAAAATGGGCCATGGTTATTGAAAATGTTTCCTCGCTAGAGCAGATGAAGGAAATGGTGGAGGGTACAATAGTAGCCCTGCAAAATCTAGACACTGAGGGGGACATAAATGACAATATAATGCATATCCATGAAACCCAAAAACCAAAAAGAAGGGCTACTCCTAGATCAGCTAACTGGTATAATAAGACTTGTAGAGAAGACTACAAGAGGCTTTCCCTAGCTATAAAATCTAAAATAATGGACGATATTAAAAATGCTCGGAAGATGTATAAAAGAACCCAATACATAGCTAAGGAGGAGTGGGACGAACAACGTTGGCAAGACCTCCTCCAAGCAAGCAAAGAAAAAACCATGCAAAGATTTTGGCAGATGGTAAAATGGAGCAGTGGTGATTGTCAACAAACCCCTAATAACAACGTAGCCCCCGAATTGTGGGTTGCTCATTTTGCGGCCCAATTCGCTGCCACATGCAACAGTACAGAAAACCTTCAACTACCTAAGCCTGACATTGTTGTGTTCTTTGATAGGGGAGAGGTTGAATCCGCCCTGAATGCAATCCCAAGAGGAAGGGATCCTGGCCTTGACTGCATCCCGGCAGACTTGTTTCTATAAGACAAAGGTAATTGGCTAACATATATCCAGCAACTCGCCAATGCGGTAGCCAGTGGAGCCCCCATTCCAGAAACATGGCGTGGCGCGGAAATACTCCTGATTTACATAAAAGGGGACCACTCCTGCCTTAGTAACTGTAGGCCAATAAGCCTAATAGATTCAATGCAAAAAATCATGGCCAGGCTAGTGTTGAGCAGAATCCAGACCTGGATAAAAGATAACGACATTCTAACACCACTAGAGGCAGACTTCCGCCAACACGTTAGCACTATCGATCAGGTCTTCAGGTTCATATTAATTTACTGGAGAGTTGTTATCATCGGGGGAGGAACCATTTATGCAGCATTAATTGATCTAAAATCTGCATTCAACCTAGTCCCCCGCAACAAGTTATGGGGGCTCTTAATGATCTAGGGATGCCACCAGAATTACTCTCTCTGGTAGTCAAGCTGCACGAGTCAAATTTTGCACAGGTACGGTGGGGCACCCAGGGTAATGTCACAGAAAGATTTTCAGTAACTACGGGGGTACGCCAAGGGTGCGTCCTGGCGCCAAACCTATTTTCGTTATTCATTAATAGGGTTGTCAACTACTTTACCAGCAACCCAACCGACGCTCCCACATTGGCTGGCATGAAGGTACCAATACTCATGCTTGCCGATGATACCCTCATTATTTCAAAAACACAGAAAGGGTTACAGTGTGTATTAAATACATTTGAGGAATTTTGTGGAGACCACAAGCTGGTGGTAAATGTGGAAAAAACTAAGTTCATGGTTTTCCACAAATGTAAAGAGATCAAAGAGAGAGTGTTTATGAATATGGTTCAACTTGAACAGACCGATGTATTCACGTATTTGGGGGTTACACTGGGCAGGAAGCTAAATTGGAAGGCCCAAATAGATATACCGGCCCTTAAACATGCACAACTGGCATGGGCCCTATTGAAAGAACAGAGACTGTCACAAACTAAGCCAGTTAGTCCTGCACAAAAAATATACGATACAAAGGTCAGGGCCTCAAAATTGTATGGTGCTCAGCTTTGGGGCTTCGATAACTTAACATCTCTTGCTTCAGGCCAGAACACATTTGTGAGAGCTGTGACTTTTCTCCCGCAATCCACCCCACTCAAGCCCCTATATCTAGACTTGAGTTGTTGTACCATTGAAGATATAGCACGCTATAGACCCCTAGCAAACCGGAGAAGGCTCTGCTCCACTCCGGAGTTGTCATTTTATGCTGATGCATTAAAGGATGTCAAAGGGGTAGACTTATCGAATAAGATTCCCTGGTTACAAAAGATAAAGTGTACATTGGGAAAGATGGGCCAGCGACACTTGTGGGATGACCCGGTGGCCAGTCCCTTTCCATCTAAGAAAGTCTTTAAGGAGGTGTACTGGAGCATGGTTAAAACAAACAGTCTGAGTTCCGTCAAGAGTAGCTCCCTGGCGTGCATTTTTGTGGAGCACAAATACGATACTTTGTTTGAGGATTATTGGGATTTTATATCCAAACCATGTGACACGAAGCTATACCACCAATTTAGGGTGGGTACGCTCCCTGTCAGATCGTTTACACACAACTGGCATAGTCCATTGGACAATAAATGTGGTTCCTGCCCTGACCAGATAGAGACAATTCCCCATATCTTATTTGTTTGCCCAGCGTATAAGCCACCCAGGGACAGATGGTTAAAACCAATGTGTTCCAATCCGGGCACCAGATCCAGTGCCGTAGTGCTTCGAATACTGAAGACAAACACAAAAGAGACCATAGTGACATCCACGGCTAAATTTTTGAGCTGGATGTGGGGTATTCGAGCCAAAACTATGATAACCTAAGATATAAGGTTTGGTGATCACATTTAATGAAGATTGTAATCACATCGGTTGTACATAATCGTGTATTACTGAGCTATGCCCGATAGTTATTTAGGTTAAGCATCTCTAATCTCTGTAGACTACTTGAGCGCAATGTTAAATATCAAACAAATATACCATTGGCAGTAAAGCCAAGTCGATAGTGATGTGTTTAACGCAGTATTAAACCGTAGAAATTATTTTATCGATTTTATTAATCTTTTAATATTTTAAATGTATGTTTGATAAATTCTTGTTACAACGCATTGTACAAACTTGATCCATATTGATTATCATCTAATGTATTAACTATTTTTTAAACATTTGCATGTATAGATATACCAAAGGTTAGTCACGATGTAATGTTGTAAATACTTGTGTCTTTTATGATCATAATGATCAAAATAAAGACTGTTTTGACTTGACTTGACTTGAAATAGAAGTTTATCAAGTAAACTCAAAAAGGCCAAAAGGGCTGCCAGATAACCTGTAGCTGTGCCCACTGCAAGGCCTTCTTGGTCCAACGACAGAACAAACAATAATACATTTGAAGGTTTGGCCTGCAGAGGGTCGGTATGATGAGCCATACAACTAATTTCTCCCAGTATCGATTGACTTTATCAAAGGGCATCAAGCTGCTTACCAAACCTAAATAACTGCCAAGGCTCCATCTCCAGGCATTAAGGTGTGTATTGCAGAGACTTGGTGCAGGAACCTCCCTTGTGACTGAGATAGGAGGCCCTCCCTGAAACAATAGCCACATCAGAGGGCAAACGCTCATGCTCCGGAGCTATACTCTCCTGGCCCAGGTGGGAATGCCTACAGAAGGATCATGTCCAATCACAGTCAAAATGCATCTCCCAATGATTTATGTGGAGGAAGCTCCAGTGAGCAGTAGTTTTGACACTGTGTATTCTTGGATTGGGAAACAGAGCCAACCAGGGCTTGCCCCACTAATTGAAGATGTCCTTTTCCTCCTCAGGATGGAGATGCAACTCATGAACCGCAGACATTGCCTGCTTAACTAGTCTGCTCTGGCATTCAGAGATTCTGCTAGATAGTTGGCTCCCTAAAAGATGTTCTGTTGGTCCAGCCACCTCAAGAGAGCCTCTTGGCACAGGTTTCAGCTCCCCACTCTGCCCTGCTATTTGCAGTACCTCATGGTGGTTGTGTTGCCTCTGAGGACCTGTATAAGCCTCTACTTGATGGATGACAGGGAGGCTTTTAGGGCCAGATGGATTGCCCAAAGCAGCAAAAGGTCGATGAGGTGTTTGTTCTCCTCTGGAGATAAGAAGCCTCTGATCTTCACCTCTTCTAGGTGCTCCCCCCCAACCCAGCACTGAAAGATCTGTAACAACCATAAAGTCGGAGGGGGAAAGGACAGTGGCCGCCAGCAGGTCAGGTTGGTGCTTGTCTGCAATCACAGAACATCCTGAGCCATCTCCTGTGAGATCTGGATGAAGTTGGAGAGGCATCCTTGATGCTGGAGCCAATGAAACTGGAGGTTCCACTACAGGCCCAAATATAGCACCTGGTAGTCGGGTTGAAGAGGATACACAAGGCTAGAAGTGATGCGTCGGTTCTGCTCAGGGTTGAAACGCACAGCAGATGAGATGCTTCGGTTCTGCTGGATCCACAGATGGGCTGCCAGAGCACCTTCAGGATATCACACAAAAGGAAGAAAAAGAGGATTCTCTCAAACTAACTGCCCTACACCCTCCACAACTAACATACAATAGGTATAGCAGCTAAATTCCCCACCCCACAAAAATCACAGTGTTAGGAGCCCAAAATCTAAAGACGATAGGCAGAAAGACCTCACCCACATTTTCGTGGCATAATTGATCATCAGCCAGTCCATCCCACCATGTGGGGACAATGGCAACACAGTGGTCTAAACCTTACTAAAAGGGAGAACAAGATAAATTGCTTCTAGTTAGTCGAGGGGGTTCAGATTTTATCCTAAAACTACATCTGCGTAAATCCAGAAGACTCCCTTTATTAATCTGGCACATAGGGTAGGATTTAAAGAACAACAGTGGATGTTAATGTGAGTCAATATTTCAAACAATTTTTTGTCATTAACTGCCAACATGTTGTGGCCACAAAAGGATACCTCCATAAAAAGATGGGGGGGGGGAGGGGGGGGGGGTCTAGGGCCTTTAGAACTTTGACGCCAAGATCTTAAACTTGAGCTAAGCATTATTAAAGTGTTAATTACTGAATTACTTCACCAGTGACACACTGATACATGAATGTGTTGGTAGCACAAAAGTAAAAAACAGATTGTTCGCGCTAATTACTTTCTTTTATGGCTAAGCATTAGTATTAAGGATAAGTGGGTGTAGAATTGTACCTTAAAATAGAACACATTCACCACAGAGAAAAAACAGACATGCATCTTTACAGCTTTCTTTTTTAAAGAACAGTTACAAAGAATTGAGTGTTCATCTCATAGGGGAGTGACTGAGACTGGCCACTTGGGCAGGATGCTTCAGTAGAGTGCTGTGATCTGTGAGTGTGCTCAGTGCTAGCCACATCAGCCTACAACCACCACTGAAATTAAGGATCCACAGTGCACCATTGGGCAAAATGGAAATCTGACAGCAAGGGGTCAAGTTGTAATGACAGCCATGATGGCCGTAATGTAGAGTCGTATCTCCCTCAGTGACCATCTTAGAAGCAAAGTTGACACATTTGATTAGACATCAAATAGCAGAAGCATCTTGAGTTAAGTTCTAGAATCGAGCAGGTCACTTAGTGTTTAGATATCAAATCTAAGATGTCTGTGCAAGAAACCTCCATAGAATTACAAAGAATGTGGTTGATCTCACAGGCAGGCATCTATGGTATGTGGTATTTCTATAGCGCAAACCTAGACAACAGGCAGTGGACTGTAAAAGGTCAAAGACAAGCATAAAGTAAACGTGTTATAGGGGAGGTCGCTGGTTTGTGGAGCCGTGTTTTTAAGAACCTACATCTTCATCCCTTGTCTAAACTGGAGCAGCACTGGCGCCACTGCACAGTATGCCCCATACAGTGCCATCATATCGACAATAATTGTGAAAGGAAATGTAAGGGCAGACATGTCACTGCACACCACGGTTATCCAACTGCTTATAATGCGCAGCTCTTAAGTTACATTTTCATGATGGTATCCGAAGACTCCAAGACAAAAGCATCTTAAATAATCTGGCAAAGGGAAACAATTCAAATGATTGGCCCAGCTCAAAGTAATATATGATGGAAGTGTAAGCAATAATAAAATGCATTTACATGGGAGCGCTGTAATTTACCTAAAATATGCGTAAATATATACACACATTTTTCAAAGGTTGTTGTGGGTGGAGCAAAAATATCTTTTTAATAAATAGTCTTTCGTGTAAATACAGACATCTGAAGGAGCACCCAGGTTTCATGCATTTGCAACATTGTATCATAATTAGAAACATTTCAACAACCCTATAATTTCCAATCAAAATGACTGTAATTTCTGGTACAGCAGCTTTGATTCAAGGCAGAATTGTAGGTTGCAGGAGGAATTACGGTAGCTGATGTATGACACGTCACGCAGTGCCTCAATATAAACAATGCCGCTCACAGCGCCTGGTGTTTAGAAGAAGGGGCATATTATTGTCGACGTGATCCTTCTGACGCTGATTGCGGGTTAGGCAGACACGTCCTGTAAAGCTATCATTTCACACTCCAAGACTCGCGTTTAATCATGTGTATGTAATATTTTCTAAAACATTCATTTGGTAAATTCGAAATGTTTTTCAGTGTGTGCGCGACATGCAAACATTTCACAACATTAACCTACCCTGACGGTAGGTTCGTGGTAGTTACCTAGGTGAGCGAGCAGGCGTGGGCAGGGCGTGAAGCATGCATGTACTTGCCAGAAAGAAGCGACTCTTAACCGAGAAGCCGTCCTGTTCTCTTCTTATAGTACAGGGGTGGCCAAAGGTGTTGCACCGGGCCGTATCCAAGCCAGATGTTCAGGATAGCCAGGGCGAATACATTTGCATACAATTAATACATTACAATGCCAAGTAATGACACAAGCTTTTGATACAACGCACTGTCACAGAGTCTTGGTTTCTTGGCGCTTTGGTGCCGGTTGTCTACAGTTCTGTGTTTATCCACAGTCAGGTTTCTGTCGGACAATGGGTGAGTCTGGTGCAGTGTGCGCGGCTGGTGTCTGGGAGAGGGGGCTCTGCCATCCGCCCTGCATGGAGCTGATGTGTGGGGTTCTGTGGGTACAATGGGTGAGTCTGGTGCGGTGTGAGCGGCTGGTGTCTGGGAGAGGGGGCTCTGCCATCTGCCCTGCGTGGAGCTGATGTGTGGGATTCTGTGGGCACAATGGGTAAGTCTGGTGCGGTGTGAGCGGCTGGTGTCTGGGAGAGGGGTATCTGCCATCCGCCCTGCGTGGAGCTGATGTGTGGGATTCTGTGGGCACAATGGGTGAGTCTGGTGCGGTGTGAGCGGCTGGTGTCTGGGAGAGGGGGCTCTGCCATCCGCCCTGCGTGGAGCTGATGTGTGGGATTCTGTGGGTACAATGGGTAAGTCTGGTGCGGTGTGAGCGGCTGGTGTCTGGGAGAGGGGTATCTGCCATCCGCCCTGCGTGGAGCTGATGTGTGGGATTCTGTGGGCACAATGGGTGAGTCTGGTGCAGTGTGAGCGGCTGGTGAGTGGGGGCTCTGCCATCTGCCCTGCGTGGAGCTGATGTGTGGGGTTCAGTGGGCACAATGGGTAAGTCTGGTGCGGTGTGAGCGGCTGGTTTCTGGGAGAGGGGGCTCTGCCATCCGCCCTGCGTGGAGCTGATGTGTGGGGTTCTGTGGGCACAATGGGTGAGTCTGGTGCGGTGTGAGCGGCTGGTGTCTGGGAGAGGGGGCTCTGCCATCCACCCTGCGTGGAGCTGATGTGTGGGGTTCTGTGGGCACAATGGGTGAGTCTGGTGCGGTGTGAGCGGCTGGTGTCTGGGAGAGGGGTATCTGCCATCCGCCCTGCATGGAGCTGATGTGTGGGGTTCAGTGGGCACAATGGGTAAGTCTGGTGCAGTGTGAGCGGCTGGTGTCTGAGAGAGGGGGCTCTGCCATCCGCCCTGCGTGGAGCTGATGTGTGGGATTCTGTGGGTACAATGGGTAAGTCTGGTGCGGTGTGAGCGGCTGGTGTCTGGGAGAGGGGTATCTGCCATCCGCCCTGCGTGGAGCTGATGTGTGGGATTCTGTGGGCACAATGGGTGAGTCTGGTGCAGTGTGAGCGGCTGGTGAGTGGGGGCTCTGCCATCTGCCCTGCGTGGAGCTGATGTGTGGGGTTCAGTGGGCACAATGGGTAAGTCTGGTGCGGTGTGAGCGGCTGGTTTCTGGGAGAGGGGGCTCTGCCATCCGCCCTGCGTGGAGCTGATGTGTGGGGTTCTGTGGGCACAATGGGTGAGTCTGGTGCGGTGTGAGCGGCTGGTGTCTGGGAGAGGGGGCTCTGCCATCCGCCCTGCGTGGAGCTGATGTGTGGGGTTCTGTGGGCACAATGGGTAAGTCTGGTGCGTTGTGAGCGGCTGGTGTCTGGGAGAGGGGGCTCTGCCATCCGCCCTGCGTGGAGCTGATGTGTGGGGTTCTGTGGGCACAATGGGTGAGTCTGGTGCGGTGTGAGCGGCTGGTGTCTGGGAGAGGGGGCTCTGCCATCCGCCCTGCGTGGAGCTGATGTGTGGGGTTCTGTGGGCACAATGGGTAAGTCTGGTGCGGTGTGAGCGGCTGGTGTCTGGGAGAGGGGTATCTGCCATCCGCCCTGCGTGGAGCTGATGTGTGGGATTCTGTGGGCACAATGGGTGAGTCTGGTGCAGTGTGAGCGGCTGGTGAGTGGGGGCTCTGCCATCTGCCCTGCGTGGAGCTGATGTGTGGGGTTCAGTGGGCACAATGGGTAAGTCTGGTGCGGTGTGAGCGGCTGGTTTCTGGGAGAGGGGGCTCTGCCATCCGCCCTGCGTGGAGCTGATGTGTGGGGTTCTGTGGGCACAATGGGTGAGTCTGGTGCGGTGTGAGCGGCTGGTGTCTGGGAGAGGGGGCTCTGCCATCCGCCCTGCGTGGAGCTGATGTGTGGGGTTCTGTGGGCACAATGGGTGAGTCTGGTGCGGTGTGAGCGGCTGGTGTCTGGGAGAGGGGGCTCTGCCATCCGCCCTGCGTGGAGCTGATGTGTGGGGTGCTGTGGGCACAATGGGTGAGTCTGGTGTGGTGTGAGTGGCTGGCTTCTGGGAGAGGAGGCTCTGCCATCCACCCTGCATGGAGCTGATGTGTGGGTGTGTTGCTTCTGCTGGGTCAGTCGCAATGGCGATCATTGGAATGATCACTGGTAGAGACAGCACGAAGCTCTCGCCATGCCCATTCTTGGCCTCTTTGCTCTAACCATACTCAAGTTGCACTGCAATGTAATATCTGTGTCTCTCACACGTTAGGGACTGACAAATTGCTCTTTATATACTGCGCACCATACACCCAATCTTGGGTTGTCTTTATATGAATCGTCATCAAATGTATTATCTCAAACTGGCTTAATTGAAGGCAGGGCTTTAAGTGGGATGAAAAAACTGGGGTTGGGGGTCAATGGAATTAAGGGCGTGGCTTAAAACACTAAGAAAAAAATCCGTGCTTAGCATAGTGTGCCGCCCAACTGGTATTTTGCTGCTTCTGTCATTGCATTCAGATATATAATACAACAAGTAATATTACACCTGCAGCGAGCCAAAACTATTGGCTTTCTCAATGGTCGTTAGTTGCATGAGCAACACCTATGACTTCGTTGAATATAATATGACAATCCTTCAGTTCTGAAACTATGAGACTGTGAAAGAACTGTAACGAGTTTCTTTGTTGTTACCCTAAAGGCAGTGAAGGGTGGCACTGCTGCAGAGTTAAGATATTTTTTTCACCCAGAGGGTGATGGCAAAAATGGAGAGCCCGATAGGGACCCGTCTCGAAAAATGTTTTTTAGAACTGCAGGTGCTCAGCACCGGCAGGACCCGTCCCACTTCAAGCCCCGATTGAAGGAAATTAGAGGATGCAATAATTTGTTAAATGAACGCCCACGGTTAGAAACATGACAGCTGACGTATATTCAATATTCTGACAACCTGGATGAAACCTACCAGGTTTAATTTTCAACTAAAAATATCTGCTGTTTATGACGTTGAAACTTATTTTCATTTTCCGCTTTCAAAGGAAGTAAACGTTTTTCCTAGCTGCATATTTCAATAGCTTAGATGTGCAGACAATGAGTTGCACAAAATATATTTCTAGTAATGGAAAAAAAGGAGTTCAATCTGCTGAGCCACCATATATATGAAGAGTAAACTCAGCCAATAGAACACAGACAATATCCGATGCTGGAACACAATCTCACTGTCCATGTGCTACCAGTACTAGCAGGATCTTACACATAAAAGAACTATGGGGCTGATTACGATGTCTGCCCACCATTGTAGCGAGCTCGGGACCACCCGCCTGTAAGGCCGCGGTGTCGCACCCCTAATTACGATGCGACTGCCACCGGGGCGGTCGCATCCAGCAATTTAACATTGCGGCGGGTGCTGCTAGCTGCAGTACCCGCCACACTGCTAAATGGCCATGTCGTGCATTTCCATGCACAACGTGGCAGGCACCACGCGGTGCTTGCCAACTTGTGCATGGAAATGTCGGGGGGTACCATGGGTAACGCCCCAGTGCCCAACTACCTCACCCCAAACCAAGGGGGGCCCGCAACGGGCCCCCAAAACCAATTCCCGCCAACCTTTCCATGGCGGTTCCACTGCCATGGAAACGCTGACTATAGCCCACATTGTAAATTGGCGGACGGTGCCTGCTAGGCCCCGCCGCCATTTTACGCATCGTGGACCGTCCACCAGGCATTCGGGGCAAATTGCCTCTGGTGGAAGAGTGGCGGGCGGTCTTACCGCATGCAACAGTCGCAGGCTGAGTTCCCCTGCCATCCTGATTTGGCGGGGGGAAATCGACGTCCGATGGCAGAGGGCCTGCCACTGAACGGCTGGCGGTGGCGGGACTTCCACCATCATAATTGGCCCCTAAGTCACAGCCGCAACAAAAACTCTCTGGGTCCAGATGTAGTGCTCAGTATTGAACACCAAAATTCATGTTTTTGAGAATGTAAGGAATAGGTTTTGGAATCCCAAGACAGGAAAAACACAAGCCTTAAATTACTGGAGACCCTCATGAGGTTACGCCAAGAGCTTACGCCTGGTGTCTTACCATAGGGTCTCTGAACATGCAGCAATATTATTATTTACATTTCCTCCCAGCATATCTTGCTATATGACTCATTTCTTACTAGGTTTAAAATAAAATCCAGTTTATTCATCAGGGCCTGCAAAAAATGTTATCACAATGCTTACAAACAGCAGAGTGTAGTTTCCCCAATGTGGGGGCCATCCAAGTGGTGCTGGCGTCGGACAGTGGGTCTATGGTAGACTCATTATGTAGACGTATGTTATCATTTAATTTGTGAATTACAGAAAGGGCATCTAGCAAAGCCAGCTGTCTAAACTACCTGCACAACTTTATGTGAATGAATACAAGCGGAATTATAGGCAATGCCGTTCAATCAAGTTACTGCAGCAAAGGTGCGCCTCAAAAGTGGCTTCCATCAATTTCTGTACCAATTCTGACTGCAGCAATTCCCCTAAGATGAAGGAGGTCCACAACTGTTTAGCACCCAAGCCAATTAGTCATTCTTCAGATTGTGTGAGCCAGTTGCGGCTGGTTGATGTGGGATTCATGGCTCCATCCTTCTTACTATACCAAAAGTATAATCGGGGTTAGCCCAAACCTTAACACTCTTGCCCTGTGCCAACACTCCTGGGAGACCTGGTTGCTCCGGCTCTACCCAGGAGTTGGCAAACTGAGAATTCTATGAAATGGGCAGTAGGTCTTCCTTTGAAAATTACTGCAAAGGATATTGATTCTTGAAATGTATTAATGATATTGTTAAGGAAAATGCACTATTTACCCCCCCCCCCTTAAAAAAACTAAGAGAACCTCCAACTCCCTCTTGGCAAATTTAAGGTTTGGGCCCATTGCCCACTATCTTCAAATAACACCAGCCCTCAAAAAGTCTTTACCATCACTGAAGAGCCTTCCAAGGTTTGCTGTACTGGAGATGTTACACTATGGTTTTTATGGCTCTTGGCAGTAAACTTGCTTGGAAGGCATCTTCTTTGCAAGAAAAACTACGTTATTTAATGCACACCGGATGGTGCTGCAGTGAAAAGGCAGGATAAAGACACAGTGTTCAAATTAAACTTGGAGACAGCAGCTAGAAATGTACCCAGTTTTGGCACAAGAAGACCTGCCACCAGATTTTAAACATTCAGTTAGAGAAGAAGTATGGGATTTTACCGGGAAATAAATTGGGCTGATCAAAACAGCCGAGCCAGTGCAAATTAAGGTGAAACCAGATGCGATTTGTTTTCTCAGAAGTAAACAGTACAGACTAATACAGAAAATGACTGTGCAGGGAAACTTCGAGAAGTGTTAGGTAGCCCTTGCAATAATCCTGTAATGGGAATTAAAAAGCCGAATGGCAAATGGAGGATCGTACAAGACCTCCGGATATTAAATAAAATTGTGGTTCCTTCTTGTCCAGTGGTACAGAATCCAGCAGTAAACATATTTTAGATTCCAACTGAGGCGGAATAGTAAACAGTTACTGATTTGTGCCAGGCGTTCTTTTCCATTCCATTGAATGAGGATTCTCAATGTTTGAATAGCATTCTTGTGTGGAGTAGGATGCTACATGGGTATAGAATCTAACAATTTTCTCACAAATATTGAAGAAAGATCTGACAATTTTAAAGTTGCCATGTAACTCAATTCCAGCCCAGTACATATACAATCTTTTAATTGCATCCAAAACAAAAAGGGATTTTGAACTTGATACCATTGCATTGATGAAATATTTGGCTGAAAATGGACATAAAGTTTCCCCAACAAAGATGCAGTATTGTGAAAAACATATTTTCTCTCGGACACTATACTGAAAAGGATGTGCAAAAACTTTCAAAAGAACTTGTTTCAATTATTTTGAAACTGAATCCACTGGACACCCAGAGAGAGGTTTGGATGTTTCTTGGAAGTGTTGGGTATTGCAGACAATGGATCCCAACCTTTTTTCTGAATGCAAAGCCCTTATCAAGGTTAACGTGTAATGATGTACAAGATCTGATGCCATTTGATGATGAGTGCCTTGATGCACTAAAAAAATGTAAAGAGTTTTTGTCATGCACCTGCATTCAGGATGCCGAGTATAATATGATGTTCTACTTGTTCTATCATGAAAAAGATGGATGTGCACTTTTAATCCTTTCACAGAAACGTGCGCCCAGTTGCAAATTTTTCAGGAATGTTGGATCCAGTTGCTGTAAGTCTTACCGGTTGTCTAACATCGGTTGCAGCAGTTTGTATGGCAATTGAACAAAGTGAAGGGAACACTGTGATGGGCCATACTTTAATTGTGTATGTCCCACATTCAGTTGAAATTCTTTTGACAAGAGCAAAAACGCAACACTTAACAAACAGCAGGTTTACACAATATGAGCAAGTAATTCTTGGAGCAGAGAATATTTCTATACGGAGATGCAAATATTTTGAATCCAGCATCACTTACCAATTTCAAAGATAAGTTAGGACAGGGATAATCAAATTACTGACAAATTGGAGCATGATTGTTTTGAAGTGACCAAATTATGCAAAAAAACAAGACCAGACATAAAAGAAGCTCCATTAGAATCATCAGACTTAACATAGTGGAGAGACCAATATGGAGGGTTGAGCGCTGCTTATGCAGTGTGCTCTGTTACAGCGACTTTAGAGGCATCCTCCTTGGACCAGATTTGACATTAGCACAAGCAGCAGGACTGAATGCTTTAACAAAAGCATGCTGTTTGTCAGAGAATTTGTATGTAACTATTTTAACTGACAGCCAGCATGTTTTTGGTGCTTTTCATGATTATGGGCAACTAAGGCCACAGAGAGGATATATGACATCTTCAGTGTTCCAATAAAAAACATAGTGGATTTATTAAATTCACTTAAAAAACCAAAGGAAGTGGCAGTTGTAAAGTGTCAGGCTCATAAGGCTGGCAAGGATTTAGTTACCGTAAGAAGCACGTATGCTGATCAGATGGCGAAGTACTGTGCTTTGCAAGAAGAGTCATTTATTTAAGAAAATGAAAATTCCACAGGTGAACAAGGTTCAAATAGTGTAAACTGTTTTTATCTGGAATTGATGGAGAATTTTTTGAGCAAGTTAAGAAACTTACAGGAAAAAGCTCCAAAAAATGCATAAATGAAATGGGAGAAATTAGGCTATACAAATAATAATCAAGATGTGTACGTAAATGCAGAACAAAAAAAATATATACTACCATGCCAAACTAGATGTAAATATTTGCATAATCAAACTCATGCAAGGAGATATAGTTTTGTTAGGATTTTAACAAACATTAGGAGAATACAGGATTTCGACATGTTGCTGCAGATGTATGTGAACAGGACCTGTGCTATAATTGTACCAAAACTTCACTCCACAACTGGTATAAAATTGGAGGCAACGATCAGGCAGAAAGATACAACACAGAATTGAGTTTGTTGTTGGCAAACAGCTGTATAGCGATACACTGGGGCTAGGAAAGGAAATCCACCAGGAAGACTTGAGAGACAAGACATGAGGGACAGGACCCTCACAAAGGAAAAGCAAATGAGGGAAATTATAGCTGATGAGAGGTAGCATAGGATTTGTTGGAATGGGCGGAAATGGAGTGTAATATAAGTGATACTCTGAGAGAGGATTCACAAGACAGGGGCCAGTACCCAACAGGAGCACTGACACGGGCAGAGTGGCACCCAGCTGACGTGGGGAGATACCAGGGGTCGGACCAGCTTGAGTAGGGAAGCAGAAGCACAGAAAAGCGGGCAGAGGTGAAAATGGGGAAAGCAAATAAAGAAAGGAAATTGTGCAGATGTTTTGTATAAATATAGAAGAACAATTAGGTGCAGACTGAGTACACGGAGTCTCTCGTTGCTTTAATAGAAAAAGAAAATATTGTGTTATTAAATGTTGTTTGAAAAACTATAAATAAAGATGTTAAGAAAGAGTACAGCTAATCAAGCAGCTGTAATTGGGGGAACATTTGATGCAAAGAATGGAACCTTTTTTTCTATTGTGATACATTTGCCACCTTGACATTTAATATAGGTTTAAATTCCTCATGTGAACCTTTTCTTTTGACTAGGGGTGTGAGAAATGTGTTCACTGAGCAAAACTATGCAAAATTACTCAAAATGCAAATCCATCATTCTGAGATTCATTTTTGTGCCAAAACCATTCGAGCCAATTTTTGCAGTGAGGATGCATATAAACAAGAGCAGCCGCTCGTCCCTGTGTGTTCGCGGTTACAGTGACTTATAGACAATTTCACCATTCACTGCAAATTTTGACCACAAATGATGCATAATTATGCAAAGTGGCGTAATGATGCAATTTTGCATCATATACAAATCCCAAAATTACATGAAATAAGCTGGCCTAATTTAAATTTCGCCCAGGCCTAGTTTTGACCAGAAACGCTGGCCTAATTTAAATTTCGCCCAGGCCTACTTTTGACCAGAAACGCAAAAAATATATTAACATGCTTTTTAAATGTCTGAGAACCTTTTCACCATTTTATTCTGGATAAAATAAAAAGTCTTACTACTTGGAGTGGAATGTTGAGAGTGGTGTTTTGAAAGGATAGCATTACTTTCCACTATCCACCTCATAGTGGAACCATACATTGCTTCTACAACTGTTTACATACATAGCTTTTCAAGCCAATACATCATGTGCATGCATAAGCCATACATGGCAGGCACCTGTCAACGCAGGTATGTCCTCCCTCACCAGTTTCCATCAATTTGTTTAGAAACTAATCACAGGAAAGAGCTGAAGGACTAGGAGCAACAAAATCACCTTTAGAGTATTTGTATTCTAATCTCTAGTTCTGCCTCCATTGTGATATTCTGGGGAAATTCCACATCAATTGAGGAGGAGGGAGGGAGGAGGAGTCAGAAGACAGCAACAGAAATCTTTGGCCTAGGCAAAGATAATTTGCAGCATTTCCATGCTAAATTGTGCCTCACTATGGAATATGCCTCTACAGTGTATCGTCAGCTGAACGTGTACAAGGGTTAGCCATCGCCTACCAAAACAAATTGTCACAGGATACCACCAGCGTAAATGGCTCATGCATTAGTTTGATGAAAAGTTGAGAACCAAAAGGAAGGTTCTAAGAGACAGGGTGTTACTCTATCAGAGGATTAGGCCCATCATATGTCTCTAAATTGCTTCCTGAGCTAGGAAGAATTACTTTTTGTGCCCATTAATTTAGGTTCCGCTAACCACAAAGTAGATCTTGCAGCTATGTACCTGCATTCTTGTTTAGGCCACAAGGCTTGAAAAATAATGAACATCATCAACTGTGCATGTAAGCAGAATAATGATTTTTGTTAGCACCAAATGACATAACCACTGCCACTCAAGGTTCTCTATGAAAATTCCTAGATGTTGCAAGACATGTAAGTCATCTCTCTAGAATCCAGAGCTCATGTGAGAGAGGGTAGCAAGAAGTGTTCGCTCTCTCCCTCTATAGCACGTAAATCAGTAAAGTGCATCCTCACCCCTCAACATGTGTGTGCTGATTAGCAGATGTTTATCGTTACTCAACTTAATAGTATTGTTTTTATCGACTGAAAGGCACAGTGGCCTTCACAGGATATTAAACTTTGACCAAGGGGTCAAATACAGATCCCTGCAGTGTATGCATTAGAACACTGAGCCATCAGGCCCAGATGAGCCACAAAACAATGGGCTGTAGATCATGCTTTCCTGTGAGGCAGACATAGCCTCTCCTTGGAAGAAGGAGTAGGTCTGAGTCCCAAACCAGTTGAGGCTAGGCCAGAAGTGATTGGACAAAATATCTAATGTGAAATATCAGAACACTAAAATATCGGGAAAAAAAATTGTGAAGCAAAAATATCATGAAATACAATATTGTTGTCGAGGATATCGATTTTTTTGGTAAGTAATATCGTTTTTAAGAATATCATTGTTTTATATCTTTTTCAGTGATATAGTTGTACACAATATCGTTTTTTAATGATAATAATGAGTTTTAGTAAGATTACTTTTACTTGTTAGTATTGTTGGCATAATTGTTATTAATTGTTTTTAATGTATTTTGTAATTTTAAGTGATGTTTTTATTTTAATGTTATTAGTGATTTATTGTGTAGTGGGCTGATGGGTTTGTAGGCGGATAGGGTGGGAAGTTATTTAAATTATAAATATGTTTGATTTACTGTTGATTTATTTTTAATTGGTAATTTATTTTTTAATTGACTATTAATTATTACATTATTTTAGTGTTATATTTTAAATTTAGCATTTTAATTTATAATTTTTAATATAGCTTTATTATTACTTATAGAAAGTTAAATAATATTTTAGTAGCGGGTTGTTGGGTTTGTAGGGGTATAGGATGGCAATTTAATGAAGCTATACAAAATGTAATTTATTGCTAATTTGCTTTTAATTGCTAATTAATTATATAATTTATTGCTAATTATGTAAATAGTTTGTTACTTATTTATTTAACTTATAGACTTTAAATATGTCACCACCATTCTACGAATCGGTGGACCATGATGTGATTGGACTGGTCTTCTCGCAACTAACTTTGCCAGATGAAGCTGCAAGTGCAGCTGAAGCTAGAAATATCACTACTTTGCAGAACAACTAGAGTTCCAGGCGTCACTGCAACCAATAGGTTATTACAATAGTCCTGTTGGTCAATGCATGACTTACTGCCTGGTTAGATGGTCATTAAACTATCTGGAGAAGACAACAACTTTGATAGCTGGAGCTAAGAATCAACCCTAAATTAATCCTTGCAAAGGGGATGGGGAAAGATTTTGGGTGGTTCACTGAGATGACAAGCTAGTAAACGGTCTGTCATACTAAGATGAATACAGGCTCTGTACCCTCCTTGATCACCACTTGATAGAGAGAGTTGTCAAGGTATGGGTGTAAGAGAGCCTTCTATTGATGCAAGAAGGTTACCCTGGGATGATGTGTGCAGATTTAAGGTAAAAGTTGAGGGCTGCATGATGACTCGCATAGTTTGGGCCAAAGTGGGCCTTAACATGAAGGAAGGATTTTCAGCGCTAAAAACACAGTAGGAGAAAGATGGCCTGAGGGCGAAAAGGTATAGATATTTGTTTGCCTTTTAAAAGTATGTCGCTGATCTTGTCTATAGTACAGTGGTGAGAATTCGACTATTCTGTGGGTGCAGGTCATGTCTGGTTGATTAAAAACACTGGATATAATTACTCAAAGGAGAGCTCCAATTGCATCAATGTTGTTTATTTCTTGCTTCATACGGAAATACAAAAGGTCTTTCGTTAGGATGAGTGCTAAAAAACACCCAACAGACCTATGAAATGATGATTAGTTCTTAAGACCTGGTGAACTGTAATGTACTGTTCCTCCAGGGTAACAAAAGGAACACATTCCGTATAAGGAAGCTTATCCATGTGCTCTTTGGGTAGGCGCAACACAGGACTTGACATACAGACCAAGCTATTGAGGTTTTTTTGGGACACCATAAAAGGGTTGGCAGTTCAAAGGAAGACACTGTCTCCTCCATGTTCTCTGGGGAATAGGTAGAACAGTATTGATTGCTGAAGTGTTCCTGCCCCATCACTATGATAACAGGAATGGTTAGGGGTAACCGTTTTTAATTTACTCGTTGTTGAGTCTGTACACTAGCAGCCGACCGAACGGTGGTAGTATTTACGTAAAGATGCCCCAGAAATAGAAACTCTACTACACACAATAAAAGGAATGTTACTTACCTCATAAGCATCTGTTCATAGCATGTAGTGCTGTAGAGTCACATGCCCTGCATACTCCTGCCATCTAGTGTTGGGCTCGGACATTTGGACCTTTTTTTTCTTCAGAGTAGTCTTTTGAGTCACAAGGTATAGTGATTCCTCCCTTAGTTGGCAATGCACGTAGGCACTGGCTCCATTGTTCATGACTGTTTGCAGCAAAGCGGGTGAGCGTAGAGATGGAGCAGTAGATAGGACAGTTGGGTGACCATATAAGAGGTTGTATACAAAGAATGTAACTATATGAGTGAAGAAGTGCACATCTGCAACAACCAAAGGCTTCAGAGGAGGCGGGTGGGCACATGTGAATCTACAGCACTACACACTATGAACAGATGCTTACAGGGTAAGTAACATATTTTGTTCATAGCATATGTGGCTGTAGCTACACATGCTCTGCATAGATTGCAAAGCAGTACTTCCCTTTGTGGTGGTTAGCAGTTGGATGTTCCAGAAGATTGCAACAAAGTTCTTAGAACAGGCTGACCAACTCTAGCTTGTTGGCATCCTAGGACATCCACACAGTAGTGGTTGGCAAAAGTGTGTGGAATGGACCATAAAGCCGCTGTACGAATGTCAGCTATGGGTATGTTTCCAAGCAAAGTCATAGCGGCACCTTTTTTCCATGTGGAATGTGGCCTGGTCGGGCTAGGCAAAGTTATCTTAGCCAGACAGTTCATCTTATTATGCCAGTCTTTGACAGAGCAAGCCCTATGTCAGGTTGCAAATGCAACAAAAAGTTGCAATGTTTTCCGAAACGATTTAGTCCCGTAAATGTAGTACATGAGGGCAAGCTTGACATCAAAGGTGTGAATGGCTATCTACGCTGCCTAGTCTGGCAGAAGGAAAAAGACAGGGAGTTCTATGGTCTGGTTAAGGGGGAAGGGGAACGCCACCTTGGGAAGGAACTTAGGATTAGTCCTGGGGACAACCCTGTGGTTATGAACCTGGAAGAGAGGCTCCTCTAACGTGAGTGCTTGAAGCTTGTTAACATGTGTTAAGGATGTAATAGCAGCAAAGAAGGCGACCTTCCAGGAGAGGAATTGTAAAGGGCATGAGCGTAGTGGTTCATATGGAGGTCCCATGAGTCTGGTAAGGACAACGTTAAGGTTCCAGACGGGGCAGGGAGTACCCTGGAGAGGATACCTCGCTTGAGTCCTTCCATGAAAGCCTTGATCATACGGACCATGAATAAAGACGAGTGTTCCCTGTTCAGAATGTAGGTTGCAAGAGAGGCTAAGTGAAGACGTTACAGAAGTTTAAGCTATGCCCGATTTTTGCAGGCGTATGAGGTAACAGATAATATTCTGGACATGAGGTTTAAAATGGTCCAGGTGCTTGGAAATGCAGTGATGGACAAACATTTTCCCCTTGGCCACAAACTATTCATTACTGCCCAGCGCTAGTTGTTGACGCTTTTATGCTAATACTGCTAATATTAATGACATTTTAAAAAGTATTCTTTTCTGTGCACCGAATCTGTTGTTTTAAATCACGAGTGAATCATTTACCTTTTTGCTGTTTCCTGCGTGGCCATACCTCCGGCTTTCTTCCCCGTTCCACCGCGGGTCTTCAGTCCCGATTGAGTGGAGGAAAGTACTCATGTCCGGTTGGCGGTCTAGTGCTCAGCTCAATCACATTATAAATATCCATGCAGAAAGGAGCGCGCAGCGGACGTGCGCCAGTGGCGCGCCAAAGGCAAGCCTGTCTGCGCCCGTCCACGCCAGGACGCCGCCAGGAGCCTGAGATTCTGGCCAATTTCCCATAAACTATAGCCCTCCTTTGCAAGTAAGCTATACCAGATAAGAAATTCTTAATTTGCAGACCAAGGTACCCCTTATTTGTCAAACGGAGTCCTGACCATGTATAGAAGGCTCGTTTTCTTGTCGAACATGCCAGTTTCAGGCATCCTCTATCTTTCCAGGTCGAGCTAGTAACTCCCCCGGGAACATCTCACAGAGGGGTTGGAAAAACCTGTTGTGCAACATTCGATCCCTGCCCAAACATTCAACTGAGGTATGGGACCTTGTGTCCTCAACTCAACCTGAACTGGGCTTTCTTACTGAAACTTGGCTAAAGCCCCACTCTGTGCCGGCCATCACTTTAGGTATACCAGATGGATATAAAATGATTAGATTGGATAGGCCCAAAAAAACTGGGGGTGGTATCGCCATCGTTTATATAAAGATGGAATTAACATCTCAGTCCTAGACCAACGTAGTGATGCCACTATGGAAGTGCTGGTCTTCAGGATAGATTTCCCCTTGCATGTTAGCTGGAAAGCTGCACTAATCTATCGCCCCCCAGGTCCCATAGCAAACTTTTCGTTGCAATTGGTCGAACTACTAGCCCCCCACATGAATGTAGGTAATAATTTCCTACTATTAGGAGATGTTAATGTCCATAGTGAATGCCATGCCAATCTAGATGCTCAGACCCTCCTGGCGGATCTGTCTCTACTAGGCCTATCCCGGCTTAATGAAGGTCCAACTCATGTAGCTGGCCATACTTTGGACATTATATTCTCAAATTCTTCTAAGATCAAGTGCGAAACCCCCCCAACAACTTAAGTGGTCAGATCACTCAGCTATTGAATTTTATATTCAGGACCTTACAGATCCTAAAATCTCTAATTCAGCCACATCCTATTTGCGTAGGCAGTGCCAGAAAGTCTCTGCTGAGAACTTCCAAAATGTTTTCGCGAGTCCACATTATGCTGTATCTGACAATGTTGAGGAAGCATTATCTAAGTACAACTCAGCTATTGTAAAAGCCATTGACCACATTGCCCCTATGAAATCTTGTGTGAGCCGCCCTAATCGCCCACAGGCTGTCTGGTTTACAGATCAGTTGCGAGCTCAAAAACAACTCTGTGGAAAGCTGGAAAGAATATGGCGTACCACACATAATGAGATGGACAGAGATCAATATCATTCCACTCTGACCAGCTATCACAGAAATATAAAGACTGCACGCAAAACGCATATAACATTTCAGTTAACACGGGCTGGTAACTCTTCGAAAACCTTGTATCGTATTCTCCAGTCCTTTATCAACCCCAAGGCTTGTGAAAGCCTCAAGGCCCCCTCCCAACAGTTGTGCGATGACATCGCCCTCCATTTTACTCAAAAGATAGAGCTCATCTATGGTAAAATCACGGCAGCAGGCAATCTGCAGCAGAGTCCTATGAACTTGGATCAACCTATAGTGGCTAACCCTCAGTTACTAAAGAACTTTCCCATCATCTCTTTGGCTGAGGTAGAAATACTGATCCATAAGATAAAGTCTGGATCCCCTTTCGACCATATCCCAGCCAAAGTTATTCCTTCTCTGGCTAAACAGCTTTCCCCCGCGATACAACCTCTCATTAATCTCTCCCTTACAGAGGGTCAAGTCCCACGGGAGTGGAAGGTCGCCCAGGTCAGACCTATCCGTAAGAACTCTAAAACTCCGTGGACGGACCTTTCCAATCTTCGCCCCATCTCACTTCTTCCATTCTTGAGTAAACTACTGGAGAAAAATGTTAATACCCATCTTTCCAACTATGTCGAACTAACAGGATGTTTAGATCATTCCCAGTCCGGTTTTAGGCCCAAATACAGCATCGAATCTGCATTACTTGCAGTTACAGATAACCATCAGAATGTCCCTGGACAAGGGCCATTCTATGATTCTGGTGCTGTTGGACCTATCCGCAGCGTTCGACACAATTTCTCATAGTGTTTTGCTCAAAATATTGGAAGAGGTGGGACTAAGAGAATAAGCCTTGCTATGGATGAAGAGTTTTCTGTCTGATCGCTCTCAGGTTGTAAACCTCGGCTCGTATCGTTCGGCCCCCATGGAACTGACCAAGGGAGTACCTCAGGGCTCATGTTTGAGCCCAACATTGTTTAACATCCATGTTGCTCCCTTGGCCAATCTTCTGAGGACATATGGGTTTATGCCCATATCATATGCCGACGATACTCAGCTTCTTTTCCCATTTAACAAATTTACAACTGTAGTCCAGTTGGCCTTCTCCAATGGGATGAGGGCCATATCTCAATGGATGGTAAATAATTTCTTACAATGCAACGTGGGAAAGACAGAAGTAATGCTCTTTGGAAAGGCCCCCCTTCTATGGACACCTGATTGGTGGCCAACTGATCTGGGCCTTCATCCTGCTCCTAAGCTTTTAGTTAAAAATCTGGGCATTCGCCTAGATCAGGCCCTTAGCATGAAGGAGCATGTTGCCCAAACAGCTGGTTCCTGTGTTCATGCAATAGGCCTACTCCGCCGGGTCTTTCCTTTGCTCCCTGATTCTACCAGCAAACCTCTAGTCCAGGCCCTGGTATTAAGCCGCCTGGACTAGTGTAACGGCCTGCTGATCTCGGCCAATGATGCCTCACTCAGCAGACTGCAGGTAGTTCAGAATACGGCAGCATGGCTGGTACTGAATGTTCCACCTAGGACCCCTTCCCTCCCCCTCCTTGTAAAGCTGCACTGGCTTCCTATCCGCCAACGGATAGAATTTAAAACGTGCTGCACTATGCACTATCCACAAGGCATTGCACAACCTAGGCCCTTCCTACCTTTCGGAAAAATTCCTGCCCTATACGCCCCCAAGATCTCTCCGTTCAAGTGTGAAACATCTTCTGGTGGTACCCCGTATAAGAAAGGTTAGACTAGGAGGGAAAGCTCTCTCCTACCTCGGCCCCGCCTTTGGAATACGCTCCCTCTCTCTCTAAGACAGTGCTGCGAACATCTGAAATTCAGAAAGTTGCTTAAGACCTTCCTATTCAGTATCTGTTAATCCTGCCAGGATCCGCTGCTTCTCCTCACAGTCTGCTTATGCGCAGAGATACCCCTCCGGGGGTCGATTCTGGCACTATACAAATAGATAAATAAATAAATAAACCAGTATTGCATAGTGGGTCTGCGTGCTCCTTTTAGGATGCCCATGCACTCTTTAGGGAGATTGTAACAACTGAACTCTAGGACCTCAGGAGAATAATGCTACATTGAACTGCCTGGGGTTGGGGTGCCCAATGGTGCCTTGGTTCTGAGTGAGAAAGTCCAGCCTGTTGAGGAGCTTCACATTGGGGACAGTGAACATCTCGAACAGGGTCGAGAGCCAGGTTTGTCTGGCCTATGTCGGAGCCACTAAGATGAGGGTGAGAGATGTTTGCTGAAGTCCCTGGGCCACATACGGAAGGAAAGAGAAAGAAGAATAAGAATTGGCAAAGATACATGGCCAATTCATCTATAGAGCATTGCCATGAACTGTGGGTGTGGGAACCTAGAGGCGAAGTTTGGGCATTGTGCACTTTATGCAGTGGCAAAGGGGCTGACCTCAGGGACCCTCCAACAGCTGGAGTACAGTAGTAGGACCAGCGGGTGGAGTTCCTACTCGTGGACCTGTTGCCCTATCCTGTTCAGCAGGTTTGCAAAGTTGTTGTCCACTCCCTGAATGTAATACAACAGTAGGTGTATTCAATGGTGAAGTGCCAAAAGTCAAATGCTTTGCTCTAGGGTTGATAACTGCGGCAAGTGTGTCCGCTTTGCTTTTGGAGGTAATACATGGCGGTCATGTTGTCTGTCTTCATGAAGACTACTCTGTGCTGAACCGCCTGGAAAAAAAGTCTCAAGAGCTAAATGGATGGCCAGGAGCTCGGGCTAACTGATGTGGAGACCCCTTTGTTGTGGTGACCAAATGCCCAGGATAGTTACTTGTTGAACATGTGCTCTCCATCCTGAAATAGAGGCGTCCATGTTAATGGTCACCTGTGGAACAGGGTCCGTGAAGGGCCAGTCCTGAAACAGATTGTTGCTGTTCCACTACTGCAGACAGCGATGGGTGCTGGCCCCTAAAAGTGTGATGGATGGGTATTTGGAAGACCGAGTCCTTCAGAAAGAGTGCAGTCATCAAGTCGCCTTGCTGAAAGAGCGGGATGACATCCTGCAGAACAACCATGTGGAAATGTTCTCAGAGGATGTTCTTGTTGAGGGGCCTGGGGACCAGTATGGGTCTTGGAGACTCGTCCTTTTTGGGGATTAAAAACTAAAGAGTACACCCCTTGTCGTGAGGCAGCAGTGCAGACATAGATAGGTTCGTTGAGTAAGGGTTTAAATTTTATTTTTAATATAAAAGAGGCGTAATAAACCTTGCCTTGATTGGATCTTTAAAAGTGTCAGGTGTGGTCTAGAGCACCCCCTTAAGCAGAAGAAGAAACTCAAGGGTGAGTTGAGTCTTGGATAATATTTCGAACATGACGTCATCGTCTTCCTGGACATCACACATATCAGCTTTATGATATCTAGCCGCCCTGCGTATGAACTGGTTGTATGTAGTAGTGTCATCAGGGAAAATGCTTGCTGGGCACAGATTTGGGTCTGTATCACTCAGGAGATCAACATCACAGTCGTCCGACAGGTCATCCCTAGGGTCAGGTCATAGTGTGCATTGTAGGGATTAACCAGACGGAGTGGGATGCTCTCTCTGCATGCCTCTTCATGTGGTGACCACTTCGGTGAATATGAAGGCGGTGGGGCATGAGGTGATGATAGAAGAAGTGGTGGTGAAGGATAAGAAGGAGGAGGTTGAGCAGGAAGGGGGCTAGTGCTCCTGTCCTTATGTCTCTTATGCTATGGAGGTGGAGAAGACTCCAAAGTGATCTGCTCCTCATAGTTCAATTTCATCTTCCTTGCAAGAGTCCTGTGGTTTGGCAGCAGCTTTGTGGACATTTTACCGTCTGCAGGAGAATTAAAAGACGTTTCTGGCAAACATCTAGCTCTTCTTGCAGGTGTTGGTAAAAAGTTACTCTAAATCTTTGGAGTTTGCCTTCAACAGAGTTTTCGGCATCAAGAGAGCCTTCTACGTGGATTCCGTTTTCGCCGCTGATGTGCGCTTTGGTGCCGATGCTGTCTTTAGTGCCAGAACCAAAGACCCTGCCAAGGCTTACACGAGATTTTGTGGCTGGAGAAGGGAGCGTTGTCTGCTCTGAAGACTTCGGTCGGAGCCGGCCATGGCAGTGGTGGCCCTGCAGGCTGTTCTTGAGAATCTGGGCTCGACACCTGACCCCCCATTGGGTGGTGCTCTGCCTACACACATGGTTGCTGCGTGGCCAGGTTTGTATGTGGGTGCCGACCAAACTCACGGACAGTCTTCAATGATTGTGAAGCCTCAGGGTGTTGCTGTTGCTCTCCCTCAGACTTGGAGCTCGCTTCCAAACTGAACTGTACCAGACGTGCCTTTGAGGGATGTGCCTTTGAGGGACTTACTTCTTCCTCTGCCTTGAATTTGTTTCCCTGAAGATATTGGGGGTGTTGCTGTACTCCTGCCTTTGCATTCCTCAATAGGCCCACCTCCACTCAAGTTGGTACCGAAGAGTCTTCTTCGATTGGAAGGTGAGTTAGGACTGGCATATGGTGTTGTTGTTCTCAGGGGAGAGGCAGAGATTGCTGACTTGATGACAGTCTGTCCAGGGGAACTTGGAATGGTACTAGGGACAGTAATGGAAGGGTGTTCTTTCCATCACTGACCTTGTATTCTCTTGGAGGGCCATGGAAGGGGGCTGAGTCCAAATTCGTGAGATGCCTGATTTTCAGTGTTAGTCAAGTAGAGACAAGAAAAGAAACGGGATAGATAATCTGTTGCAGTGAGCTCTGCTGTGAGCGCAGGAGTCAATTGTCCGAGTGAGCCTGGCGGTAAACAATGTTAGGTGCCGAACACAGAGTCCAATCTGTACATATCTAAACCCGATGGTTAAGATAAAAAATCTAACAATGGAGCCGATGCCCAGGCGCACTGTCCACTAAGGGAGAAGTCACTATCTGTCATGAACTGAGAGACTTCTTTGGAAGAAAATCAAGTTGCAAACAACTGAGCCCAACACTAGATGGCAGGAGCATGCAGAGCATGTGTATCTATATCCACGCATATTCTACTTACCTCATGTAATTACATACACTGTACTGAAATGGCTATGTCTCAAGTTTTACATAAAATACATACATTAACCTTCTAATATAATTTAACGTGTGTAAGAAGTTGCCTTTGTGACCTTTTGCCCATTTGGGGAGGGCTATATCACAATAAAACATAAAAAGAACCAGCCATCATGGAAGAAAGGCAGGTAGATTCAATAGTTGATGTCCTTAGACTATGCGTAGGCAAAATTGTTTGCAGGAATGCAAAAAAGGCAGAATACAAATATATTTTTTGGTTTGCTAAGTAGATCAGTGGCAAATAAAACACCTACATCTGATTTCAGGCAAAGATGAAGAAATAGGGGGTACCTCCAGCAAAACAAGAAAAACACTTGTGTTTGCATGTCCTGCACCTCCCCAAGCTGCAAAACCGTTAGGAATCATGGACTGCCAAACCAGTTTCTGGATTTGCAGCCATCTGCCAATCAGAAGGGGCTAACCACACAGACCTTAGTGACTGGTTGATGGCAACCAATCAGAACCGAGTAAATTAAAAAATGGTGAGAACTGTCATATTGGCTAATAGCTGCCTGCAACTGCTCGAATCTGTAGCTGTTCACCATCCAGTCACAGACTATTTTGTGTCTGACAGAGATGGGCACATTGGCAATCTGACAGTGGTGAGACTACTAGCTTGCCTTCTATATTTTTGATTCCTTCTGGGACAAGTGGAAGAATATCAGTGGGATTTGCAGATTTATACCAAAAAAATGCTATTGCTTACCGCAGAATGATTTTCTTTCCTCAGACCACCCCTTGACAACATTAGTGATCATGAAAAGTGACTTAATGTTGACACAGAACATTTAGCTGTAAGTATATGTACAGATCATGTGGACGCAGCATGCAACACCAACCAATGGAAATCAAGAAGACATTTCACATTTATGTCCTGTAACTGGAACTTTTGATCTGAAACTAGTTTCCACTGTACCACTTCATGCAAAATGCCATGTGCTAATCAACAAAAGTGACTGGGAATGGCACTGCGGACTGCATCTCAAAGAGATGCTCCAATGCCTTTCAGCTGGGCTACATGTGGATTTGGAATCTAATCCAAAGGTTGACTTTAGGTTTTGCCAGTGGTTGTTTTATCATGGCTTTTGCAAAACTTTTTGGGGAAGTTGCTGGGCTCCCATCAACGAAAATAAATAAATAAAAGATAAAAGCAAAAATATTTTGGGTCTCAAAAATCGACCTCTGCCACAGATGTACCAGGCACTAAAGGCAACCGCTTTATGAATGTGCTCCTTGTGAAAGGGCAGACTGCTGTCACTGGTGCAGACAGCCAATGACTGAGATGGGATGAACCATCTTCCCATACTGTATACTGTAGTGGGCGACAGAAAACTGAATGAAGCAATAACAGACAAAATGACGAGAACGGTTGTCATAAAGACTCTATAAATTAAGTACATTACACATGTAATTTCTGTCAAATCAAAAGATATCGGCTTATGTCAGATCCAAAAATATAATACTCATTTTCTTGAGATAAATTTGCCATAAACAAAAAAAAATATGTTGAGTGGGAAATGCAAATGTAATGCTGCTTGAAAAATCGACGGATATCTAGTACAAATAAAAAGCAATATCCAGAGTGTCCCAGCACATTTTCTATGAAATTTTCTATGAAAACTCACTAGAAACAGATTGGATTAAGATAACCACCTGGTTTTTTTTTTTATTATTTATGGAGCTAACTGTTTAATTGCTCTCAGCAGTGCAAACACCGAAAGTATCGCCCGTTATTATTTAAGCTATTCAGTTTTTGGTGAAGGGCCTCGAAGGATATAAACAACCTTGGCTTTGGTACAAATGTTCTGTGAGTAAACATAGGGACAGTGGGCCTGATTCACAAAGGTAAAATGAGACGACGGTCTAACTTTACGACTTTCCGTATTCACAGAGGGACGTAAATGCCCTCTGTGAATACCAAAAGTTGTAAAGTTCTTATTTTGGTATTCACAAAGAGCATTAACGAGTATTAAATGCCCTTTGTGAATACGGAAAGTCGTAAAGTTAGACTTTCGTCTCATTTTACCTCTGTAAATCGGGCCTAGGGACAGATGTACGACCCACCAATTAGTGAGTCACAAATTGCGGCGCATTTGCAACTTGCAATTTGCGACTTGCTAATTGGAATGCACAACCGTTTCTCAGACGAATGTATGACATTACTACGCCATCCATTACCCCGCAGTAGGTTACAACGCGGACTTTACATCGTACACGTTGTTACCAAAATGGCTTTACATGGCAAGTCGTTTCTACGACTTGCACTAGATGGCGCGCTGGACTTAGGAATAGTATAAATTACTATTCCTACTCCAGTTAGCGCAACAGCAGGGGATGTGCTGGACTTAAAATCCAACACATTCCCTGGTGTTGCGCGCCATCTAGCGATGTAATGCCATGCGTGGTAACAACACGGACAATGTAACGTTCGCGTTGTAACCTATCCGCGTGGTATTATCAAATTATTAACACTGCTTCCCGTCTCAGACACTGTTTGCGATTCCTAATGGGGTCGCAAATTGCATGTCTCAGTAATATTAATGAGGCAGGCGCAATTTGCGACCCCTTTAGGAATGGCTAGCATTCCCAGGGATGGTGGCCTGCTGGGGTGGGCAGACCACCATACCTGTGAGTGCTTTTTTAATAAAGCCCTTTTTTTTTTTAAATGCAGCCCATTTTCCTTAAAGGAAAACAGGATGCATTTAAAAAAGAAAACGAAAACTCAGGGCAGGCAGTGGTCTCTGGGATTTTCCCACATACTTACAAAGGGGAAGGGGTCCCCAAGGGCCCCTTCCCCTTTGCGAGTGGTTTACCACCTACTTGGAGTAGGTGGTAAACTGCGAGTGTTTTGCGGCCGCAAATGAAGCTGCAAAACATTAGTACATAGCATGTGGACTCGCTATCAGGAAGGGACGCCCCTTCCTAATAGCGAGAGTCGCAAATGCTATTTTTTGCGAGTCAGTGACTCGCAAAATATCATTTGTACATGCTATTACCCTTTTTTGGAGCCGCAAACAGGAGGATCTCCCGTTTGTGGCCGCAAAAGAGGGTCGTACCTCTGGCCCCTAATGTTTCTCAGCCCCAGTGCTAGTCTAGATAGGAAGAGCCCGCAGAAGCATCCCAGCAGAGACACATTTGCTACAAAATGTATCTAAGTCACATTGAAGTTTACCTGCTTCATTAATAGGGTTTGTTTTATTAGTTTTAGTGGAAAATGAGAATCTAAATGGGATTCATTGTGAACGTTTTGAATATAAGACTACATGTCGATGCAGATTTGGTTAAAAAAGCATTCAAACAAACTACGCAGATGCACGTTTAACTGTTGTCAAAACTATCAGGGCTTATAACATCTTTACAGTCCTAGGATATTCAGTGACATTTTCAGGATGAAATTCATGCCAGTAATAAAGGCTGTAAAGGTGGAAATAACTACAGATTCCACTTTACAGGCCACGCACACAAAACATACAGTGGATAAGAGGAAATGATGGATTTTAAATGTATGCATTCAGTTATATGAAAATCTTTTTTTGCTACATTAAGGTATTTGCAATAAAGAAACATGATTTTTTTAGAACTATTCATTAGCTTGTTTCAGGACTGGAGCGTTGCAAATTAGGGTAGAAACGTGAATCAAATGTTGCGCTCACTTATTACTTGAAAACAAGCCGACTGGAGACTGCGCAACAGAAAATAAGTCTGTGTTTACGACGTCACCGTCCAATGCTCTGTAAATGAATCCACGCACAGTGCTACCTCCTCTGCTATTAATGAACACTGTCTTTGTTTTAATGTGTGCATAAAGCGATCTCCCGAAACAAGAGGATTAGAACACAATTCTTGTAGAGCGCATAGCTACCCGTAGGCATCCCAGGGCCAATTGTGCGCCACAGATCGCTGAAGGTAATTTTTATTAAAGGGAGCTATTTATTGTGAAAGAGCCATGACAAATAGTTTCGGGGAGGAAGTCCTTTTGTGTAGCTTGCAAAGAGAGCGGAAGGCAGCTCCACAATTTAGCCGCATTGTATGAAAGGGACCGCCCTCCAAATGTTGCCCTTCTAACCTTGGCCAGATGTGCAGAAGACAACATTACACTGAGCACAGGAGAGGGGCAGCCGAGCACCGCGGCCTTACCTGGCTTTTGGTAGCTGCCACCTTGGCGAAGAGCGCCTGCGACACCTTCGCCCGCTTCATTTCCTGCTGGATCTCGTCATATATGGAAGCGTTAATGTTCATGGGGCAGTTCTCCGGTTTCCCGTTCCGTTCTGTCGCAATCGTCGCCGGCTTCACCTGGAAAACATGACACACTTGTTCAGTGATGGAAAGACGAGCCTGGGCGCACAGAGACGAGGTTTTAACTTTATATGAGCGTCACTTCCTTTCACATTCCTCCTTGGGCCCGGAATCCCAGAGCGGGCCCAGCTGTGTGCATCGGCCATGCTGCATGCCATGGCAGTGCTGCTGCCAGGGAGCGCTGAACATGCCGCTAAAGGGCAATGATTACACACTAGGGGGGTAACCCAAATTACGTCAAAGGGTCAGGGTACAATGTGGTAAACACAACAAGCACTGGCATAGCCAATAGGTCTCGCCTTTGGGACCTTATAAGTGTTTAGCCATGCAACAGTTGCATAACTAAATACTTATAAGGTCCCAAAAGCGAGACCGATTGGCTATGCCAAGCGGCCGTGCGGCCGCGAAAGTGAAAGTAATCGCGGTCAAGCGCGGCGCATGCGCATGCACTGTAGCTCTAGACTGGCCTGGTAGCACTTTTTGGAGCCCACTCAAAAAGTCTCGCCAGACCAGCGCATGCGCTGGAAAACGGTCCTGACGTCTTTTATTTTGGAGGAGCCAAACAGGGGGAAACCGTAACAAGCTGTTGCTTTTCAAATCAATTGGTGAAGTCACATGAGAAAAATATACTCTTACCAACACAGCAGAGAGAGAAAAACACAAATACTGTATTTTGTAGTTAAGATTTCATTTATATTCTCTTGTTTGAAAATTCTTTTTTCTAAAGATATCAGGGCCGTTTTTAGGTCTCGCCTGACCCAGCACATGCGCTGGTCAGGCGAGACTTTTTGAGAGGGCTCCAAAAAGTGCTACCAGGCCAGCCTAGACCTACAGTGCATGTGCGCGGCCGCACGCTTGACGCAATTACTGTCACTTTGATGTTTGATCGCGATGCGATCACTTTCGCGGCCGCACGGCCGCTTGTTTGTTTTGCTTCAGCTCGCTCGCCGTCCCTACACCACCTACCACCCGTTGCTGCATCTCATGCTTTTGTCAGCACCCCCGCCAATGTGCATCTGTGGATTAACGAGACAAAGCACCTTCCAAATTGCGATCCTGTACACATTTATTTTTTGCAGTTTTACATAGGCATGAGCTCGACCGAAGGTATCAGAGCGCTTTACTCAAGCGCGAGTTGCATTACAGATGGACACATTCGTTTTAGGCACGGGTAGATTAAGTGATTTGCTCAAAATCACATAATGTTCGAGCCTCCCTCCAGACTCGAACCTGATTCTCCAGCTTTAAAGTCAGCCGTCGTAGCCATTAAGCCACACCCTCTGCATTCATAGTCAATCGGACATTTGATCGGCTTGGTGCACAGAAGAAGAACCCTTCTCTAGTTCCAGGTAAGAGCGCAGCTTGACTCTCACGTGTGTTGGGTTTGCTGTAAATGCCGCCTGATGGCAACCCCTTCTTCCTAAGGAGCCCAGTAATCCGATTTGTTATTTTAGGAGGATTTATGGAGCGTCTGACTGCCCCCTTCCCTCCCAGGGGGCTTCCAGGCTCCTGAACTCCCTCTCTAGACTCTACAGCTGACAAGGTGTGGACGCTGTTAGCATACATTTACAATGCGCACCTCGAACACGTCCCCTCTTTCAATCTTCTGCCCTCCGTTGTGTCTTTCTTTCTTCTTTATGGATTTGCACTTCCTGCTTTAAGGAAGGAATCCTAAAACTAAGCGAGGTGCATGAAGAAGCACTTACCGCCGGGACCTCTCCTTAGCGGGCCGCAGCTGGCACCTTTAAGTGAGCAGTATTGCAATGTCCCAGCATGCCCTATGCACTTCCCGGGGTATGGTCTAGTTCCAGCTCTCCCCAGTAGTTACTGCCATCACGTTAATGGGGCACCACTGGGCATTCTCCCGAGGGAGGCTATATTTCACTTTGGTTTGTGTCAGTAACTGAACTTCCAAAAGTACCCCTCCCAATGTGGTCGTCAGACCTTTGGAGTAACTACCATAAGTGCACACCTCCTGGAGGTCGCACCCTCACCCCCCAGCGAGGCATTCTTCAGCACTAGGAGGCACCCTGGAGAAACACTGCCCTCTGCTCACCTGGTGACGACACTCTTTCATGGTGGGGTCACTGCTTAGGTATCTATCCTTCCTATGATCTCAGACCTAACAAGCAGGGCCATACGGACTATGTCTCTCTACCTCTCTACCTCTCTCGCTACCTCTCTACCTCTCTACACCTCTCTACCTCTCTCTACCTCTCTACCTCTCTCTACCTCTACCTCTCTACACCTCTCTCTACCTCTACCTCTCTCTACCTCGCTACCTCTCTACCTCTCTCTACCGCTCTACCTCTCTACCTCTCTCTATCTCTCTACATCTACCTCTATCTCCCTCTCTACCTCTCTACCTCTCTACTACCTCTCTCTACCTCTACCTCTCTACCTCTCTCTTCCTCTCTCTCTCTACCTTTCTACCTCTCTTTACCTCTCTCTCTCTACCTCTCTCTACCTCTCTACTACCTCTCTCTCTACCTCTCTCTCTACCTCTCTCTCTCTACCTCTCTCAAAAGATGGCTGCAGCGTCTACGTGGGATGCGGTGGACTAAGTGTCAGCGGTCAGACAACAAATTCATAGAGAGACACTAGTCACAGTCGAGTCGGAGGGAAGGCTTAGCTCTAAGAACCAAACCCTTCAGGGGTCTCCAATATCGTCAAACTGGTATTATATTTCGGTGTCAATGGGTACTATTGGTGTGTCTTTTGTAACGAATGACTGACCAGCTGTGGTGACCAGGGCGCCAGGCAAAGACTTCTGGCCTATAGTAATGTCATTTAAAACCCTAAAGGTCAATTACTTGGTGATACCAAAGCGGCCAGGGCAGAATGCCATACAAATCCCGTTTCTCTCAAAGGAGGCAGGGACGTTGCTTCCATTTGTGCAGGAGGTGCAGTGGCACCGAGGCCCAGAGGCCTGAGATGCACACTGAACCATGATTATTGCGGTATCTTATAATCAGGCCAGGGCCACTGAAATTATGCGCCTGCAGCCATTTTCGCATAATTATAGATTTGTCACATTTGCCACATAATCCATCATCTTCTGCATAATTGGCAGATATTAGCAACAACAAAAATAAATTCCAGCTCCAAAAGTTACAAAAAATGCAACAACACATCTTGCGGCTCAGTGAAAGGCGTTTGCAAAGCTGGACAGGTCACCTTTCTGTTGCTTATTGCTGTATTTCATTGTTACACTGGTACTAATGAGGTAACCTGTTGTTATACAGTATTAAGGGCATAAAGGATAATTTAACTATTTCCCATTCTATAAAAAATTCTAATGTTTTGTATTTGGAGATTTTTTATTGTCAGCTTTTGCTTCTGATTGTAGAAATTATGCTGCACAATTTTTTTCCTTATATATGTTGTTGGCCTTTCAGATTATGTGGCTCTCTTTGGAGTTCCAAGATCATACATAAATGAACTTGAAACTACTAATGCGGTGCAACCAATGTCCAGGCAGTGTTACCAAGTTTAACAAGCATTGGCATAGCCAATAGGTCTCGCCTTTGGGACCTTATAAGTGCTTAGCTATGCAACATTTGATGTTGTTGCACCAAGGATATTGTGCTGCATAACTAAATACTTAAAAGGTCCCAAAAGCGAGACCTATTGGCTATGCCAACACTTGTTTGTCTTTACCACTAAAGGACATTGAACACGATAGGCTTTTTGTAATTCTTGCGCATCAATTCAGACCACGGGCCGCCCAAGACACACACCTGGGCAGGCCTGCCATGCACTTCACTCCCCCCTCGGCTTCCAAGGCTGCCACTCTCAGAGAGGCGCCTTCCCTTCCTGGCGCTGTGCTTCGTTGTAAGACGAGTCTGGTGGTGGCCATTTCAAAGCTATGCTCGGGTATGGCAAGAAGGCTCTACTGAGCAACGAGGAGGCAGTTCCATTCTCTAAACCGTTCATGTTTCCATATTACTATTCAAATCATTCTCTTTAATCTGGTGTTGCAGCCGTTCACACACAATGAGAGAACAGTTAAGAGGCTCCTGTGAACTGCAGCGGAGTCACAGACAGGATGAGACAGGCCCTGCAGCCCCGGCATTGACACTGGACAGGTCTTGTCTTGTGGGACATGGAAAGAGCAGACCGACGAGCACCCGTAGTTAACATTCTGGCAACTTCCTATCTGACTTTTTTAGATAAAAAAACAGGGCTCGGGGTGCATGTAGGTCATTTTCTGAAGAGCTGAAAAGGGCTTCTGATTTAGGGCTCACTTGCCATGCACAAAGTTACCCATAATAAGAGTCGCCGACAGGGCCGGCTTTAGAACTGGTGGCGCCCTGTGCGATAATGTTTGCGCCCCCCCATGACCACCTCACCACGGATTCGCTCACTACTGCCATTTGACAATGCCCCCCAAGTCTCCATTACCACTATATCTTATATTCATTTATACCAGTTTAAGGTATCAGAAAACTTTACATCACACACATTGCACGACAATCAAACACGTGTAAATCAGTGAATAGGAAATGTTATATAAGACAGAGGCCTACAAGGTGTAGGAGTCATATGTCATCCAAATTGGCTTTGAGTAAAGTTTAAGAGCCCCTGGTCTGGAAAATCACAAATTCAGAATGTAAATTTAACACCGTTGTTAGGGGTGCTCTTTATTAATAAGAATTGATTTGTACTCAAATGAACCCTTTATGCAATATTAGAATAAGGAAAGACTGGACAAAAGACATGTAGCTGTAATCTATTCCTTGCAGTTTGCATGCAGTTCTTTGACGATAGTTCACAGCTCACTGCTCTATATTAGGATTTTAACTTTTAAACTGCAAGTAACAGAATGAGATCTCTGACAAAAGCGATGACCCATTGACCTCTTTATAGTGCATGCACTCTGTGATCTGAATGGGACACGCTCTTTGCAGCAGGCACATTAACCCTCTGCACGATGATGAGTTCTTCTTTGCCATCAGTAGGTGTCCCCATGTGGACAAAGGGCAGTCTTTTTGGTGTGCCCTGTGGTCTCCTCACACCGGTCTGAAACAGTCCTTCCACAACAGAGTCGGTGGGCACTGACTCTGTTGGGCAGCTTGGTAGACAAATGGAAGACTTCTGTTTACCAGGAAAGAAGACTACACTTGCGACAAGAAGTAAAACTCAATAAATCACTGAAAGAAAAAAGATGAAAAGATGTACGGTCATGTTTCCAGCTAGTGTGTTCCTAACACAATAGATGCAAGTTTTATAAATTACATCTGATTTTTTTGGACCACAAACATTTCCCATATTTAGGTACTGAAAGTAGAGTCTGTCGTTTCAAAGTAATGATAATGCACACAAAACAGCTACAGCAAAATATTGCATGATTTCTTCAAGAAAGAACATACAAGGCTTCTCTGCAGTGGGAATCCTGTCTCTTGTTCTAAAAACAAATAAGAAAAACAAAAAGCCTGGATAAAGTACTCTTCCTTTTCATTAGACTTATATGTTAAAAGCCATCAGACATATCTTCCTGTTGTGTGGTTTCCACCCTACGGTAGGAACTGCACGTATGTTGACAGCATAACCTTGGTGATGGTGCCAGACTGATTCCATGCACCCCCTTGGGATATGTAGTCTTATAGGCCAGCTAGCTCACAGTGCCACCATAAGCCCCCCTAACCCCAGGTGGGTAGAAAATGGTTCAACATGACAACCCTGATCTGCCAGGAATTGTGGCAACAGATCTAGAACCCTTTTGCTAAGTCACTCGTGCACTCTTTCTCTCAGAGAAATGAACAAGGAATAAACAGTGGGACTTTGTCAATATTTATTGAACGTGATTCTTGTATAAAATATATGTGCTGCGATGATCAACAGACAGAAGCAAATGAAAGTTATTAGAAGTAATAGGACAGTGACCAGAATCAAACTTCAACCATCATGTTGAGACAATGTATATATGCAAGTATATAAAACAATATAGAAATATTTCGTACTCCTACTATGTGTCCCCTAACCTAAGTGTCTAGGGTGTGTGTTCTGCCAAGAATCCTCATACTGGATTATCCAGTCCCCGTTACCTGAAGGGAAAGAATGTAGGACTACGTCGTGGTCAGGAGCTGGACAACCCATGTAAAGATATCAGCAGGCTGCTGGGCCCAAGCATCAGCATGTAGAGACCTCACAAATGACAGCAAAGCGCTCCAACACCCGGAAACGGATGTTAATTTATAACAAAAGGCATTCTTGCCTTGGGCCATGATCTTAATCAGGCTGCCATTATTTGTGTGTTATGGATAGCTTTGTCGCCACATGTACAAAAACAACAAGCACGTTTGCACAACGTATGTATAAACCTTGTACATGGTGTCAAGGTAGCATGATAGTGTTTTTGCGAAGTTGATACTGTAAGCAAGTATAGTTTCCAAGAAACTAATCCAGACTGTCACAGATGCAAATGGATGTCAGAATTCATTGTGTAAAAGAGAAGGCAACTTTAGGAAAGAACCACATATGTGTAAAATTACAGTGTTACCCTCCAGGCCTAACTGGGACACATGACATTCCAACACTGCATGTTCACAAGTGATTGTCCCATAATCTCCTCTTAGGGCAAACAAAGATCTTGGGACCCTAGAAATGATATTTAGATAAGGCTGCACTGCTGCTCTATCTCCAAGAACTCCCATCCAGACACCTTATGGTTATTCCACCACCATAACTCTACGAGCATAACGCTTTGCAAATAGGTCCTTATCTCTTTTCCCATCTCTAAAAGCTTTTCAAAGTTATTGTACTTCCATTAATGTCAGTGCAGACTATTAGCAGAGTATGTTCCCTCTGTGTCCATGTACAACTTGTCTTAGTTCATCCATAGGATTTAAATCCATTCTTAGCAGCAAGCACAAAGTGTGTGGCTGAAGCAAGTGCATAATGGTAATGTACGCAATACTCTCATGTCTCTGAGTGGATGAATTACAAAAATGTGTAGATTTATATAGCACAGCTTATTACCCGTGAGGGTATCCAGGAACTGTCAATAGGCATGGGGCGATTAAGTGATTTGCCCAGAATCACAGGATGTTGAGCTGACGCCAAGGCACGAACCTGGATCCCCTGCTCCGGAGCTCTGACCGCTGCGCCACATCATCTCCCTTGTAGTATTGTATAATGGGATGTTAGCTAGAAACCTCAAGAGTTAAAGCAATTTACTTAAAATATCAAATTATATTATTTAATGTAAATCTTTTTATCGGTATTTCAACAAGATATAGTAAGATGTAGTGACAGACACCGAACGATGGTGTCAACTATAACATTGTCTACCCCCTTCCCACGGAACCAGACAAATGTCCACTTTGCCACCCTCTCAGGTACACATGCACATATATATATATACACACACACACACACACACACACACATATCTATGTATATATATATATATATATATATATACATACATACCTATATTCATCTATATACACACATATGTATATATATACATATACATACATACATACATATACATATATACGCATACACATGAAAATTAAGGATCACAAGAAAACAACATGTATATAAATATTCATATGTATATGTAGTCCGTTCATTAGTAGCTCTCTTTCAACACTTCCACTTCCCAAAGAGTATACAGATTGGGTCAAATGTGGTATACGTATCATCATATTACATGACAAATTGCAAGGCCTTGAGTTTAGGTGGAGCAAGTGCAAAATGTGGGTGATCCAGTCTTGCGCAGAACTGTATCAGGAGGGACAATGTGCAGGGCCAGACTGGCCCTAGTGGGTACTGGGCGTTTTCCTGGTGGGCCAGAAGGACAGGGGCCGGTTTTGGACCTGTGGGAGCTGGTTCTGTTACAGGGGGCCGGTTTTGCAGCAGTGCAGCAATATGGGCTACATGTAACAAGAGCGGGAGTGGTGCTTCCCATTCGCACCTCAAACCCCCCACACCCCATCCCTCACCAAGGCCATTCGAGCTGGTTGCCAGGGATGGCTTCTAATCCCAGTAAGGCCATGAGCATGTGGTGATACATTTCTTTTCCTTATAGTTCAGGTTGTTTTTGAAGAGCTTAAAGTCGCAAACCATTGTGCCACATTTACTCCTAAAAAGTACACCTATGAGTTTGGAGGTCTCTGGAGACGCAGCAGAGAGCTGCTTTGTAGTTCGAATAGGTAGCTATTAAGAGTTCTAGCTCCAAATAAATTCCAAAGCAGTGTTAAGTCACTAAATGTACCAAGTTCTAAAAGTTCCGCCTTGAAGCCCAAACAACAACCCCAGGGCGCGTGGGCACATCCCTTCCCATAGTTGCCTTAATATGGCTCAGAATATTTTCCAGGAGAGTGTTATTCCAGAACACTTCCACCAGCTATCCATTAAAGTCCCCTTTACTAGACTGCATCACCAGCAAACATCCAGTACATTAGGATAAAATTGATGCACATGTGCAGTCGTTAAGTACCATTAATGAAGCAGCTTATACGTTGCCTAGTTAGGGGGAGACTTCTATAAGCCCTGTAAATAATTGTACACAGCCCCTTCCAGTTCTCTTTCGAAATATCTTTTTTGAGATCTAAGGCCCATCAATCTTGGAATTGCTAGACATTTTGACAAGAGGCTTTTTGCAGAATTTTGAATATTCCCAAGATCATTCTCCGGGTGCCTTAGGGAGTTCTTACAAATCTTTCCACAGGAGTCAAATCTCTAGTGGCTACTGGTTTGTTCATAGGGTGCATTTGGAAGTATTGTAGCCTACTCTTTTCAGGGATGCTGTAGTCTTTCCTACATTGGGCAAATAATAGGATCCCTCCGCCATTGGAACATGTCTGAAAGTATTCTGCACGCTCTCTTCTCTTAGAGTTTGTAACCATTCCCTTGCATAGTGTGGATGATATCTGGATTTGCATGCACTGGTGTATTCGGGGAAGGGTACATAGTTATTTTCGCATCTCTAAAGACCCTTTCCCATGCCCTCCAGCACTGCTATGATGGCTGTGGATAGATACGATAGGTGGGATCTGTGGTGATTTTCCAGCCATGAAAGATTTCAGAGGCTCTATCCATAAACAGTAACTTGTTTTTAGCTTCCACTGCTGGCCATTCGAGAGTATTTCTCAAATGGACAACCCTATAATAATAATAATTCCTATTTCTAAGGCACGAACATATAATTTCCTTAAAGGTTTTAAGGCGCTGAGGGTCGTCGGGGAGATTAAGTAAACTACTGCCCAGAGTCACATGATGCTGAGCTGCCGCTGGGGATCAAATTGTGAACCCTGTGCTCGGGAGTCAGCTGCTCTGGCCACTGCGCCACACCTCTCCCAATAACATGTGGGCATGCCAGGAGGCTTGTACTACGGGGAGAATGTAGTTATTTCCCGCTGACTCTGGTCCTCTTACCTGCTCATATGAAGATAGTTAAGTCTCACTGAAGAGACTCAAGCTCTCTCTTGGGGAGAGGGACCAGGAGGGACTGGAACAGATGTAGCAAACGTGGGAGGATATTCATTTTGAGAACTTTCATTCTACCTGTACAGGATATGTGCATGGAAATCATTCTGTGGACGTCAGACATAATTTGCTCTTTCAGGTGAGGCTGATCACCCATACCAAGACTCCACCGTCTTAGTGATGTTTAGGCCTAGGTATCTGAGTGAGCTGGACACCCATCGAAAAAAACTCAGTGCCATTACCTGGCCAGGCCACCCATCACCCTGCAATGTCAAGTTCAAGATTTCTGAATTCCTCTGGTTAACCTTCGAGTTCAAGACTGCTTCAAATAAAGTCAAGATGGACACCACAGCGGAAAGTGAAACCTCTGGGTCTGTAGGTATTACCAGGACATCATCCAAAAACATGCAGACCTTATTTTGCTGTCCCAAAAATGTAATGCCGCAGACTTTCTCATTTCGTCCTAGAGTGTTCACAAAGGCCCCAAGTCAAGTAGGAGAGAGGACGGGAGTAACCCTGTTTCGAGTCCTTGTCAAGATTGCAGGCTTGTGAGGGAATGTCATTACCTGTGATCTTTGCTTGGGAATGTTGATAAATACCTAACTCCAACCTGTTAATTTAGGACCAGAATGCAATCTGGTCAGCAGGGCTTTTAGATATAGTCAGCTACATCTACCAAATGCCTTTTTCCCATCAAGGCTGAGAAGGATGACCAGAATATTTTCAACCAGGTGAGCAACTTTTCTGACGTTATTAATATGCTGTATATCCTTCATAAGTCCTAACTGGTTCACATCAATCAAAGGCTGATGTGGAGTCAGTCTATTTGTCAGGGTGTTAGTGAAAACCTCTAAATTTACATTAAACAGTGCAATCGGTCTGTAGGTGACACAGGTTTCTGGGTCCTTACCTACTTTGTGGACCAGGGAAATGCCCGTGCACTGCTAGACTGGGTAGCTACAAAATAACCATATAGGAATTGTGCAGAGCAGTTAAGGGTTCTGCCAAATACTAGATATAAGCGTTGTAAAATAGTACTGTGAAGCTGCCTAGCTCTGATGATTTAATAAGACACATCTCTCCCAAAGACGTATTAACTTGTAAAACATCAATAGGCTGCTCCAGTTCCTCCCTCCAAAGGGCATCTAGCAACACCATGTTGCAATGCTGTAAGTAATCTTCAATTTCGGCGGCATTATCCAAGTAATCTTTTAAACTCTAACCCTTTCACTGCCTCCTTGGTCACAAAGGTCCTATTTTTCCTCTCTTGTGTATCGTCTAGCAGTCTGAACATGTAGTTGGCACACTAATAGAATGCCTACCTTATTGTTTTTTTCATTTAAGATCTGGCCCAACTTCAGTAGTGACCTCTGGGCCCTATTTATCCGTAAGACATTCAATTAACCCCTCAGCTTTGCCAGTTGCCTCTGGCTTTAATAGAAGAGTTTTGCGTATCTAACTCTTAGATCAATTGGTCTTTCATCAGTTTTTTCTCCGCTCTTTTAGTAGGCATCATTGTCTCTGACTCCCCTCTTACTGTCGTCCCATCAAGTTGTTAATGGGGTATCTCCTCTAATTAAAAAAACAAATCCTGATCAACTAGGCCAGTTCTTGTTTTATCACCTGGTCCCTAAATATGTCTGGGGAGATTCACCAGTGGGTTCCAGGAGCCACAAGAGGCCCTTTGCTCCAGGTAACTTCGACATGGGCATGGTCAGATGAGATGTCTGAGATAGCTGCATCTAGTGTTCTACGCATTAGAGGGTGAGACATAAGGAATCCTCTACTAGGAAGTATGCACAAGGGAAAAGAACGAGAAGTTTCTGTTATCTGGGTGTAAAGTAAGCCAGACATCCTCAAGTCTCCACAGTGCCAAGAGGCGTTTCAAGACCATATAAGATTCCTGTTGTATGTCCTCCAGAACTACCGCTATCCAGGCTAGGTTTCCGAGCTAGGTTAAAATTCCTCCACTCTTCTTCCCCTTCCCCCTATCGCCTCCTCCCCAAGATCCTCCACGAGCTTTTCCAAAGTGACCTTCAGATATTGGTCCTGTCTAGCATTTGGAGAACACATGTTTATAAATGTAGAAGATTAACCGTGTCCCCAAATCTCTGCATTCAGCAACACCCTCCCCCAGATTTCTAAGCATGTGACCTTCCACACCTTCACTTTATTCTTTCCTAGGACTGCCACCCCTTCCCTCTTAGCATGTGCTGATGGTCAGTATTTAATTAGATATTTACAATTTTTCATTCAAAAGAGGTCTCTGCGCAGCAAATGAGTTTCCTGAAGGAAAATAAGGTGAAGATCATGCTTCTGAACATATTGCTAGTTATTTTTTGATGGGATGGGAACGTTTAACCCCCTAAATGTTAAATGCGAGCATCTTGAAAGTACTGGTAAATACGAGGAACTGCCTCTTAAAGTGGTGGGCCGAATGAGTGGAATTTAACTCTGCAGAATTACGCAGAGTTACACAAAAAAAATCAGCGAGATTCTGCGGAGTTTCCCCCATGGGCGGAAAAAGTTGCGTCGCTGCTGGTGCTGTGATTTAGTGATGGGACCATGTCAGCGCAAACAACACCACATGGCGCCCCAAAGGGCACAGCTATTCAAGCTGATTTTGTTGGAGCTCGAGTAGATTTTGTACTCGAGGGGCAGCCTTCTAGCTGTGAATGGTCGCAACCGCCCGTACTAGAAAAATCTTGCTGGATGTCCTAGCGATTGGAAACCGCACCAGGGGATGGCAAATCTCGCTCATGCTCGCCAGCTCACTATTCTGGAGTCATACGCGAGAATAAATTACGCCACGCGGTGATTGGCAGAATTTGACCGGAACTAAGCGTTACAAGAGTAACGCGGAATCGGCAAAATTCTGCCGGCAGAACAGAATATTTAGGCCACCCTTAGGTGTAACTTGGGAGGCCAAATCAAACCTTAAAAAGCGCCAAACAATCAACAGGGAGAGGATGGCCAGAGCTGCGGACCTTGAAGAAGGGGAACCAGGGTTGAATCTCGGCGTTGGACCAGCATCCTGTGATTCTGGGCAAATCACTTACTCTTGCCATGCGTACCAAAAAACGATGGTGTCCTTGTGTAATGTAACTGGTGCTCATGTAAAGCGCTCCAATACCTCTGAGTCGAGTTTGTCCTATGGAAAACTGCAAAGAAAGCTAAAAAAACATATAACCAACAGTGGAACCATTTCACCCAATGCGGCTGAGATACCAAAGTACTTCCAGGCTCTGTTGCTCCTTTTACCACTCGTACCGCAGCTCTCAATCCACGGATGTCTCCCCCGTTGAGTAGGGCCTGCCATGGTCCTGAAGTAATTAGGTCTAATTCAGAACTGGGCCCTCACATTCTGATGGGTCCTCCACCCCAGTGGGTCATTTGCTGGCTGATATAAGGCTGCTGATTAGGTCTCTCCTTTTCTTCTCAGTGTCTTCTGGGGAGGGTCTCAGCTCTCTCAGCTTGCAGCTAACACAACTGCAGTGTTCTCTTGAATGATTATTTGTTTGGCTGATCAGGCATCTCTCCAGTTGCGTCTACTCTTTAGTGCAATGATTCAGTCGCACCAGTTCCTTTAGCTTCCGCCCAAGAGCAAATTGATCTCATTTTGCCTTCCACATAAACATGAGGTGGAAAAGATGCCTCAAGCAGTACTTGATTATTTCTTTCTACAGGTGGGCTGTTAGTGGTTTAAAATCTAGTCCCTTCTAAAGAGTTACTGTGGACAAATCACGGAAAACTTCCATTTTGGTGCCATCTACATTGAGTTCTCTACTCCTTTGTGCCAGAGGAACAATCTTTTATTTTAAAAGATAGCAGTAAACTCTTGTTATGACATCAGGTAGGGGCTTGTTGCGGCTTTGTGGTGGGCCAAACTGGTGTGTTCTGCCAAGTTTGATATGTTTGGGGGCCTCAGAACCCAATTGGTCCCAAAAGAGCGAGAGGATGACCTTTTCAAGGCAATCCTCAATTATGGATGAAAGCAACCCACACCTTCCAATGTTGTTACAGCGGGTCCTATTTTCAAATTCTTCTAGTTTACCCTGGAGCTCTCCGTTTAGCCCTGTAATAGTATTTTCTGCTTGATTTATTCATGCTTCTCTTCCTGCACAACCTTTGTTCTCTTCTAGCAAGAAGACATGTTCCCCTTATTCATTGAGTTATTTTTTTGAGGTCTGATAGTTCTCTATAAATGTCTGCACGTAGGCCTACCCAGTCTTCTCCGAGGCCCGTGAACAAGGACTCCAAATACCGATGAGAGACAGGTGCATCTTCCAGTGCCGTATCTTCCATTGTGTTCATGTTGGTTTAGAAGGGAACCTGTTTGGCTTTCTAGATCCTCTCATCGTCTGCCTGGGGATTCTTGGTCCATATGTCATTGAGGCTATTCTCCTCCTTTCCAGTGATCAAGGTCATCAGTGCTATTTCGGCAGGGGGATCCCACAGTGCAGATCACCTCGACAGGATGGAAAATACTCTGCCAAGGGGACCACTCGGATAACTCTGTTCTAGGAGGGGGAGGGAACTCAAAGGCTTCCCTTGAAGCTTGTCCCCAGTCGGTGAGTAGGTGCAGTTCGAGTAGGTTGCTAATACCCATCACTAGGATTCACTTAAGGTTACTTTTGGAGGAAGGATAGGAGGCAAACCCCCGGTTCCAGGATCATTATGGGTCCTCATCTGCCAGAGGTCGGCTCTTGTCCAGGCTCTGAAGTTGCTTTGTTCTATGGGTTGGGAGGCAAATGGGTGCCACAGGTTTCTGCTTATTTTGTTCATTTGGGGCAATAATGGCACCCCCACAATCTCTAACTCTCGCCCTCCCACCCCCCACAAGTGTAATGGATATCCCCCTCCAGTCCCTAGTTGAATCCAAGGGGTGGAGGAGAAGCTCTCCTCCACCGCCGTCTCTGTAGTTTAAGCTGGGCCTGCGCCCCCGGGTCAGAGGCCTTCTCCCAAAGAGCTGTTCTCCTCCTGTTGCTGGTCAGTCTAAAGCTGTAGGCTCAGGGCACCAATCTTTGGGTCACTGGGTTCCAGCAGTCCTCCAAGGGCACTGTAATTAATTTTCCCAGGGGAGAGGGACGGAGGCTACGCAGACTCTTTCACCACCTGCAGTTTATGCTGCTCCCTGTAGGCTCTGCTGCCACTCTTTATTTCAAGCCCCATCCACCGTTTAGGACCGCTCCTTCTTGATTCGGGACAGGGACGGAGTCTTATTACCTGCTTCACAGTCTGAGGGGCTGAGGCGACTTCCCGATCTCCGATCCAAGAGGGCTGGGTTTCTGGCCCCAGCAACAGGGGTACATTCTGTTGCCTGGGGCCACAGAACAAAAAAGCTTTGTGTCCTTCAACACCACCATCTTGGCTCCTGACATAAATAACAATTAGGGTACATGAAAACTTTATTGGGATTTTCCCATTTTTCATCGGGTAAAGAGAACTGATTGAACTTGTTTAGTTTCTGCTGCTTGTTAAAGTAAGGTTTAAAGCAAACACATTTCCCACCTATGTTTTCCATATAAACAGAAGAGAAAAATTTATTTGATTCTTTTCAAAGCTTTTGTGACAAAATCTCAATTTGGTCCTTTTTAGAGCGGACGTGTAATGCCCATTACACCTGTCACGGCATACATACTGTATCCGGTACATAACAAACGTAGCTTTGGTTCAGCCGCCTTCAGCTATTGGCTTTTTAGACTATCAGGCACATCATGCAACAGCCCATGGGAGTTTTTTAGTGTCATCTTTCTATTGAGTGTTTGGGTGTATTCTTCTGCATTCGTTAGAATGCATGAGGGACTATTTTACATCTAGAAGTACCCTCTGTTATCACATATTTAATTTGTTATCTCATTAATGCATTCTATGCACAAACCAATGCTTTTGTTTTTCGCTGCAGAAGACATTATGTATTGTTTTTGTTGGTGATGGAGTATGAGAATCAAACCTATTGCGTTTGCCAATGCTTGTTAGTTTAGAAAATACAAAATTAGTAACAATTGTATTATTTTCCCTTATGCATTTAACAAATGTATATAGTGGAATTTATCTACGGATTTATTGTGAGCTCTTCTAGAAATCCCCTTTCAAACTAGTTAAGCTTGCATTACAGCTATGAATTTGTCAAAAAATCAACTATGTAATATAGGGGTTTCTTCAACGCCGAAGATTGATAACATTATGTGGGCATGGGGAAGAAGAGGCATCATGGGGTGGCATGCAGCAGGAGAGGCTGGCTTTGGAAGCCGATTTCCTAACATTCCATGTTGAAGCACTTAGGACATTATTGGACTTCCTGACCGTTTGACCCCCTTGACTATGAGTTGGGAACTTTTTGCGGGCACCCACACTTAGGACGAATCACCAAGGAACGTGAGAAATGTTGTATTTAAAGGTCTAACGTCCTTTACCATTAGCCTCCCATCATATAGGACATGTAGGTATAGCGAATGCTGCTAAGGTACTGGGGATTGGTAGGGGAGTGGGCGTTGACTTCGGGGGCACTCCCAGCTTTGGTAAGTGCAGAGGTGACGTCATGAAAGTGAGTAGTGGGTGAAAAGAAGCAGCCCTGACAGTGAAAGCAATGAAGCTGCCTTACCTGCGGAGGGCGGCTGGGCGGTGTGCTTATCAGAGGCGCTGGGCTCATGGCCGACGCTGCGTTCAGGCTCCGCTCCCTTTCATCCTGGTAAATGTTGTCTCGCTTGGCTTCAGGCAGCTGCAAGAAATTCTGCATTGCCCGGAGGTTCACCAGTAGAGACTGTGATGCTACCTTGGGGTCCTCTTCCTTTCGGAGGATTTCCGAGAGCAAGCCCTGTGTGAAAGGGACCACAGAAGAATTGGGCTGGACCACCTTTGTCAAATGCGCCCTGCAGAGCCATTGCTGACTATCTCTTCTCACCCGCTCTAGACTACCTTTAGAACATGAACAGTCATTCTGCGCAGGAATATATCAGTGGAGCCAAGCACCCAACTCTACTCTTGCTGTCAGCAGCCCTTTGCTTTAACGCTACACGAACCGGGTGTGCCCTTTCCATGTGGCTGTCTACCCTGCCATGATTTCGAAAAAAGCTGACAAATATGTGAGTTTATGTGCTACCAAAGCCTCCCTGAGCAGCACTAGTCTGTTTGTTGTGATGGCACTCAGCAGCGAAAGAAACAAAGCGTCAATTCATTACAGAAAACAAGTAACATTAAGTAAACTGTGCTCCATGAACGCTTCACAAATGCGCCCCCCCCCGAACCACCCGGGAAACAGTTGAGGTGATAAATACTGCCATGTAACCTAACTCAGTATTTTACCTTAATTCTATGATGAATAATTGACCACCAACTGCGACGTGCAATTGTTAACAGTAGAATGACTCCATAAATATCCCGCCAGCTCACAGAACTGCTTGTGGGCTGAGCTGCTATGTGGGGACCCCTGATTTAAAGAGTGACTGCACAACTCGGCTCTTTGCCGCTCAGAACAGATTTAATAATACAATATTTTCGGGACAAATATCCAGATAAATAATAATCTTTAGCTCATGCAGCGAAGATACATCCCTCAAATCATTCCCACACAACATTTGAAAATGTACATCTGTCTTATCTTTCACATTCATTTTTAATAATGTAACGGGGCTGTCTCATTGTTCTCAAACAACATCTGATGAAGTTGTAGAGAAGTCTCACTTTTCCCTCAACATTTCAGGATGTCTTCCCAAACATCATTTAATGACATATGAGACTGTCTCTCAATCTTCCCCTAAACAATTGATAAAAAAAGAATCTGCTTTTTTATTTCTAAATATCATCTGACGAAGAAGGAGATATTTCTCTCTCAAATTCTTCCCCCAAACCAACAGTTAAAATATGAGAGAGGTTTTGTTGTTTCTAAACACTGCCTAATAAAGTAGGCGCACTATCCCTCATTCTTTATCAGAAATCATCTGATTAAAATACGGCAAATGTTTCATTCTTCCTAAACATCGCCTGAAGTTGATGAGCGGTCTTTAATTCTTTCCAAAACATGATCTGATAAATTAGGGGGTATTTCCAATAAACCATCTCCTAAATAGTTTATTCTTTCTAAATATTAACTGATGAACTCATAGAGCTGCCCCCCCCCCTTCTCAAACATCATCCAATGAAGTACGCCAACTGCCTCCATCTCTCATTACATTATCGAATGTATCCCCTGCTCCTTATACACCATCTGAGACGGTCAGAGAGCTGTCATAACCCTCCTGTTCTCCAGTCACTTCCATTATCTGGTTGAGGCAGTAACTGTGCCAGTCAACCTCGGCATTCCCCATAACAAAAGGTAAGAAATACACTCAACGTTCACATTTATTGTCAGATAAAGAAAGGAAAGCTCCCTTTTTAGGTATCGCCTGAGCCAGTGCATGCGCTGACCTGGCGAGACATTTAGTTAGTGGGCTTTTAAAAGTCCTACCACAGCTTTTTGTGTGGTATTCTGCGTGCGGTTACGCGCACGGGCACGAGCAGAGGTGCCATCTGTCTTTCCTCTTGCTCTCCTGCGCACGCACCTTGCTCTGCCTCTCTGTCTTGCTCGCCCCTCCCCCACCACAGAGCGCGTCTCGTGGCCATGCGTCTTGCGAAATCGGCCACACGCCTTTATCGCTTCAACGCCCCTCCCCCACCACAGAGCGCGTCTCGCGGCCGCACTGGAGACAGACAACTTTTTAATATTGTATGCCATTCACCACAACCATGGCGAACGGTACCTACAAACGAGCTGAAGAAATCCCTTTCCAGCCACAACCATGCACCAGAGTGCAGAACTCGTGAGAGCATGGCTTGTCTGATCTGGTTCTAACATGTGATATACTCCGCTGTGTCCACTTGGATACTTGAACTGGCAAAGGCAATAGGTTTGGTTTTACCATACTAAGACAATTTCTTCAATCTCTTTGTGCATCCTACCTCTTTTTAGTGCCTCGGCCAACAGGAGAGCGAGATAGCAGGCATTCCAGCACAAGCATACAGCGGAATCTAGTTTCTCAATTATATCCACTCTCACCTTTTCTAAGAAGTCCACAGGTACAGACAGAGAAAGTTAACTTGCCTGCAACAACTTCCATGCTCACAACCCGCCCCCTTCACTTCTCAAACGCGCCACTGAGTTCGCGTCTAAAAACCAGACTAATCGCGTTTCAATTGGCACACCTGGGGCACTATACAAATGAACTTCATAGCTATACAAATAAACTTCATAGGGGCACTGCTGTTTTGCCCCGGGGGTACCTTTGAAAGATATAATATGGACGCTAATTTAATTGTTTCTTAACGCCCACCTCTTTCCTCGTTTAAGGCACGCCCTCACCCCAAGTTCTCAATAAAGCTTCTTTGATAGTTCTAACCAGCTACGCTCTCAATTTATTTTATTTTATTTGTAGTTTCATATAGCGCGATCTCGACCCGTATTGGATCGCTTTACATGAGCACCAATTAAGTTACGCAAGGACACATTCATTTTGTACTAGGCACGAGGAGATTACATGATTTGCCCAGAATTACAGGATTCTGTCGTTGAGTCGACGCCGAGGCTCGAACCTAGTTTCCCCACCTCCAAAGTCGGTAGCTCTGGCCACACGCATGCGTTATTTTAGGTAATTCTTTGTGAGTGACAAAATCCTCGCTGTAAGAAAAGTCTAGAGTAGCAATTTAGCACCGTGAACGTGCTCATTTCTGGCTCCATGCTTAGAATCACTAGTTTTGCAGCTATTATTGCCCAATATCTTTTCAGAACCTGAGGCTCTGATTACGCTGGATTTTCTTTTCTGTTTGCTCACCAGCCAATAAAAACACGAACAGCAATACCTAGTAGGAATGTGTAACAAACAACAAAACACGCAATGAAAAATGTCTACACACAACACTAGTAACATATAAAATGCTTCTGTCGTAATCTCTTCCTCTTTCTTTGCTGCTCACAGCAGCTGATAAGCCCCATTATCTTTATGTATCACATTTCATCTGTTAATGTGTATTTTCTAATTTTTATTGACATAGCTAACTTTTGCCCATTATGCTTGCAGGGCTTCTCCCTATCGGCTTAACGCCGGCTCACTCAATCACATCACAGTCTAGTTTGGGTTGTAATGTCGACCTAGGGGTGCTCACCTCAGCACCCCCAGGCTGTTATTAAGTTTTGGGTTAACCAAAAGTCACATGACCGCAGGAGTTTAATAAAAGGAGCGGAGCAGCACAATCGATTGTTCTGCACCAGCTACGATCCTTGGTGTCTGTCTGAGTCATTGCGCACTGGCGCAGGCCTGGACACGCAGCATACCCTTGAAGCCAACGACCCCCCCCCCCCCCAGAAGTTTTATGTGGCCCCAGCTGTGTCAGCAAAGTTTCGCTCTCTCCCAGCCCCCATCTCTGGACCTTAGTTGGTGCAGCCTACCACACAGCACCAGCTTTATGGACTGTGTACACCACACACATGAACATAGGCATAGGTGGGCCACCCCTCCCCCATTCTTTCGCTTTCACTCCCAATGGAAGAGGGCGCCAGGGATCTTCGGACCAGCCAAGCAGCAGCCACCGCCCTGCTACGGCACACTAAAAACAAGCATTGGCATAGCCAATAGGTCTAGCCTTTGGGACCTTATAAGTGCTTAGCCATGCAACAGTTGATGTTATTGCACCAAGGATATTGTGCTGCATAACTAAATACTTACAAGGTCCCAAATGCCAATGCTTGTTTCTAAAGGCATACAGATGCCTGACATTCACAGTGTGATCAGGTCAGAGTCCTGCCACTCATATCCCCTTCATCATCTAGTCAAGCGAGGCAGCTATCTCTCAAACGTCAGTCACGTTATGTCTTCAGAAATGTAATCTGATGAACAGGTGCGCATACAAATGTTCTAGGATGTCACCCGTTCCTTGAGATGACTTATTGCAGTCTACACTATACTTTTGGGTGTTTGAGGTAATTCCACCTCGATCCTCGATTAAGTCGCTTCATAAATGTGATTTGTCAATATTTCAAGCAAACCCACAGAAGCGGCATACACTATACAGAGGTGGAGGGACGTCATAGGTATTCTGGCTAAGCTTCACCCTTGATGAATAAATGGCTACAGGGGAAGCCCTCTGTTGGACTTGGCCCTTTTTGCAGGGTCATCCCTGAACTTTTTGCCTTCCTCCTAGCCTTTTTTCTGACATGGTGTTGGTGGATTATGGACTCTGGGCACTTTAGCACTGCTGTTCAGTGTAAAGTGTATGTGCTCTCTGTGGTAAACATGGTAAGATTGGTCTACACCTGTTTGGCATATTTAATTTACCTGTCAGTTCCTGGTAAAGTGGTATCTCAGATACCTAGGGCCGGTAAATTAAATGCTACTGGTGGGCTTGCAGCGCTGATTGCACCACCCACCAAAGTAGCCTTTCAAACCTGTCTCAGGCCTCTGCCATTTCATGGCCTGTGCGCACAGTGTTACTGCCGCTGTGACGTGGCACCTCAAGTGTGCGCCATGTCTGTGACCCCTCTTTTACTGCATGTCAGTCACCCCTAAGGTAGGCCCTAGCTAACCCTATGGGCAGGGTGCATTGTAGGTAAAAGATAGGACATGCACCTTAAGTGTGTGACATGTCTTAGTAGTGACAAACAGCCATTTTGGTTTCTCACTGCTGTGAGGCTGCCCTCTTATAGGGATGCATTGGGGATTCCCTGATAGGTTTTTTAGTGGTAATTCCTGATATAAGAGGAGCAGCGTGGTAGAGTTTAGTATGCCTGAACTCAGAATTTAAAGATGCATCTTTTCGTGAAGGTAATTTTTACATTCTGTGTTTGAAAATACCTCTATTAAAAAGAAGGTATTTTCTTGCTCCGTCATCCCGTGTGCCTCTGCTGGAATGTAGATTGCTTGTCTGGGTTTTGGATGACAGACGGCTGGGGAGCAGGAGTGGCTCCAGATAGTCTAAGGGGGTCAGGAAAGGGCTGAATAGGCCAGGGCTGCAACTGAGGAAGGGGGAGGTGATTTCCTTGCACCTCAAAGGGCCTGGTCTGCCTCTGACCCTGCCGTCTCCACCTCCTGCCAGGAAGTCACACCAGAGAAGGCAGAACTGGTTCTAGCCGGACACAGACACTCTCTGCCTGGGAGATCAAAGGATTGGGAATATAAATATTGGGACTGTGACCCCATGTGAGGGCTTTTCCTGTGCTTACTTGGACGTGCTGCTGATGGGCCCCAGGAGGAACCGCCATGAGGGACTGCCTCCCTGATGGAGGGCCCTGTGTGCTGGCCTGCCTGGGCCCAGCTGTGCCCCTTGAACCTTTAAGGACTCTAGCGCCTCGTGATCGTTATCTTTTTATTGCCAGCCCACAAGGAGCGCCGGTGCCTGGCAGCATGCTGCTGCGAAGACTGCTGGGGGAATCCCGGCGTAGGGACCCCCCGTGCTGCTGTAGGGCCAAGCGGGAGCCGACGCCGCGTTTATGCCACTTTCTGGCGGGAGCCCACCCCGCATTGTGGGGAAGTGGGAGCACACCCCGCATTGCCGACGCTCAGAGGATTAACCGTGCACCGCCGCGTCCCAAGCCAGAAGTCAGGCAGAGGCTGCCTGGTTGGGGGCATGGCCGGCCGGCCGAGAGGAACTCAGGCCCGAGCAGGGCTCCCATGAGCTGGTGGGAGCCCCGCATATACGGATACGAGTCATGGCCGAGTGGGACGCAGGAAAAAGCTGCCAGCATTGAGGCTGGGCTCCCGTGTTAGTGGGAAAAAGTGTGGCTATATTTTCCCTGCGGTAGCAGCTGCCCCGGATGGTAGTGGGCAGCTGCCTTGAGTCACTTCCCGCCCCAGAGCCGTTTTTGCGAGGCACATTGTTGGTGCCTGAGGCCCCCGAGGCACAACGGTGCCAGTGCTATCTCGGGTGTACACAGCTGCACCGCAGTTGCAGGCAGCTGCAACATGGGGCAAGTTTTGTGTACCGAGTCCCAGAGCGGGGCTCACGAGGCACGACGGTGCCAGTGCCTGTTTTGCCTTTCTCAGCTGCGCCGCAGGAGCGCGGGCAGCTGCAATGTTTGGGATCATTTCTTAAGTGATATTAAGGAAGGAGTGAGATACACCCTACACCCCAGGCGCTTTAGCTGCAGTGGCAGCTAAGCCCTGATTTTCTGGACAGAGGGCATTGGGGCCCCCTTCGAGAGGCCAGTTGGCCTGGGGTCATTTCTGTGTTTAGGCCTAAGGTGATGCCTAATGCTAGTGCATAATGTGGTTTATGCCTGATAAGATGCATACTGTGTTTTATGCCTTATGTCATGCTATAATGTTTTAGGATGATGCCTAATGTGATTTATGCAAAAGTGTCTGTACCAATAGTTACTGGTTGTTTCATTATTTACTTGTTTTGAAGGTTATGACAGCAACCCAATTGGCCCTGTCCTGTATTTAATCTCCTGTAAATTGTTACCTGGTGCCAGGTGGCACAGTGTATATGTGTGATTATGATTCTAATGTGTTTTGAATATTCAATGGCTATTTTTTTATATAACCTTGTGTGGAGTTTCTTTTTTGGTTTGCCTAGTGTGTTGCTGCTATGTGAGAGTGTGGCACAAACGCTTTACACATTGCCTCTGGGATAAGCCTGACTGCTCGTGCCAAGCTACCAAGGGGGTGAGAGCAGAGGTTATCGTCAGCGTGTAACTCCGTTGCCCTGACTAGAGTGGTGGTTTCTGCCTGGCTTTGGCGCATGGGGTATACCCTTAGGTATTTTTAATGTTATATGGACCCCTCTTGTCCTGTTTCAAAATATATCCAAGAACTCCCAATTTGTGGTCGAGGCACTGGCTTACTTAAGTGTGGGGGGCCGCCTATGATGAAGCATGCCACGAGCAGGTGCGGCTGAGGCAACCCCTCAAATATTGAGTTAGGGATATCATTCTATGCTGTATTAGCGCCAGGACACAGACCCAAGCACGTTTTGTGATATGCAATCCACAGAAGCACACCGTTTATGGGGCTTCCTAGAATCTAGAAGGGAGTACATTAGTTTTTCAGTGAGGTACACTTGCTCCTACGAGCATCAATTGTACGGTTTTCACTACCAGTTGAAAGAAACCTCCTCTGCATCTGTAGTTTACGCCGAGGTGTTAAACGATGATTAAAAGAAGCCTCAGAATGTTCTTCACTATTTGGGCATCTTTTTAGTACTCTTTTATATTACAAAGAAATGAGCTCAGGGCCCCTGTCTCTCTAAACAGACAACAAAGAGTTCTGGTGTTAAGACAAATGTAACATCGAGCGTGTTAAAGCAGAAACCGCCAGCCTTTCTCTCTCCCCCTCCCTTTCTCACACACAAAGAATTAAAAGAAAACCATGGTTTCGACATGCTAATGTATCAGCAGCACTCGGAAATAATCAGCTCTGCTCTCGAGCAGCAGAAGACACTTGTCACAGCCTGCTCTCACGACGAGGTGGCGGCACCTTTGTTCTGCAGCTGTGCACCAGGAGTCTGATTGCTAGAATACCACCGTCCACAAGTGAATGCAAAGATCAAAGTTGTGAAGGGCTTTCGGAGACTTTGTTAAGGTTCCTCATAGTCCCAGTGCATGCACTAAACGCGTTCTATTTGTGTTACTTCCAAACCGCGCACCTCCTTCGCTGGGCTGCTTCGCCTTGGGGGCCCTGAAGGGTCCCCGATGAAGCTGTCCGACTTCATGAGGTGAAGAGAGACCAGGCAGCGTCCACACCCAGGCTCTCAGACTAAGAGCAAAGAGGGTTACACGTCGCTGGGTCCCTCTCGCTGCATTACTTGGGAGCGGGGCACAGACATCAGAATCGGTCTGCTTTTTTAGGATTTTTCTTCGAATCGCTCGGTCAGACTCTGGGCCGATGCACAACTAAAATTTCCCGTAAATTGTCCTGATTGGATGTGCAGTTATTGGGATTTCTCATTCGCCTTTCTTTCTAGGTGACTCCATTTCGGTATTAACTACTGCCAGCGTGTTCACCTAACCCCACGCTTTCATCCACTCTCTAGAAGGCTTCCATAATACCACTTTTAAGATCCTTACAGGCTCCTTGCAGTCTCACAGGGCCCTTGTAATAAACTCGGTTCATTTTCAAATGCAAAGCACGCCGTGCTCCACAATGTGCGCCTGCCCGCGGTAAACAACGGAAAGCAAGCAGGAGTTTACATACAGAACACGGTTAGGTTTGTCTGTTCCACCTGCATTCCTTTCTGAGCACACCTCTGGACATCTGGGAAGTTATCACGGGGACATACGACGAAGCTCATGATTGTGCATTAATGCTGTCTAAACAGGGCCCTATCATATACCTCGGGCTTCCAGGGCTCTGCAACACAGGGCAGATTTTTATCTCATAGGGTAGCATAGCTCTGGAACACCCGCCTTATATGGCGCCCCATTACAAGCCTGGTTCCTACCTTCGGGGCTACAAGGCTCAGAATCATATGCCTTGTATGGTGCCCTCGCCCAAGACGGGTAAACCCCCTTGGGGTTATATGGTTCTGCAGGGCCTGTCTTCTATGGCACCCCACTTTAAGCCAGATATGAGCTCTGTGTGTTGCAAGGCTATGCAGCAGCTGCCTTCTGTGGCACCCCAGTCTAAGACAGGTCTTCACTTTACGTGCCACAAGACAGGTCTACACTTTACGTGCTATAAGACTACGCAGCAGCTGCCTTCTATGGCACCCCAGTGCAAAACAGGTCTGCACTTTACGTGCTATAAGACTACGCAGCAGCTGCCTTCTGTGGCTCCCCAGTGTAAGACAGGTCTACACTTTACGTGCTACAAGACTGCACAGCAGCTGCCTTCTGTGGCACCCCAGTGTAAGACGGGTTTACACTTTACGTGCTACAAGACTACGCAGCAGCTGCCTTCTGTGGCACCCCAGTGTAAGACAGGTCTACACTTTACCTGCCACAAGACTACGCAGCAGCTGCCTTCTAGGGCACCCCAGTGTAAGACATGTTTAGACTCCTTGTGCGAAAAGACTACGCAGCAGCTGCCTTCTGTGGCTCCCCAGTGTAAGACAGGTCTACACTTTATGTGCTACAAGACTACGCAGCAGCTGTCTTCTGTGGCACCCTAGTGTAAGACAGGTTTACACTTTATGTGCTACAAGACTACGCAGCAGCTGCCTTCTGTGGCACCCTAGTGTACGACAGGTTTACACTTTACCTGCCACAAGACTACGCAGCAGCTGCCTTCTATGGCACCCCAGTGTAAGACGGGTTTACACTTTACGTGCCACAAGACTACGCAGCAGCTGCCTTCTGTGGCACCCTAGTGTAAGACAGGTTTACACTTTATGTGCTACAAGACTACGCAGCAGCTGCCTTCTGTGGCACCCTAGTGTACGACAGGTCTACACTTTACCTGCCACAAGACTACGCAGCATCTGCCTTCTATGGCACCCTAGTGCAAGACAGGTTTACACTTTACCTGCCACAAGACTACGCAGCAGCTGCCTTCTGTGGCTCCCCAGTGTAAGACAGGTTTACACTTTACGCGCTACAAGACTACGCAGCAGCTGCCTTCTGTGGCTCCCCAGTGTACGACAGGTCTACACTTTAAGTGCTACAAGACTAAGCAGCAGCTGCCTTCTATGGCATCCTAGTGCAAGACAGGTTTACACTTTACCTGCCACAAGACTACGCAGCAGCTGCCTTCTGTGGCTCCCCAGTGTAAGACAGGTTTACACTTTACGTGCTACAAGACTATGCAGCAGCTGCCTTCTGTGGCACCCCAGTGTGAGACAGGTCTACACTTTACCTGCCACAAGACTACGCAGCAACTGCCTTCTGTGGCTCCCCAGTGTAAGAGAGGTTTACACTTTACGCGCTACAAGACTACGCAGCAGCTGCCTTCTATGGCACCCCAGTCTAAGACAGGTCTACACTTCAAGTGCTACAAGACTAAGCAGCAGCTGCCTTCTATGGCACCCTAGTGCAAGACAGGTTTACACTTTACCTGCCACAAGACTACGCAGCAGCTGCCTTTTATTGCACCCCAGTGTAAGACAGGTTTACACTTTACGTGATATAAGACTACGCAGCAGCTGCCTTCTGTGGCTCCCCAGTGTAAGACAGGTTTACACTTTACGTGTTACAAGACTACGCAGCAGCTGCCTTCTGTGGCACCCCAGTGTAAGACAGGTCTACACTTTACCTGCCACAAGACTACGCAGCAGCTGCCTTCTGTGGCTCCCCAGTGTAAGACAGGTTTACACTTTATGCGCTACAAGACTACGCAGCAGCTGCCTTCTATGGCACCCCAGTGTAAGACAGGTTTACACTTTACGTGCTACAAGACTACGCAGCAGCTGCCTTCTATGGCACCCCAGTGTAAGACAGGTTTACACTTTACGTGCTACAAGACTACACAGCAGCTGCCTTCTGTGGCACCCCAGTGTAAGACAGGTCTACACTTTACCTGCCACAAGACTACGCAGCAGCTGTCTTCTGTAGCTCCCCAGTGTAAGACAGGTTTACACTTTACGCGCTACAAGACTACGCAGCAGCTGCCTTCTATGGCACCCCAGTGTAAGACAGGTTTACACTTTACGTGCTACAAGACTACGCAGCAGCTGCCTTCTATGGCACCCCAGTGTAAGACAGGTTTACACTTTACGTGCTACAAGACTGCGCGGCAGCTGCCTTTTATGGCATCCCAGTGTAAGACAGGTTTACACTTTACGTGCTACAAGACTACGCAGCAGCTGCTTTCTATGGCACCCCAGTGTAAGACAGGTTTACACTTTACCTGCCACAAGACTACGCAGCAGCTGCCTTCTATGGCACCCCAGTGTAAAACAGGTTTACACTTTACGTGCTATAAGACTACGCAACAGCTGCCTTCTGTGGCTCCCCAGTGTAAGACAGGTTTACACTTTATGTGCATAAGACTACGCAGCAGCTGCCTTCTGTGGCACCCTAGTGTACGACAGGTTTACACTTTACGTGCTACAAGACTACGCAGCAGCTGCCTTCTATGACACCCCAGTGTAAGACAGGTTTACACTTTATGTGTAATAAGACTACGCAGCAGATGCCTTCTGTGGCACCCCAGTGTAAGACAGGTTTACACTTTACGTGCTACAAGACTATGCAGCAGCTGCCTTCTGTGGCCCCCCCAGTGTAAGACAGGTTTACACTTTACGTGCTACAAGACTACGCAGCAGCTGCCTTCTAGGGCACCCCAGACATGTTTAGACTCCTTGTGCGAAAAGACAATGCAGCAGCTGCCTTGCATGGCATCCCATTGTAAGACATGTTTACACTTGACGTGCTACAAGACTACGTAGCAGCTGCCTTCTATAGCACCCCAGTTTAAGACGGGTTTACACTTTACATACTACTAGACTACACAGCAGCTGCCTTCTAAGGCACACCAGTTTAAGACAGGTTTACACTTTACGTGCTACAAGACTACGCAGCAGCTGCCTTCTATGGCACCCCAGTTTAAGACGTGTTTAAACTTTACGTGCTACTAGACTACGCAGCAGCTGCCTTCAAAGGCACCCCAGTTTAAGACAGGTTTACACTTTACATGCTACAAGACTACGCAGCAGCTGCCTTCTTTGGCACCCCAGTTTAAGACAAGTTTACACTTTACGTGCTACAAAACTACGCAGCAGCTGCTATTGCACCCCAGGGAAAGACAGGTTTACAAATTACTTGCTGCATGACTACGCAGCAGCTGCCTTTTGTGGCACCCTAGAGTACGACAGGTTTACACTTTACGTGCTACAAGACTACAGAGCAGCTGCCTTCTGTGGCACCCCAGTGTAAGACAAGTCTACACTTTACGTGCTATAAGACTACGAAGCAGCTGCCTTCTGTGGCACCCTAGAGTACGACAGGTTTACACTTTATGTGCTACAAGACTATGCAGCAGCTGCCTTCTATGGAACCCCAGTGTAAGACAGGTTTATACTTTATGTGCTACAAGACTACGCAGCAGCTGCCTTCTATGGCACCCCAGTGTAAGACAGGTTTACACTTTACGTGCTATAAGACTACGCAGCAGCTGCCTTCTATGGCACCTCAGTGTAAGACAGGTTTACACTTTATGTGCTACAGGACTGCGCAGCTGTTGCTTCCTATGGCACCCTAGTGTACGACAGGTTTACACTTTATGTGCTACAAGACTACGCAGCAAATGCTCTCTATGGCACCCTAGTGTAAGACATGTTTACACTTGACGTGCTACAAGACTACGCAGCAGCTGCCTTCTATGGCACCCCAGTGTAAGACAGGTTTACACTTTACGTGCTACAAGACTACGCAGCAGCTGCCTTCTATGGCACCCCAGTGTAAGACAGGTTTACACTTTACGTGCTACAAGACTGCGCGGCAGCTGCCTTTTATGGCATCCCAGTGTAAGACAGGTTTACACTTTACGTGCTACAAGACTACGCAGCAGCTGCTTTCTATGGCACCCCAGTGTAAGACAGGTTTACACTTTACCTGCCACAAGACTACGCAGCAGCTGCCTTCTATGGCACCCCAGTGTAAAACAGGTTTACACTTTACGTGCTATAAGACTACGCAACAGCTGCCTTCTGTGGCTCCCCAGTGTAAGACAGGTTTACACTTTATGTGCATAAGACTACGCAGCAGCTGCCTTCTGTGGCACCCTAGTGTACGACAGGTTTACACTCTACGTGCTACAAGACTACGCAGCAGCTGCCTTCTATGACACCCCAGTGTAAGACAGGTTTACACTTTATGTGTAATAAGACTACGCAGCAGATGCCTTCTGTGGCACCCCAGTGTAAGACAGGTTTACACTTTACGTGCTACAAGACTATGCAGCAGCTGCCTTCTGTGGCCCCCCCAGTGTAAGACAGGTTTACACTTTACGTGCTACAAGACTACGCAGCAGCTGCCTTCTAGGGCACCCCAGTGTAAGACATGTTTAGACTCCTTGTGCGAAAAGACAATGCAGCAGCTGCCTTGCATGGCATCCCATTGTAAGACATGTTTACACTTGACGTGCTACAAGACTACGTAGCAGCTGCCTTCTATAGCACCCCAGTTTAAGACGGGTTTACACTTTACATACTACTAGACTACACAGCAGCTGCCTTCTAAGGCACACCAGTTTAAGACAGGTTTACACTTTACGTGCTACAAGACTACGCAGCAGCTGCCTTCTATGGCACCCCAGTTTAAGACGTGTTTAAACTTTACGTGCTACTAGACTACGCAGCAGCTGCCTTCAAAGGCACCCCAGTTTAAGACAGGTTTACACTTTACATGCTACAAGACTACGCAGCAGCTGCCTTCTTTGGCACCCCAGTTTAAGACAAGTTTACACTTTACGTGCTACAAAACTACGCAGCAGCTGCTATTGCACCCCAGGGAAAGACAGGTTTACAAATTACTTGCTGCATGACTACGCAGCAGCTGCCTTTTGTGGCACCCTAGAGTACGACAGGTTTACACTTTACGTGCTACAAGACTACAGAGCAGCTGCCTTCTGTGGCACCCCAGTGTAAGACAAGTCTACACTTTACGTGCTATAAGACTACGAAGCAGCTGCCTTCTGTGGCACCCTAGAGTACGACAGGTTTACACTTTATGTGCTACAAGACTATGCAGCAGCTGCCTTCTATGGAACCCCAGTGTAAGACAGGTTTATACTTTATGTGCTACAAGACTACGCAGCAGCTGCCTTCTATGGCACCCCAGTGTAAGACAGGTTTACACTTTACGTGCTATAAGACTACGCAGCAGCTGCCTTCTGTGGCACCTCAGTGTAAGACAGGTTTACACTTTATGTGCTACAGGACTGCGCAGCTGTTGCTTCCTATGGCACCCTAGTGTACGACAGGTTTACACTTTATGTGCTACAAGACTACGCAGCAAATGCTCTCTATGGCACCCTAGTGTAAGACATGTTTACACTTGACGTGCTACAAGACTATGCAGCAGCTGCCTTCTATGGCACCCCAGTTTAAGACGGGTTTACACTTTACGTGCTACTAGACTACACAGCAGCTGCCTTCAAAGGCACCCAGTTTAAGACAGGTTTACACTTTACGTGCTACAAGACTACGCAGCAGCTGCCTTCTTTGGAATCCTAGTGCAAGACAGGTTTACACTCTACATGCTATAAGACTACGCAGCAGCTGCCTTCTGTGGCACCCCAGTGTAAGACAAGTTTACACTTTTCGTGCTACAAGACTACGCAGCAGCTGCCTTCTATGGCACCCGAGTGAAAGACATGTTTACACTTCATGTGCTAAAAACTACGCAGCAGCTGCCTTCTATGGCACCCCAGTGCAAAACAGGTTTACACTTTACGTGCTACAAGACAGGTTTGCACTTTACGTGCTACAAGACTGCACAGCAGCTGCCTTCTATGGCACCCCAGTTTTAAGACAGGTTTACACTTTATGTGCTACAAGACTGTGCAGCAGCTGCTTTCTACGGCACCCTAGTGTAAGACAGGTTTAAACTTTACGTGCTACAAGACTACGCAGCAGCAGCTTTCTATGGCACCCCAGTGTAAACAGGTTTACACTTTACGGGCTACAAGACTACACAGCAGCTGCTTTCTATGGCACCCTAGTGTAAGACAGGTTTACAATTTACTTGTTGCAAGACTACGCAGCAGCTGCCTTCTATGGCACCCCAGTTTAAGACAGGTTTACACTTTACGTGCTACAAGACTACGCAGCAGCTGCCTTCTTTGGAATCCTAGTGCAAGACAGGTTTACACTCTACATGCTATAAGACTACGCAGCAGCTGCCTTCTGTGGCACCCCAGTGTAAGACAAGTTTACACTTTTCGTGCTACAAGACTACGCAGCAGCTGCCTTCTATGGCACCCGAGTGAAAGACATGTTTACACTTCATGTGCTAAAAGACTACGCAGCAGCTGCCTTCTATGGCACCCCAGTGCAAAACAGGTTTACACTTTACGTGCTACAAGACAGGTTTGCACTTTACGTGCTACAAGACTGCACAGCAGCTGCCTTCTATGGCACCCCAGTTTTAAGACAGGTTTACACTTTATGTGCTACAAGACTACGCAGCAGCTGCCTTCTATGGCACCCCAGTGTAAGACAGGTTTACACTTTACGTGCTATAAGACTACGCAGCAGCTGCCTTCTGTGGCACCTCAGTGTAAGACAGGTTTACACTTTATGTGCTACAAGACTGCGCAGCTGTTGCTTCCTATGGCACCCTAGTGTACGACAGGTTTACACTTTATGTGCTACAAGACTACGCAGCAAATGCTCTCTATGGCACCCTAGTGTAAGACATGTTTACACTTGACGTGCTACAAGACTATGCAGCAGCTGCCTTCTATGGCACCCCAGTTTAAGACGGGTTTACACTTTACGTGCTACTAGACTACACAGCAGCTGCCTTCAAAGGCACCCAGTTTAAGACAGGTTTAAACTTTACGTGCTACAAGACTACGCAGCAGCTGCCTTCTTTGGAATCCTAGTGCAAGACAGGTTTACACTCTACATGCTATAAGACTACGCAGCAGCTGCCTTCTGTGGCACCCCAGTGTAAGACAAGTTTACACTTTTCGTGCTACAAGACTGCGCAGCAGCTGCCTTCTATGGCACCCGAGTGAAAGACATGTTTACACTTCATGTGCTAAAAGACTACGCAGCAGCTGCCTTCTATGGCACCCCAGTGCAAAACAGGTTTACACTTTACGTGCTACAAGACAGGTTTGCACTTTACGTGCTACAAGACTGCACAGCAGCTGCCTTCTATGGCACCCCAGTTTTAAGACAGGTTTACACTTTATGTGCTACAAGACTGTGCAGCAGCTGCTTTCTACGGCACCCTAGTGTAAGACAGGTTTAAACTTTACGTGCTACAAGACTACGCAGCAGCAGCTTTCTATGGCACCCCAGTGTAAACAGGTTTACACTTTACGGGCTACAAGACTACACAGCAGCTGCTTTCTATGGCACCCTAGTGTAAGACAGGTTTACAATTTACTTGTTGCAAGACTACGCAGCAGCTGCCTTCTATGGCACCCCAGTTTAAGACAGGTTTACACTTTACGTGCTACAAGACTACGCAGCAGCTGCCTTCTTTGGAATCCTAGTGCAAGACAGGTTTACACTCTACATGCTATAAGACTACGCAGCAGCTGCCTTCTGTGGCACCCCAGTGTAAGACAAGTTTACACATTTCGTGCTACAAGACTACGCAGCAGCTGCCTTCTATGGCACCCGAGTGAAAGACATGTTTACACTTCATGTGCTAAAAGACTACGCAGCAGCTGCCTTCTATGGCACCCCAGTGCAAAACAGGTTTACACTTTACGTGCTACAAGACAGGTTTGCACTTTACGTGCTACAAGACTGCACAGCAGCTGCCTTCTATGGCACCCCAGTTTTAAGACAGGTTTACACTTTATGTGCTACAAGACTACGCAGCAGCTGCCTTCTATGGCACCCCAGTGTAAGACAGGTTTACACTTTACGTGCTATAAGACTACGCAGCAGCTGCCTTCTGTGGCACCTCAGTGTAAGACAGGTTTACACTTTATGTGCTACAAGACTGCACAGCTGTTGCTTCCTATGGCACCCTAGTGTACGACAGGTTTAGACTTTATGTGCTACAAGACTACGCAGCAAATGCTCTCTATGGCACCCTAGTGTAAGACATGTTTACACTTGACGTGCTACAAGACTATGCAGCAGCTGCCTTCTATGGCACCCCAGTTTAAGACGGGTTTACACTTTACGTGCTACTAGACTACACAGCAGCTGCCTTCAAAGGCACCCAGTTTAAGACAGGTTTACACTTTACGTGCTACAAGACTACGCAGCAGCTGCCTTCTTTGGAATCCTAGTGCAAGACAGGTTTACACTCTACATGCTATAAGACTACGCAGCAGCTGCCTTCTGTGGCACCCCAGTGTAAGACAAGTTTACACTTTTCGTGCTACAAGACTACGCAGCAGCTGCCTTCTATGGCACCCGAGTGAAAGACATGTTTACACTTCATGTGCTAAAAGACTACGCAGCAGCTGCCTTCTATGGCACCCCAGTGCAAAACAGGTTTACTCTTTACGTGCTACAAGACAGGTTTGCACTTTACGTGCTACAAGACTGCACAGCAGCTGCCTTCTATGGCACCCCAGTTTTAAGACAGGTTTACACTTTATGTGCTACAAGACTGTGCAGCAGCTGCTTTCTACGGCACCCTAGTGTAAGACAGGTTTACACTTTACGTGCTACAAGACTACGCAGCAGCAGCTTTCTATGGCACCCCAGTGTAAACAGGTTTACACTTTACGGGCTACAAGACTACACAGCAGCTGCTTTCTATGGCACCCTAGTGTAAGACAGGTTTACAATTTACTTGTTGCAAGACTACGCAGCAGCTGCCTTCTATGGCACCCCAGTTTAAGACAGGTTTACACTTTACGTGCTACAAGACTACGCAGCAGCTGCCTTCTTTGGAATCCTAGTGCAAGACAGGTTTACACTCTACATGCTATAAGACTACGCAGCAGCTGCCTTCTGTGGCACCCCAGTGTAAGACAAGTTTACACTTTTCGTGCTACAAGACTACGCAGCAGCTGCCTTCTATGGCACCCGAGTGAAAGACATGTTTACACTTCATGTGCTAAAAGACTACGCAGCAGCTGCCTTCTATGGCACCACAGTGCAAAACAGGTTTACACTTTACGTGCTACAAGACAGGTTTGCACTTTACGTGCTACAAGACTGCACAGCAGCTGCCTTCTATGGCACCCCAGTTTTAAGACAGGTTTACACTTTATGTGCTACAAGACTACGCAGCAGCTGCCTTCTATGGCACCCCAGTGTAAGACAGGTTTACACTTTACGTGCTATAAGACTACGCAGCAGCTGCCTTCTGTGGCACCTCAGTGTAAGACAGGTTTACACTTTATGTGCTACAAGACTGCGCAGCTGTTGCTTCCTATGGCACCCTAGTGTACGACAGGTTTACACTTTATGTGCTATAAGACTACGCAGCAAATGCTCTCTATGGCACCTTAGTGTAAGACATGTTTACACTTGACGCGCTACAAGACTATGCAGCAGCTGCCTTCTATGGCACCCCAGTTTAAGACGGGTTTACACTTTACGTGCTACTAGACTACACAGCAGCTGCCTTCAAAGGCACCCAGTTTAAGACAGGTTTACACTTTACGTGCTACAAGACTACGCAGCAGCTGCCTTCTTTGGAATCCTAGTGCAAGACAGGTTTACACTCTACATGCTATAAGACTACGCAGCAGCTGCCTTCTGTGGCACCCCAGTGTAAGACAAGTTTACACTTTTCGTGCTACAAGACTACGCAGCAGCTGCCTTCTATGGCACCCGAGTGAAAGACATGTTTACACTTCATGTGCTAAAAGACTACGCAGCAGCTGCCTTCTATGGCACCCCAGTGCAAAACAGGTTTACACTTTACGTGCTACAAGACAGGTTTGCACTTTACGTGCTACAAGACTGCACAGCAGCTGCCTTCTATGGCACCCCAGTTTTAAGACAGGTTTACACTTTATGTGCTACAAGACTGTGCAGCAGCTGCTTTCTACGGCACCCTAGTGTAAGACAGGTTTAAACTTTACGTGCTACAAGACTACGCAGCAGCAGCTTTCTATGGCACCCCAGTGTAAACAGGTTTACACTTTACGGGCTACAAGACTACACAGCAGCTGCTTTCTATGGCACCCTAGTGTAAGACAGGTTTACAATTTACTTGTTGCAAGACTACGCAGCAGCTGCCTTCTATGGCACCCCAGTTTAAGACAGGTTTACACTTTACGTGCTACAAGACTACGCAGCAGCTGCCTTCTTTGGAATCCTAGTGCAAGACAGGTTTACACTCTACATGCTATAAGACTACGCAGCAGCTGCCTTCTGTGGCACCCCAGTGTAAGACAAGTTTACACTTTTCGTGCTACAAGACTACGCAGCAGCTGCCTTCTATGGCACCCGAGTGAAAGACATGTTTACACTTCATGTGCTAAAAGACTACGCAGCAGCTGCCTTCTATGGCACCCCAGTGCAAAACAGGTTTACACTTTACGTGCTACAAGACAGGTTTGCACTTTACGTGCTACAAGACTGCACAGCAGCTGCCTTCTATGGCACCCCAGTTTTAAGACAGGTTTACACTTTATGTGCTACAAGACTGTGCAGCAGCTGCTTTCTACGGCACCCTAGTGTAAGACAGGTTTAAACTTTACGTGCTACAAGACTACGCAGCAGCAGCTTTCTATGGCACCCCAGTGTAAACAGGTTTACACTTTACGGGCTACAAGACTACGCAGCAGCTGCTTTCTATGGCACCCTACTGTAAGACAGGTTTACACTTTAAGTGATACAAGACTACGCTGCAGCTGCCTTCTATGGCACCCCAGTGTAAAACATGTTTACACTTTACATGCTACAAGACTATGCAGCAGCTGCCTTCTATGGCACCCTAGTATAAGACAGGTTTACACTTTACATGCTACAAGACAACGCAGCAGCTGCCTTCTAGGGCACCCCAGTGTAAAACATGTTTGGACTCCTTGTGCGAAAAGACAATGCAGCAGCTGCCTTGTATGGCCCCCTGCTGTAAGACAGGCTTGCACTATGAGTGCTTTAAGGCCCCGAATGAGCAGTTGTGTATGGTACGCTATCTGAGGTCAAGTTCAGACACCTGTGGACTACAAGGATCTTCAGTGGCCTCTCGGCTGTGGAACTACCTTCCTTTATCCGTCAGACAGAGCCCTGACCTCCTTTCCTTCAGGAAGAGTCTCAAAAAGTGGATCTTCCAGTTATGATTTCCCTTTGAATTGACTAGCTCTGTTCATCGTTATGTGGTCTATGTTTCTTCCAGCGCCGAGACACTCCATGGAGTAGCCGTACGCTATATAAATAAGAGCTAACATAACATAAGACTGTTTATTAAACAGTAGTACAGGTTCCTGAAACTCTTGCCATTCGTGAGCGTAAAATTAAAGTCTCTTCTTTTGTTAAAGAAAAAAGTGCCTTCTTCAGAGTCGTCTAATCTAAGGTTTGCTTTGTAACAAAAGTTACAATACATAGATGAAGACTTCTTTGCCTGCTGCTACCCATAAATGTGTGAAGGTCAATGAATATGAATACAAACAAATTGCTTGTATGGTGTCTTTCGATTACAAATGATACTTATAGCGAGTCACACGCCCTTACTACTAACTAACACATTTGCCTCGTCCATCTAAAAATGAAAAGAGGAATTGACTGTGACAGAAAGCTTTTGATCAGAAGCGAACACGTGTACTGGAAGTGAAGTATTCACTAGTAGGGTCATTTACCGGTAATGTACTAACTTTTCGGCCCACAGAACATGTAAACTGGACACTCCACTAATAACCTTATAAAAAGTCGGGCAAATAGGCTGTAGTTTCCCACCATCAGACATCAGTAACTGATTTCTACATGATCACCCCTGTTTGTCCGTCTTTGGATGCAACAGGTGAGGCAACAACAGTGAAAACAGCCAATGATTGAAGTGGGCTTACCAAGTGCCCCATGTTGTACTGGGTGGAAGAATAATGTGAATGACAGAATAAGCAACCAATCAATGAGGAGGGCTGACTGAAAGCCCCTGTAAGTGATATATATATATATATATATATATGTGATAGATAGATATATATATATATATATACATATATATATATATATATATATATATATATATATATATATATATATATATATATATATATATATATTTAGTAAAATCAAACTGTCTTGGTTAACACCAAATCTAAAAATCAATGCGATGGCTTAGAATGGACAACCTGTTGGGCTACCACGCTGCCAGTTACAAGCACACGGTGCTGAACAGGTTTCTCCAAATAATGTTATAAAAGCAGACATTCCTTAAAACAAGCAGCCGTCCTCCACTGCTGCACACTGAGATGACATGCCTAGGTGGGCGATGATCCTCTGGGCTCCACCCACCTGATTGGATTGCTGCCAAGTAATTTAGAGCAGACATTTTTCTACATCGCCTGGTAGCAAAAAGAATAGTTGTCATGACAGTGTAATAGCACCTTTTTACCTTTTACTAAATAATGATATAGATACCAAGTTTAATCTTAAATTACACCACAAAACATTACACAAGCAGAATAGCAATTAAGCAGTTATTTTTAAGCAGGGTGACTTGCTAAACACAGATTCATACAATGCAAATTTCATGGAACACCCAAGTGTCCGTTTCTAGTATCAACAAAGACTAATGAACACCTTGTCACATTCTGCAGGTGAACTTAGTAAAAAAATACCCTATTATGTATGAATCTCAATTGAATTTATCAGCTCAGCTAAAAAAAGCATAGGTATTTATGTTTGGGTCTAAGCGTATCTCCCTTGGAAACATAAAAGGACCAGTAATATTTATGTCGCACAACTATTACACCAAGTCACCACTTCCTCATTCCACTACTAACTAGGAGGCAAGCCTAAGGTTTTAGAGAGGCCTATGCCTGCCCACCTTGTTGGACATCAAATGGTTAATTCTAATCTGCGCGCAAGAAAGGGGACTGTTCTGATTTATCTTCAGAGTGTTTCTGTTTGTGCGGTGTAGGAAGTGGTTAACTAGAGCGGCCACAGTCATTCATTTCTGGGAACAGGCACTGATGCACCACGCCCACTGGGTCACCACCCACCATCATGCAAGAAAAAAGGAAGGATTCATACTACTGAAGCCTGCCACCACCCCATCCAGTAGCCAGGCATTTTAGTGAGTTAGTGAGTGACACTCAGCGGTGAGGTCACACAAGCAACACTCCATCAGGTTCACACCTGTGTAGTGCCATCCAACTGCACATGTGCCAGTTGTGCCATCGCTCCCAGCCAGGCCAAGCACACAGCACCACAGGCAGGCAGCAGCATCTCTCTGAAAATGCCCAGTGCCGGCCTGATGAACTAGCCTGCCCAGCCCATCAAAGCAGCTGTTTGCATGTCCTGTACGTGAAGGAGCTGGAGGGCATTAAGTGGGCAGGTTACTTCCCTGTTCCTGCCTGTGCTACTAGACAACATGGCTAAACGACATTCACATTGACAAGGCCAACAGCTCGGGCATTGCCGAGATTTATTGGCTTTGCCAATGCTTGTTCAGCGTTGATGGGGTCTTGCTGAACATATGTGGAAGCAATAGTGAGAAACAGTTGAACTTTGAAGTGAAGAAGAGCGTGGTGGCACGGCCAGAGCAGTCATCAGGTGAACTGGGGTACCAGGTTAGTATCTCGGGGTCAGCTAACAATTTGTGATTCTGGGCAGATCACTTACACTTCCCTTGCCTACGACAATGAATGTGTCATTGTGTAATGTAACTGGTGAACACTTTAACGTGCTCTAAACCATCAGCTGGTGTTAGCACTATGGCAAGATGGGGGATGGAACAAGGGTGCCAATACCATCAGATCATGCATTTTAGTGGTATGTGTGTATGGATACAAGGGAGAATGCCTGAAAACACAAGTACTCCTATGGAGTGCTTGAAAACAAAGAATAAAATAGCTCTGCAAACCGGGAGCAGTGCAAGGAGACAAGTACTTGGTACATGCGCTATGGGAGAACCAAACACAAGAAGAGGGCATGATGCCCGGATGCCATGACAAATGGCATAAAATAAAATGAGAGCGAGGCTGAAGTTTACCAATGGTAGGAGATGGGTGGCCTGTAAGCCCATAGGTAGAACACAACACGTTTCTTTGAGACAGCACATGCGCTGTCTAGCCGAGGCCTAAAAAGGAAACATCTTGAACTGATAATGGTCGCATTACACTGTAATTCAAAGCAATGCTCAATGTTTTCTTTTCTATTGATGTACGAAAACAAGCACCTTGAAGTCTATGGGACATACCCAATCCTGCTGATGGGGTTGGGGGTAAATCTGATGCAGTGGCAACATCCAGAATTTTTCTTTGCAAATCCATCTGTTTGTTGTCTTGAGATCTAGAATGGGTCTGAATTCGTTCATCAGTCCTTTTTTCTTCACTATATAGTAGCATGAACACATTCCCATCCCTTTCTCTATTTTAAACAAACTTTATGTAAAGTTTTATGACCAGTGAATTACAGGATTTTACAGCGCCCAGGAAAACAATAAGAGGCATGCATTTTCTTGATAGCTAAAAAATTCTCTTCTTAAACGATACACAACTTCTGATAAAGCTTCCACCTTTATTCATTTCCCAGTATTATGACACTAAGGCCCACATGCAACAAAGCAAAAACCGGTCGCAAACGGGCAGATTCTCAGAATCTGCCCCTTTGCAACCGGTATTTTTGCATTTGGGATGCATCATCCCAAATGCAAAAATCGCAATTTAAGTAATCTCTAAATTGCGATTACTTAAATTGCGATTGCATTTAAGGAATCTCAATTTGAGATTCCTTAAATGCAATGCATTAAAGTAAAAATATTAGCGATTTCGCTAATAGGGGGAGCAAATTACCATGAAGTTGAACTTCATGGTAATTTGCAAAAACTTTGAAAACTGCACTAAAGTGCATTTTTCAAAGTTCCATTTTACACACACACATGCCCTTGGGGCATGTGTGTGTGCAAGATGTACTCATATGCAGATTTCAGGGGTGCAACAGGGTGTCCTTTTGACACCCTTGCACCCTTGAAATTGCATAAGCAATTTGCGAATCTCTAATTGAGAATCACAAATTGAGAAAGTCTTCCCATTCAATCCTATGGGCCTCTAGGCCCATAGGAATGAATGGGGAGGTATTCCTTAATTGCGACTCGCAATTTGCGAGTCGCAATTAAGGAATGTTTAGAAATCGCTATTTTGTAAGCGATTTCTACATGCATAGCCTTTTGCTATTCCTTATTAGCGAATCCTTATTTTTCGCTAATAAGGAATCGCAAATGGCATTGTTGATGCATGTGCCAGAATCTCTTTTAATTCCTCCAGTGCCATCATCTAGTTTCATTTGTTTTTATATCTATAACGTACAATATACTTCAATAGACTGGAGGTCCACTCCTGATACATTAGGCAACAGACCCCTGTCTGGAGATAAAGCCAGATGCCCTATGTGTAGCAGACCTTGAGGTGGAACAATTCTTGTTATGCAGGCTTGTGATGGTATGTGACGATGTTCTTTCGAACCAAAGCAATCTGTTGTATACAGTAGCTTCCAGTCTTTCCACGGTGTAGAGATTCCACAACTTAGGTGCCGATTCCGATTCGGGTCGGAAAGCACTCCGACCGAGTCGGATCCGGAGAGTTTATCGACCGAGCCGGAACCCTACAGTCCGACGAGCGAGTACGATGCGCACGTATGCTGTCGGACTCGGTTCGGTCTGACTCCCATAGAAGTCAATGGGAGCCAGTTGTATGACGCGTACATGGGCTCCCATTGACTGAATGGGTACGTCTCGAACAAGTGCGCCCCCTACAGTGGGTATGCGTCTGTGCCATCCGCGCCATACATGCCTGTGTGGGGGAGACCCCTGTGTGCGAGTCGTACGGCTGCAGGTGTCGACGCGGACCCCCGAGGACCGACTCAGGGAGCTTTTGCGAGCCGGACGCTCCGACTTGGTCGAGCGGTCCAATTCGAGCATCGCACTCGTTTGGTCGAGAATCGTCTCCATTGCGCGTGTCGGTTTGCGTGCGACCGAGTCGGACGGAACGGGTCGTAGCCGGGAACGAGTCGGTTGGAGAATTCGCGCATCTTCGCATCGTACTTTGTCGTCCGGACCCGTGTACGGATCGGTCGGAAAAGAAGCATCGGAATCGGATCCGCTACGGCCGAACCCGATTCGGTGCTCTTCCGACCGAGATCGGAATCGGCCACTAAGTCCAACATATAATCATATTGGCTAAATCCGACGCCTTTCACATCTGAGCAATCGTTAAGAACAATTGTTACTTACCTGTAAACAGGTGGTTCTCCAGTATTGGTGTCTTTCATAGATTCACATGCTTGAATATTCCCCGTCGTCGGAGTGGGAGTCCCACGGTAAATAATATAGCAATATATACAGCCATAATATATATATATATACATATACATAAGTAATCATATAAAAACAGAGATATAAGTAAGTGATAACATCAAGAATGTCCCTATATGGAATCTCCATAGAGATACATGGAAAGAGAAAAAAGACATTCGTAGTCTATCTCTGTCATTATGTTAGTCCAAACTACGGCCAATCAGGCGCCAGCTCCTCTCTAGAACCTTCTCCTCAGAGCTCCTCACCTCAGATTTTCGTAGCACCAAAGTGACCTTTAGAGTGTATGAGGAGAAGAGAGCCTCTGAAGGGAGGAGGGAGGGTCGCATGTGAATCTATGAAAGACACCAATACTGGAGAACCACCTGTTTACAGGTAAGTAACAATTGTTCTTCTCCAGTATTGGGGTGTCTTTCATAGATTCACATGCTTGAATATAGAATAGCTAGCAGTAACAATCATCATTGTTTCCATGATCACACAGCTTCGAAATTGTAATGACAATCAATCTTCTTATGCATATGACAGTACTGAATAACTGTAATAGTATAAATGCATCATATGTCAATTATAAATGGAAACAAAATGGAGGCGGGAGGAAGAGGCTCACCTTATTTAAAAAGATTGCGTAGCACTGCTTGTCCTACTGCAGCGTCCTCCTCGCTTAATGTTGCCAAGCAGTAGTGCTTAGTAAACGTGTGTCTGGTCGACCACGTAGCTGCTCTGCAGATGTGTTGCAAAGGTACTCCAGCAAATAAGGCAGTAGATGATGATACTACCCTAGTGGAGTGCGCTCTCACTGAAGACTGTAGGGGTTTATTTGCCTTTTGGTGGCAGAAAACAATAGCTGCCGAAATCCAGCGTGCAATCGTCGGCTTAGTAACCTGACGTCCCTTATGACAACGTCCATATGCTATAAAAATTCGATCGGATTTTCGAAACGAACTTGTCCTACTGATGTAGAATTTTAGGCATCGCTTCACGTCCAAAGAGTGCAATCTTTGCTCTGCAGGTGTCTGAGGATTGGCAAAGAAGGTCTTTAATATTACTGGTTCATTAATATGAAAATCAGTAGGCACCTTGGGTAGGAATGATGGATTGGTGCGTAACACTACAGCATCCGGTTTGAACTGCAGGAACGGAGGTTTGACGGTAAAAGCATGAATGTCACTGACACGATGTGAAGACGTTAATGCCAGAAGTAGTGCGACCTTCCAAGTTAGATATTTTAAGTCGGCCTTGTGAATGGGCTCGAACGGAGGTCTCATCAATTGCGCCAACACAACGTTAAGATGCCACAACGGAGGAGGGCGCCGTACTGGCGGAAATTTTCGGAATAAGCCTTTAAAGAATTGGCGGATTATTCTTGAGGAACAAAGGGAATTTGATCCATCCTGCCGGAAACGGGAAATTGCTGCTAGGAAAACCCGTAAGGTTGCATGAGACAGTCCAGAATTAGCTAGGTGCAAGAAGAAAGGTAGTAATTGGTGCGCCGTGGAGTGTATCGGGTGGACTCCGTTAGAAGCACACCAGTGGCAGAATCTTTTCCATTTGAACTTGTACGTCCTGATTGTAGAGGGTGCTCTTGCTTGGGCCAAAATATCCCTACAATCCTGCGGGATGTCTAGATGGGCGAACTCATAGTGTTCAGGTTCCAGGCCGATAAGCTCAGTGAGGAGGGATTTGGATGACAAATTCTCCCTTCGCTCATTGTGAGGAGATCTGTCCGATGTTGCAGGAGGATTGGTTGACATTGGGACATCAGGAGCAGTTCTGAGAACCACGCTTGTCGGGGCCAGCGTGGGGCTATTAGAATCAGGTGGCAAGGCTGTCTCTTCATCTTCCAAAGGACCCGAGGTATGAGGGGAATTGGAGGAAAGGCGTACGCAAATAGATTGCACCAGTTTATCAAAAGGGCATTCCCCAGCGACTCCTTGTGGGGATGCCAGCTTGCATAATTCCGGCATTTCCGGTTCTCCGGCGTAGCAAAGAGATCCAGTTGCGGACGACCCCATAGTTGGAATATCCTCTCTAGAGTGGGTTGGTGTAATTCCCACTCGTGGGTCGACGAGGAGGACCTGCTCAGGGAATCCGCTAGGACATTGGATACTCCTGGCAGGTGTACTGCTGTAAGCATGATTTGATGACTGAGAGACCAGTCCCAAATTCTTTGAGCTAACCTGGACAGACTTGGGGATTTTGTTTCGCCCTGTTTGTTCACATAGTGCATACAGGTTGTGTTGTCTGTCTGTATTAGCACTGACTCTCCTTGGATCAAGGGCAGAAAGGACTTTAGAGCGAGATAAATCGCCATCAACTCCAACCTGTTGATGTGCCAAGTTCTTTGGTGTGTTGACCATCTCCCTTTTACTGAGAGATCCTCCAAATGTGCACCCCATCCCTCTAATGAGGCGTCTGTCGTGATTGTCCAGTCCGGCGGCACCAACAGAAAAGACGTGCCTTCTGTCAAGTTGGCTGGATTTGTCCACCATGCGAGTGCTGACCTCATTTGATCTGTGACACGTACCATGTCGTGGAAAGAACCCGTTACTTGACGCCACTGAACATCCAGTGCTTCCTGAATAGGACGTGTTCTCAACCTGCAATGGGGAACTAAGGCAATGGAGGATGACGCCATCCCCAGAAACGATTTTAACAATCTCACAGAAACTGACTCTTTTGACTTGATCAAAGCCACCAGCCGTAGAATCTTTTGCAGACGCTCTTGGGAAAGAAACGTTCTTGCTGATACCGTTTCCAGAGTTGCTCCCAGAAAATCCCTTTGCTGAGCAGGATGAGGTTGGGATTTCGCTGCATTTATGGACAGACCTAATGAGCGAAACACGTTCTGGCATAGAAGTATGTGTTGTCTTAGGTGAGTGCTTGACTGAGATTTCAGGAGAAAATCGTCCAGATATGGAAAAATTTGCACTCCCTGGAGTCGCAGAAACGCTATTACTGGAGCTAGCACCTTCGTGAACACACAAGGGGCCGAGCGCAGACCAAACGGTAACACTTTGAATTGGTAATCGTGTTGACCCACTCGAAAGCGCAGGAACTTGCGATGCCTTTGTAATATAGGAATATGAAAATAGGCATCCTGGAGATCTATAGTTGCCATGAAATCTTCCTGCGAGAGTAGACGCAAGATGTCTACTAGCGTCATCATACGAAAGGAGTGGCTCTTTAGGTATTTGTTTAGTGCCCTTAGATCGAGGATGGGCCTCCACTCTCCGTTCTTCTTTGTGATCAGAAAGAATCGGGAATAAAAACCCTTTCCCCTTTGAGATACTGGCACCAATTCTACAGCTCCCTTCTGCTTTAGAAGTCGAACTTGATGCAAAAGTTCTTTCATGTGAGCAGGTGGTGGTCCGGAGGGTGGTGTGGAAGGAGGGAATTTGGTGAATTCTAAGGCATGTCCTTTTTTCACAATGTCCAAAACCCAACGGTCCCTTGTGATGGAGGACCATTGAGAAAAGAACAGAGAGATTCGACCTCCAACCTTGCATGTCCGGAAAGAGTCACTGTCTTTTAGATGAGTTTCCTCTGTATGAGGATTTCCCTCTATACGACTTGGAGGCCTGCTGTCGTGAAGATTGCTGTTGCTGGCCATTTGAATATCGGTTGGATCCTTGATTATAGGGTCTGTATTGATTACTACCCCTTCGAAAATTGGAGGAGGTGCCGCGTCCGCGTGCACCACGAAAATTTTGCCTTTGAAATTGTAGGTTTCCTAAGGATCTAGCTGTTTCAGTATCCTTCTTTATGGACTGGAGCGCCTCATCAACGTGACTTCCAAATAACGCCTCGCCGTCGTAAGCCATGTTAAGGATCATGGACTGTACCTCCTGACGAAAGGATGTTGATCTTAACCATCCTTGCCTGCGCAGAACAGCCGCTCCGGCAAGCTGACGGAACCCCGTGCAGGCGATGTCTACTGCACAATCAATTATCTCCGCCGATGCTGCTTCTCCCTCTTGAAGCAACTTCATTGCTTCTGCCTTAGATGGCTCCGGCAACTCTTGCAGCACATCTGAAATATCAGCCCACACTTGTCGGTCATAGCGACCCAAAATGGCCAAGGCATTAGCTGCTCTAACCACAGTAGAGGCCATTGAAGAGAACTTACGCCCTATGGCATCCATTCGACGTCCGTCACGATCCGGTGGTGCGGTGACAGTCGACGCCGGATTTTTTGCCTTACGTTGCGCTGCCTGCGTAACGACTGACTCAGGTTTAGCCTGTCCCGTGAGGAATGCTGGGGTTCCTATTGGTGCCTTATATTTCTTCTCTAATCGAGGCACCTGTGCCGGCAAGGTATTCGGTGTTTGCATCAACTTCTTGCCTTCTTCCCAAATAAATTCCACAATAGGAATGGCATGAGTCTGTTTAAAAGGTTGACTCTTAAAATCATACAGGAAACAATCTTCCTCTCTGCGCTCCGTTGTCAGTTTAAAACGTTGCGCCGCCCTCTCCATTAGTTGGTGAAAGTTCGCTATGTCCACTGGAGGTGAATCCCCTGTTACTATCTGAGAGGGGGATGGAGTTTGTGCTTGGTAATTGTCCCACTCCGCCATATCATCGTCATCGTTATCCACATCCCCACTATCATCTGGGATTTCACCCTCTTCTGTTTCTTGAGGGACTTCCTGCGGAGGCTCATAGTGAGGCAACAATCTCTCTGGGACCTGCCTTGGTGGTGCAGACGGTAGCAGAGGTAAAGGATTTACATTTGGTATCGGTGGCGTTGGAACCACAGGAGTTAACGGGACCTCAGAACGCTGTGGAGATAGAGGAAAGCGTTGATTGTAGTCGTCCAACATGCGTTGGAGATTAGTTATGAGCGACAATGGAAGAGTCGCCGTTGCATGTTTCGCAGGCACCTGCTGTATGTAAACTGGGTCTTCACCCTCACTGCTGTCATCCTGGCATTTAATTATCAAGTCGGATGGGCTTTGCGCCGTTCCAAAGGACTCCGGTAAACCCTCGGACTCCTGATCAGAATCCGTAGCAAATAAAGGGGAGGGAGGCTGCGCATCCCCTACAGGAATAATCTCTTCCTGCCTATCGAGGCTAGCACCAGTTGGTAATGGTGTCAAAGGAACCTCAGTGAATGATGAAAGCGACGCTGAAGTTGTATGAGGTAGCTGTTCCCTCCTTGACCTTTGGGCAGACGATATCCTGTTCACCTTTATCTTTATGATAGAACCTGCCGTCGACTACTGCATGGTATGCACTGTGGACGTCTTCAGCGAAGGCCTCGTCGACGGAGCTGTTGATAATGGACCGCTGGTCGACGGAATAATCGTCGGCGGAATCTGTGCCAACGAATTCGTCGTCGACGGAGCCGCCGTCGACGGAGCCGTCGACGACGAGGCTTTAGTCGACGAAGCCGCCGTCGTCGAAGCCACCGTCGACGATCCCGTCGACGAGATCTTCTTTTTCTTCGTCGACGAAGTGGACGCCGACGAGATCGACGACGTCTTCGTCGACGACACGGGTTGCGTCGACGGTACCTTTACCTTCTTCGTCAACGACGATGTAATGGGCAAAATAGAAGTCACCGCCCTCGACGTACTGATGGTCACCGTCGACGAGGATAACGTCGACAGAACACTCGTCGACGACGAAGCAGCCGATGTCGTCGTCAGAGTCACCGTCGACGAGCCAGATACAGCAGATCTCGTCGTCGGCAGCATCGTCGACGAGGCGGACAGTCTTTTTCCTGAGGACTGGGAAGTAGACGCCTCTACAGCCTGAGAACTATGTCCCGAAGGCGACAAAACAGTAGGTGAGACCGCAGAAGTGGCAGCTGTCAGAGTCAAAGACAGTTTCTTTTTCTTGAGGAAAGGAGATGGTAACTCCTGCACACTACTGCGCTTAGAGGCTGACTGAGAACGGCCAGAAAGAAGACTTTCCATATCAGACACTGGGTCATCTTTATCCTTCAGTCTCTGTAGCCATATTAAGAGACGGCCTTCTCTGTCCTTTAAAGTCTTTGTAGAAAAAGTTCTACAAAACTTACATTTTGCCACTTCATGATCTGGGTACAAACAGTAAATACACTTACTGTGTGGGTCCTCAGAAAATAAACGCAGCTTTCCACACGAAGAACATGGTCTAAACAAAGATTTCTTACTTGAAGACATTCTGACTGACAAAAACTGAGCAGAGCTCAGGGAGACTCCCTGTCACACGACGTGCGGTAGAAAATCTGAGGTGAGGAGCTCTGAGGAGAAGGTTCTAGAGAGGAGCTGGCGCCTGATTGGCCGTAGTTTGGACTAACATAATGACAGAGATAGACTATGAATGTCTTTTTTCTCTTTCCATGTATCTCTATGGAGATTCCATATAGGGACATTCTTGATGTTATCACTGTTTTTATATGATTACTTATGTATATGTATATATATATATATATGTATATATATATATATTATGGCTGTATATATTGCTATATTATTTACCGTGGGACTCCCACTCCGACGACGGGGAATATTCAAGCATGTGAATCTATGAAAGACACCCCAATACTGGAGAATCTGGCTTCTAGTAGCAAATGTGAGATGAGTCCAGCTGCAGAAGAATTAAGAGGATGCATTGCCTCCTTGTCAACAGCACCCAACAGCACGGTCAAGCAATCCATTTTCAAATATACAACATATACTGTATCTGAGACAGTTCTTTCTCCCAAAAATCTCTTGTACTCAAACATTCCCACAAGCTATGCAAGTGAGCTCCCTGAATATCACAACACCTCCAACAAACGTCGGGCCCCCTCATGCAATAATTTAAATCGTGTTAGTATAAAATACCATGGTAACGTAACTTTGTAGGAGCTCTCGTTAAACCAAGTATCGATGGACAACTTTGCTGTTCTGGGCCAGAATGTTATTCATTGGCTTTATAATATGTCAGTATTCAAATTAGCTGCCCATTTGGTTATGTAATGAAACAAATGCAGGGGTAGGATACCTTCTAAACAATACCCTTGTCATGTCACCTTCACTGAATAGGTCTTCTATTTTTGATGTCTCTCTAGTTCCTCCTGCAATAAGTAAAGGTTGTTATGCCCAATGCAATAACTGTGTTATTCTAAAAATGCAATTTCTTCTCAGCTGGAAGTCTTTGGTGCATTGGTCCCTACTTTTGACAGCATCTTCGTCACAGTGGACTCTGAGTGTTAAGAGTGGTCTCTTATGCCACAGTAAAAAGTCACGTCAGTCATGCCAGACTCAAAATCTGTGTTTCCTATGATAGGGGTGAAGGGTGAGGGATCAGTCGTTCCAATAGGGAAATGTTGTTTTCACAGAATGCAGGAGGGGACCTCATTTTATATGTGTCTTTGGTTGGAGCCACATGAGGTGCTAATGGGATTTTTCATACCCCCTGCTCCAATGTCATTCATGGACTCCCCGATAAGGGAAGAACCAGGAGAGGACAGGCATGATTTAAGCTGCTGGATGTATATTGCAACCTCTGGCGCCCAATCCATGCTTGTGTGGGGATTTTGTAGAGAATCTGTTTAGATACTTGTGGTGCTTTATTATTCAAAAGAACCACAGCCTTCTCTGAATATTTTTTTCGCAATATCTGATAGGCAGCACTCTTGCACATAAACTAGTTTCGGCAAGATATTCACATTCACCCAGTTAATTCCCCCAATCAACAATATCTCTAGCCTTCCCCAACTGTATAAATCCTTATAAAGAACTTCCAGCAAGGGTCGAATGTTCTCATCAGAGAGAAGTTGTATAGCTGGAGGAAGAATTTGACCAGGTAGTCAAAGCTGTTCCTTACTGCAATGGTCCTAGTTTCAGCAGCCACACACCCATCTCCCACGCCTTGGGTAATTTATCTTAAAGCCCAACACAGTTTGAAATGTATAAACTTCTTCTTTCAATGCTTTGAGGGAAGGGGTTGGGTCAGTCAACAAGCAGAGGACATCGCCTCAAAAAGTGCCATCTGTTCCTGCCTATTTTTTAGGTAAGACTTTGATTTTGTAATTGGACATTAATGTTTGTAAGAGTCATCCAAACTTAGCACAAAAAGAGAAGTTGAGAGCCGGCACCCCTGCCTTGTTCCCCTCATCAGTGTTATTGTGTCTGATAATTGATCTTTCACTATTCTTGTATCAGGGGACAGACAAAATTAAGCTAAAATGAAAGACTTATCCTTGGGTCTAGGCTGGCTTTGTGTTGAGACTGTCCCAGTCAATGATATGCATAGCTCAGGATTTATATGGCTTTATTATTAGGGTGAGCGTTGATTCCATAAGGGCTCAACAAGACTTTGCCTATTTCCAGAAATTAGTTAAACACAATAGTCAGCGGTGGTGCTAAGATGTAAACAAAGACCTTTTAGAAAAAGTTCAAAAATTCGTACGGTCATGGAGCCTGTCTCACTTTATGCTCAGAAATCAATTTTTCTAGTCCCACCTGGATCTCAGAAGGAATTTCAAGAAAGTGAATCTCTCTTAAATAAACATCCTGCAATCCTGTACCACAGCATTCCTTCTTATAGAGATTGTGATATAATTGCTTAAATGTGTCTGCTATTTCTCAGTCCGTTGTTTGCATAGTTACTTCTAAATTCCTAACTGCTGAGATGTAGCTTCTATTTCTCGAACAGCCAGATTTTATAAGCAGTGGTACACATAGTACATTTGCGTAGTGGAACTTGAAGGGATGGAACCGAACTTGAAGGGATAGAACCGAAACCTCATTCTTCATATGTCTACTGCCAAGAGATCCACTCCTTTCATGTGGAACCGTTGAAACAATTTCTTTCTCTTTACGCAGAAGTTTAGACCCTGGGCATTGAGTGTAGAAAGCTAATGGCTTGTTTATTGTTCATATTCGGCTTGGTCTAGCCAGCCTCATTCTGTTAATGGTAACCCTCAGATTTCCAACCCATTATTAGCCCTGCATCCTGTTGAATCTCCGGTCAAGAAAATAACATTGCATAATGTAGTAGTAAAAAATACACAACTGTGCAAACTGCTATTCACCTCACCTGGAAGTCATAACTATGCAAATTCAACAAAAGAGAATGTTGCGAAAGTTGATCCTGGTTTAAATTACAGAAGAACAAGTAACTTACCTTCGGTAATGCTCTTTCTGGTGGATACTCTAACTGCAGTTTCTTTACCTTGTGAATTTCCCAGAGCACCATACTGGATCCGGAAAACTCAAACGCTGTGCTCCTGGGTACAGGTAGGTGGTGCCATGTGACTCTGCATTGACACTGTTTTGCTCTAGAAGGGATAGGCGTCACTGCATATAAGCACCATTCACGAACAGTTCACACCTTCAGACACAGAACCCACCTTTGAATCGAGAGAACCAGTGTGCAGATTCCTAAACTGGCACCTTTTTAGATAGAAAGGAAACCATTCAACAGAATGGGGAGTGGGAGGGCTGTGAGGAAAATATAGGTTAGTAACATGCTCTTTTGATGGTTACTTCTAACCCGCAGATTCCTTACCTTGCGAATAGCTATCAAAGCACTACTTCTCAAAGTGGTAGGTCTGTGGAATGGCTCAGAATAAAAAGTCTTGCAGGGCGAGAAGGCAAAAGGCATATCTTGACAGACCTCACTATCGAGGGAGTTGTGCTTCGAGAATGTGTGCACTGATGCCCAAGTAGCTGCCTGACAGGTATCCAGGAAGGCACTTTGTGTACCAACACAGTGATAGCAGTGATGGCTCTTAAGCCTTACGGAGGATGCTTCTTAGCCAATGTGTAGTACATTTTAATGCCGGTGACTTGTGTAGGAGGCTGGCTTAGTATATGGTGCACACTTAAGTGATGCACCTTGCACTAATTCAGGCAACCCTTATGGTCATTTTAGTTGTCTTTAATAACTATAGAAAGCTCTCAAAGTGGTAGTTGTGGAGAGCAGCCTGCAGGCTTATCTTTACGGAGTGTTAAGCAGCTTGTTTTACCAGTTTAATCATACAGTGTATGTTAAATGAAAAAGAACCACACAGTGTTTATATAAAAATACTTCTATTTATTACACAGTACTCTTTAACACATTGGTATATCTCCTACCAAGAGATATCAACACAATACACCAAAGTACTTCAAATGCAGTAAGGTAAGTAGCACAAAATACAGTGGTCTCCAGGGAGAGACCAAACCATATACTAAGAAAGTGGAATGCGAACTGCAAAGGAGGACGGGATTTGGACCAGGAGACCTAGAGGAGCAGGGGACAAAAGGAACCACCTAAGGTAAGGACCCAGGAACCCCACAGAGGCAGTGTGCAAAGTGGGAACACAGCCGCGTGACCAATGGAAGTCAATGGAGAAGTCATGGTTGCAGTTTTGCAGAAGAAGGACCCTTCCCAGAGGTCCCCAAAGAATTCCATTAGAAGACAGAAAGTAGGAGAGCCACCCCACTCGTGGATGTCCCGGAAGCAGATTACCTATACCAGAGAAGCCAGGTGCATAGGGGTAAAGGGATGTCGGAAATCTCAGGAGATCTCAATGGAAGACTTAGAAGAAAATGCCTCTGGAAAAGAAGGTGTAGAAGTCCGGTGAAATCCAAGGGTGGATTCTGGAAGTGAACAACCCGCAAACAAAGAGGACAGAATCTATACAACTCTGGAGTGACCAGGGGGCACGAACACACAATGCCCACCGAGGTTAGAATGTTCTGAAGAGTCGACAGTGACTTTGTTGCTGCAGCTGTGAGGACCAGGCGACACTGAGGAAGACCAGGAGTCTTACACGAGCTGTCCCATATTGGATGTCGGTGACTAGGTGCACCGTGTCTGGCAGGAGAACTAAGAAGACTTGGTAGCTGCAAATGCGTGGAGAACGAAGAAGGAGCAACGTTGGGACCAGCAAGGGCCAAGGGACTCTCCAACAGCAGGAGAGTAAGAGCAGGCCCTGAGCAACAGGGGAGGCAACTGAAGCAGAAGACCCTCAGAAGGACCCACAGGTCAAAGGCACAGGAGTCACAAGAGGACCTCGAGCAGTTCACCAAGAACGAAGGCCCACACTGCAGAGGATGTGTGAGGACGCTGAGCTTGGAGGGAAGAGATGCTGAAGGTCAGAGCTTATTGTAGCCCGAAGATCTCTGGAGTGCAGAGCCAACAAGCCTTGGCAACAGCAAGCGACGCAGTGCACAGGGGTTCGATCCCAGTGGTTCTGACGAGGGATACTGGCCTCAAAATTGCAGGGAGGATAGGTCAAGCCTCGAGGGAGTTGCAGAACCACCACCTGTGTTGCTGAGCCTCGGGAAGTCGGAAGGACGACAGGAGCAGCAGACCGGTCCGCTTTATTTCAGTGCCTGCAGATGCAGGGGACGGACTCCTTCACTCCAAGGAACATTTCTTTAGGTGTCCTGGATGCCCACAGGTCTGTTGAAGAACCTGGAAGAAGCACAGACAGGGACGACGAAGAAGACTTTCAGAACAGTGAGACCCAGAGCAGCAGGAGTCTTACTTGGTGCAGTCTCGTTTCCAGGCAAAGTTCAGATGGTTGAATAGTGCCGTAGTTTCAGTCTCTAGTCTTGCCCCACGAGGAATCTCAGGACCCACCTACAGGTAAGCTCTTAAGTACCCAACTCAAGGGACCCTCCCAGAGGAGGGGCTGGACAGATTCGCACCGGAGCGAGAGCCAAGGGCTCCCTGAACTGGCTCAAACTGGAGTATGCAAGGAGGGCACCAAATGTCCACTTCAAAGCAGTCTGGTGGCGCTGGCAAGCACCCCCACTCCAGCCCAATACAGCAAGTCCAGTCTGGGAGGTGGTCACACCTACCGGTGACAGGAAACCTATTGTTCAACCTTCCCATGCTCAAGGTTGGCTCGGCAGCAGGAGGGCAGAATCATGTCTGTGGTCAGCAGCAGCACCAACTTGCTGTCAGACCCTGAAAGGCTGTTACCCGAGGTACAGGGGGGTACCCCAACGGAGCCCCCAGTACATTGGATCATACTTCCGACACCGAGGTATGATACCAAACATGACCAGATTCTGTGCAGCCACTATACAGTTAGACATCTCGTAATGATTGATGTCCACTATATGTATTAAAATGGCTGACCGAACTTACAAAGCCTGGAGAAATCGACTCTGGGGTTTGTAGGGGTGTTCAAATCTTGCAGGGGCACCCTCACACTTATAACCAAGCACCCTGCCCTCAGGACTGAAGAGCCTGCCACAGGGGTGACTTATAGGCTTTAAGGGCAGTGACCTCAGATATAAGGAAAATATAAGTGTTGTGAGAGGTGCAAGCACCAACTCACAAAGGCTGCAATGGCGGGTCTGTAGTCACAGTTTAAGTGGATTCCCATGGGTGGCACAGTACATGCTGCAGCTCATGGGCGCCTCCTGGTGTCCTATGCCCTGGGTGACATAGGTCCATATACTAGGGACTTAGAAGGGTACACTAGTAGCCAATTGTGGATGTACAAAAGTACTTACCATGGTCAATTAGGGAGAAAGCACAGTGACTGGGGTCCTGATTAGCAGGATCCCAGTCAGACTAGGTCAAAAACATACTGACACCAAGCAAAAAGTGGGGGTAAACATGTTAGAAGGATCCTACCTTCCTACAACCAACACATGGTTAGTTTTTTGCTGCCTTGCCCTTCTTCACCTGAGAGAACCCCACAAATCGCAACCAGAAGGACCGTTTTGTAGTGAGTAGGTGCAATGGACAACTGTGCACTGGGTCAAAAAGGTTACACATTAGAAACATGAGAACCAGATTTAAGTCCCACTGTGACATCATAAAATATTTAGGTGAAACAGCCTGTAAACCTTTTAGGGAACACACCATAACTGGTGATATAAACAAAGATGGTTGATCTATCAAATATAATGGCTGACAGGTAACCTTCAACTAAATCCAAATTAAGACCAAGCTGGGCCAAAAATAAGGAAACAACATCTGACAGTTTTGACTGCAACGAGTCTAACTGGCGGGTACCACACCAAGCCATTAATACGTCTTAGTGCCCTGCATACACAGATTTCGTTGAAGGATGACTGACCGTGAAAAAGAAATCAATGGCCTTGGCAGGAAGAACAAGCGGAATAACTGTCACCACCCACTCTCCAGGCATGGAGGTGCAGGTTGCGCAGGCTCTTGTACAGGACCCTGCCCTCCTGCAGCGACAAGATGTGGTAATGGGGTAACCATGTGTCGCTGAGCACCTGGGTATTGATAAAGGAATCTACAGTTGAACTGTTGGGTGCTGCGACAGGCAGACCTCTCAAAGTAGCAGCCTGATAAGACGACTTATGCTCAAACCCAGAAGTTCCCAGTAACAAACTACCCTGACTCAATCAGGTGTAACTAGAAGGACTTGGGGACAGATTTAATTCTTGGGGGTAAGATTGCAACGGAGATGGAGTATCCTTACCGCCAAGAAGGCAGCCCGCCCACTGCATTTAAATGCGGGTGTAACTCTGGGTTTATCACGATGGAGACTACTCTGTCTCTGCCAGGATTAACCCCTCCGACGTCGGTGGGGAGCAAGGGCCATTTAAGAAATTACTACATGGCAGCCCACCCAATTTGAATGGGTGGACATGTAATTTATTACTGTTTCTAATCACTAGGTAAAACTTGGCGGTAAGGAACAATAAAAACATTACTTTTTTTCTTTACAAAAAGAAAATCTCGTTTCAGGATTTATTTATTTTTAAAAGAAAAAAAAGATTACTGTTTTTAACAAACATTAAAATGCATTGCCAAGAACCGCCATGACGGCAGCTCCTGCCAATGCCTTTATATATTACTGCCTTTATAAATTTGGCCTGGCAGACGTAACGTCCTACGGCAGGCCAACGGTGACTACTACATACGCCAAAAATCAGCCCTTGGGCTCAGTCGTTCCTGATTTTTTCAGAACTTGGGACAGGAGAGGTAGTGGCAGTGCTGACATTGCATGTTTTTGCCGGTGGTAGAAGGGATGGAGTCAGGTTTCTCCCCCTTGTCGGAAGTTGCACTGTACCACCTCTGGATGTCACTATCAATCATGATCCGCTAGGCGCAGCCAGCTAAATCTATCCACCCTACCCTTTCAAGACACCGCCAGGAGGTGTACCACCAAGCAAATCTCCTGACCAGCCAGCTCCAGAAGGATAGAGCCTCTTAGCAAAGGACCAGGACCCCGTCTCACCCTGCTTATTGCACTACTGCATGGTGGTGGAATAGTCTTTGAGAACCTGCACCAGCCAACCCTTGATGGTGAGAATGAAGAATTTCAACTTCAAACCAATCACGTGCAACTACAGCAATTAGAAGTGGAGGGGCTGCCAGAGACCAGGGTCCTCTGATCTCCACCTCTCCCAGATGACCTCCCGATCCAGTAACAAAGCATCCGTCACCACTATTAGCTCTGGGTGGGGTAGGGAGAGGGGTCTGGCACTGGTCCAAATGTGGTCAAGGCACTGCAGATCCTTTGCTATCACCTCGGACACCTGGATGGAATCAAACAGGTTACTTGGTGCTAGGCTTACCAAGACTACAGGTTCCACTGCAAAGCTTGCATGTGCCATGTGACAGGGTCAGCAAGCAGGATTCAGGAAGATAATTGGCTAAGAATCCTCAGATCCATCCTGCCTGATATCCAGGGCAAGGGCTGAAACATCAGAATCATAGCCCAAATGTCCTGGACTCATTGATCCGGAGTAACAACTTAAAAGCACACTGTATCCAATTTGGCTCCAATGAAGGTGAGGCTCTGCAAAGAAGTCAGATGTGGCTTTGGGAGGTTGACTGTAAACCCAATGATGTCAAGAGTTCTGCCGTCATCTGAAGGAGGTCTGTGACTAATTGTGGCAAGCCCACCTTTAACAGTCAGTCATCTAGTCAGGAAAAAAGTGGTACCCTGACCTCAGTAGATGAGCAGCGACCACCACCATCACATTGGTGGACATTCAAGGGCCAGTGGTGAGGCTGAAAAGGAGTACGGAAAACTGAAGGTGCTTGTGGTCAACCTTGAACTGCAGGTAGCATCTGTGGGCCTGCAGGATGGGAAAGGGAAAATAAGCATCCTGCAGGTTCAATGCCACCATCTAGTGTCCGAGATCCATTGCAGAGAGAACCTGGGTCAGTATGAGCATTTTGAATTTGTCCTTGCGCAGAAAGGCCTTGAGAGGTTGAAGATCTAGGTTAAGGTGGAGGCCTATGTCCTTTTTTGTTACAAGCAGTAGCATGAATAGAATTCAGTGCCTACGTCTGAGGCCAGTATCCACATCACATGCTCCTCTAAAAAGTAATCTGATGTACGTGGCAGGTATGGTGGAACAAATATAATCGCCAGGTACAGCCCGGTTGGACAATTTACAGAACACATTTGACGGATGTATTGTGTTGCCACAACTGCAGAAAGTCGCTGATCCTGCCTCCTACTGGAAGGCTGCACACTGGTAAGGGCACACTATAGGGGTTGGAAGTTGTGGCCAGAGGAGGAGGAAGCTTGATATGAATTCTGTCCCTGGTGGCCAGGTTGTTGTCCGTTGGCCGGACAACCATACTTCTAAAGGCCTGCTTTGTGAGTGGTAGAGCCTGATGCCATTGGCATGCCATGCCTCTAGAATATCCCTAAAAGGGGTGACATTTTTTTGTTTGGACAGTATTGTCAGACTATAACTGAAAGACCCAAAGATCGTGCTGTAGCTCCGTTATCCCAAAAATGCCCTAGAACAAATCTAGCTTCTCATCAAAGAGATGGGAGCTGTTGACAGGTATGTCAATCAATCTTAATGGTGGGATGCCATGACGTTGAAGAAATATTTAGAATACTTAAGGGACTTCGTACTGACATATATCCAATTGTGGAACATTTCGATAATGAAAAGGCAGAGAGGTTATGCTATGTTACCATTTTATAGAGCGCGTGGTTACTCCAATTTCGGAGTGCCCCCGAGCTGAATTCCGAAATACCAAGAGGGTGACCAAGTCTACCCCTATTTTTGGTTTAAGCTTCTCCTAAAGAACCAATTTTTTAGGTGTTTTCAAAAGGACACTTCTGAAAGCTAAAAGTCTGATATGCAAAGGAAGTAGGTTTCAATGTTTGGCTGCCAGGAACCTAAAAGAGCTACCACCAAGGCGCTTTCTCTAGAATTTGGGAACGCTGACCAGTCCTGTTACAGCTTAGCTTAAGCAGCGCTGTGGGTGGTATGGTAAGATCAGAGGAAGAAGATAACTCGGATCTTTACCCTGCAGTATTTTGTGAACATAACACATGGCTTTAAAAGATATCCTCTCCTTTATGGGGAGCCAGTAAAGTATGTCCAAAGCCCGCCCTGTGGAGGCAAGTTTGGGAATGTTCAGCAGGATAAGTGCTGCTGCCTTTTGCACTCTCTGAAGAATTAGGATGCTCCTCTTAGTGGCCCCCAGATAAAGGATGTTACAATAGTCCAGTCTTGATACCACAAGGGCCTGGACTGCTGTTCTTTTTGTGTAATCCGGAATGAGCCCCAAGGTCATCCCAATCATTTTCTGGACCCCAAAACAGATACCTGTGGAGATTTGGTCAATGAAAGATAGAGTAGAATCAAACCATACTCCGAGACTTTTTACTTTGTGGTTGGGGAAGGCAGAGGACCCAACTCACTGAGCCACCAGATCGAAGACCAGATAGATGGTTGCTTCCCCACCACTAAGATGTTAGTTTTATTAGAGTTTAATCTCAGACAGCTGTTTTTCGTCCAATTAGCCAAGTCAGCTATACCTAGTTTAAAATCTTCTGCTGCTTGGTGGCAAGCAAAATTAAATCAGACTTCCAGAGAACCTATGGAAATGTTAACTGACTTTGCAGAATCGAAAAGATTAATATTAGGAAAGCAAATAGAGAAGATTAAGAAAGAGATTGATCTCTTAAACTGTCCTGAAAACGCTCAGAAGAATTGTTCTATTTCTATAGAAAGAAATCAACATTCTTGTGGGGTGAAAGAGACAAGAAACATGGGAGGGTTTTCACTTATGCTATATGTGATGGCACAGTTAAGAAAGCTAAAACCCAAATGTCTAGTGATTTAGCTAGTGGAGTAGATAACGTCCGCTTGACCGTATGTCTAGCGGGTGCCTGAGCAGCAATGAATCAGACTTAGAAAATCCAAGTACTTTGGCCGGTCTCGTTCTTCAGTCTCTGCTTTTGAGTGCCGGGACACCTCAGTTGAGGCAGTGATGCACTTTACAAATGACTTTGATTGATTGACTGAATCATTAAACAAAGGATTGAATGCAATCAATACTTTCCTTTTTACCAAATCAACTAGTTTTTTTGCAGCACTCCAAAATTGTAATTGATTTCACAGAATTTGTGCTGACTAACAATTTTTTCTTATAACAAAATACGTTGTACCAGCAGAAATTGGAACTGCAATGGGTTCTAGGTGTGCTCCCTCTTGTGCAAACCTGCTTATGGGTCAGTATGTGGGGAAGAATGCTTGTGTACAGCCGATATATTACCCTGAAAAATGAGTTTAATGGGGAAGATAATTTGTATGATTCAAGAACTTAAGGAATATCATAAAAACCTAAACATTGTTACTCTAAGGCTTAAATATAATAAAGAGTCTATTTGCTTTTAAGATTTGGAACCTTATGTAACAGGAAATATTTTGGCCAGTAAGATTTTCAGGAAACCAACAGCATTTAATTTGGTTTTCCGCGCTAGATTGGGACATCCACACAGGCAAAAAAAAAATATTTAGTTTGGTAAGTTTTTACGTCACAAGAGGAACTGCAGCATGGCCATTGATTATCAGCAGGAAGAAGCCAATATTACTAATACTTTTCTACAGAGGGGTTAGGACTCCAAGATTTTGGATGCTACAAAACCAAGAGTTAAGAAAATCAGTATAGAAGAATTATTGAAAGATAAACCAAAACGTACAGCTAAGGATCTGGATGCAATGAGATTTATCACTACATTTAGCAATGGTAATGGGTAGTGCCATCGTTTTCAAAAGTCTTAAAATATATTGAGATGTTCTTAAATTAGATCCAAATATTGTACAATTCCTTCCAAAACAATTGTGTTTCACAACCTATAAAAGTGCACCGATTTTGAGAACTCTTTTGAGATAATAATGGTCTCTCACATCCTACTGTTAGGTCAACATGTTTCAGCCAAATAGGAACGCTGTTTGAGTCACAGTGGCTTACTTCCAGAACAGGTGGCTAGGGAGGAGCTAAGGCATTGCCTTAGCACGCATGGAACCACTGACTAGAGCCTCCCTAGCAACCTGGTCCAGAAGAAAGCCACTGTGACTCAAAAAGTATACATATTTAGCTGAAACATGTCGACCTCACACTAAGATATGAGAGACCATTATTATGTCACTTCACATCCACCATCACCGTTTACAATTCTACACAAGGGATCCGCGATTAAAACTTCCTAAGAGACAGATCACTTTGAAGCAGTTTTAATTCACCTACAAATTCATAAAAAACAACTCTGCTGTAATCAGGTTTTGCAACACACCCGAGATGCATTAGACGTCTTGGGTGGAAACCCGATGATGAAGCATGCCACAAACTAGGTAGGTGGGTGAGGATTCTTTTAAAAAACCTAATCGATTTTCTAGATACATGAGTGAAAGGCAGTCGTGACATTACATTTGAATGGTAGCAAGCTTGTTTTTTTTGTTTGCTATGTTGATAAGGGGAAGAGAAACAAGCTCATCTCATTTTCTCACTCTCCTATTTTGTTTACCTTGATTAAACATATACATAATAGGAGAGAAGGTGATACTGAAGCCAGGGTCAGAGTACGAGAAGCCTCTTGAATTAACTAATTAAGAACAGTTGAAAGTGGTATTAATATTGAATACTCTACTGTAACAAATAATAGTGCATTTTTGAACTGTCAATAATAGTGAGGTTTCATAGGATACTTAGTTACATTGAGTGTATATGATAATTAGTACGCAATTTTGTACAAACACATAAAACACATTTATAGACTTCCTTTGAAGTAGAATGATGATAGTTATTTAATTAGTCACGGCGTTGCGATTACAAGGTGACACACTGTGGAGGTGTGAGGCTTTGGAAATTCTCTGACTGAGGTTTGAGACCTCGATAAGGGTGCTAATCTATGATGTATTTGTGAACTTGGTTACATTTATGCATACATGAATTGAATACAATTATGAGTTTTTTGTGTTTCTTGGGCCTGGAATTTATTAACGTTTTAAGCAGAATTTAAAACAAACTTATGTAAGAGATTTGTTGACCTTTACTTTGAAGTAGAATGGTTATATTCATTTAACCAGGCATGATACTGTAACTACAAGGGGACACACTGAAGGTGTGAGATTTTGGAGGTTTTCAGAGTGGGGTTTGAGACCCCCATGAGGATGTTAATAAAACATTTTTGACCTTGGATTAATTTATGTTTATATGTATAGAATACAACTATACATTTTCTTTTGTTCTTGGGCCTTGTTTTAAGCAGAATAATTGTGGCATGCAACTAGGTAAGATATTAGATTTGTATGAGAGGGCTCATTTTGGTGGTGCGGAATCTTGGGAGTTGTACGAGGGAGGTCAAGTCCCTGTTGAAGATCATTATAGGTAATGGATATTCTTATCAATTTAGACATGTATGGACTTGTGTATGTATTTCAATTAGTCTCTTAGGCAAATTATTTTGCGGTAACTTGAGTTTATATGCTGTGGCACACTGTGTTATTGAGACAGTTATAATTGTGGCTAACTAGGGTTCGAACCTAGTCTAGGATAGTCATTTTGTCTTATATTTTTATGTAGACGTTAAAAAAAATGAGGATTATCACAATCTTTTAATTATTTAGTTCAATTACTCAAAGGTTTGCTAGACATGGATTATTGGTATTTAAAGTAAAGATGAATTTAAAATAATCTGAATTGGATCAGCATGTTTGGATTCAGTAAGGAATTGTTGAAGATTCTAATTGGACATTGGAGTTAAGAACAGCTTGAATTTGAATTTTGGCTGCATTTCAAGTATTTATAGGAAGGGAGTCGGAGGGGCCTCTTGCTACCAGAATTGGGCCTGTGGTGTTGCAGTAAAGAGATATTTTGCTGGGAGAATCCAAAGGGTCTTTTGGATGTAGTTTCTGTAGTTACATTTTACTGATCTTTCGCACCATATTATTTGACTTCAGATACTCTTATTATGGGGCATTGGTGACTACTTTGGAAACTTTGGATTGTGTGTTCTGTTGGGATTAATTAGGTATGGTTGTTTCAAAAAGGAAACCTGTGATGTAGTTAGTGTGTGTCGTGTTCTGATTTAAATACATTTCAAATAATAATATTGTGAGATCTGGTCTACTGTTTTCAAGTTGAATTGTGACGGTGATCAGAGAGGTTGAGTACCAGTGGCAAATCTGTGACATTAGGTACGCGATTTAAAGATGTTACAATTTGGTGATGGTTGAGTAACAATTGTGATGTCTGTGATATTTACAAGGACATAAATTAGGCCAATGCTAATCAAGTTATGCCAAGGACATCTGCATATAGTTAATTTACATTCAAAACCATATCACATACCAGCTGTATCCCACCTTGTAGGGGAATGATTGCTGTCTTCCACTTAGCTACAGTAGAATAATTATAAGGTGGAACACTGTGGAGGAATTGGACGTTGAAGGTCTCTTAACTAGGAATTGAGACCCTTGATGGGATGTTGACTTTTGATGCATGATCTTTGATAAATTAATGTACATCTGAAATATAACACTCGTAAGAGAATTCTGTTGCTTTTGGGGTGGGAATTCTAGAAGATGATAATGACGAGTAAATACAAGCAAATAATTGTTTCATGTGAACATCGTATCAAATACTATGTTTGAAATGGTATATACCAATTATGAGTGTCAAATAATTGTGATCTAAGCAAAATCTATTAGGATATGGATTGGGAGCAGTGCCAGTTATATATGGATAAGCATATTGACAACTGAATAACACTTCATGAGATTCTTATTCATGAATGAATTGGGTTTAAATTTACCCTCAACAAATACTTTGTATTATAATACATGGAACACATTATTTGATCAAATTGATATATGAAATCAGCATATTCAATAGATTTCTTAAATATTATGATTGAGGATTAGTTTAAGTTATTGACAGTGAGTTTAAACAGAATTATGAGTTCTAAACAATTTGCTAATTAGATTGGGACTAATTATTATCCTCATTTATAATAAGTATCATCATAAACTGCATTTGAAATGTCATCATTAGGTATATTTTTTTGTATTTTTAGCACACTGGGATTTAACAATATCAGATGTTGCAAAATTTGGGGGCGTGGCTTAGCCGAGGATCACGGAGGACGCGTAAGACGAGAGCTCCGCACCAGCCCGCAGTTAATCCTCATAAAACCAGCGGCCGGGGCGGCCTGAACAGTGCTCGATTGCTCCTCAGTGGTCCATGTATCCGAGAGATGCATCCAAAGGGAGAATGGAGATCGTTGGAGGCTCCATCTGAAAGCGATCTACTGGGTGGAGCGTGCTGCGGAAGCCGATGCAATGGCGGCCGTGTAGAGCGTTGCGATGCCCGTGAGCTTCTCCGAGAGTGCTGCTGTGCCCTAGGTGGGCGAACGCTGCTATCACGGTGCATCGTGGTGGGCAGTACGGCCAGTCGGTGAGAGATGCAGAAGTCCCCGAACACAGGGCTGAGGCTGTGGCCTCGCGGCAAACTTTTAAAGACGTTGGTGTGACGCAGTGAGACTCTGCCTGACGATCCTGCTGGCCGGGAGCGTGGAGAGTCTGGCGGACTGCTTGGCCGGATCTTCGTCGTGAAGCGCCCTCTGCGGTACTGGACTTCTCCCCGGGTCCAACGTACCAGACTGTATGCACTGAGAGGGGACCATTTGAGCCTGTGGTCCCGGCCTGGAACGGAGCGCCGCCGTCTGGAACTTGCTCGCAGGATTAGGGGAGGTGCGTCTGACCGAAGCCCCTGTGGGAAGAGCCTTGAAGTGGCGCGGGCCATTACAGTGGCCTTCCCTGCCCTGAACTATACTCTCTGCGGGCCGAGCTGGCAGGAGCGCAGTAGAGTTGGGCAGAGCTGCCTAGAGAAGAACCAAGGTGTGAGCTAGCGAGGCTAGGACAGCGGGAGTCCGTGAACTGGCCTGGAGGTCCTAATACTCAGCCCCCCGGGCTGCAAAAAGGATCGGTGACTGCAGGGAGTGGAGCGATGTGGCCCTGAGGTGGGTTTGAGCACTGCTGTCGCAGTGCGAACCTCCCACTTAGGGGCGTGGCGTGACTAGCCCAGAGTGGGCGGCCGCTGCCGCCTCTGAGCACTGTGGCGCATCAATAAGACTTGTAGAGAGAGGCGCGGTTGCGGCCCTTGAGTGCGGGGTGGACGCTGTGGTTCTGGGGTGAGCCTAACACTATCATTGGGGACGCAGGAGGGCCCCCACTGCAGAGCCGAATTACTACGGAGCGACTGGAGTCCTGCCTGGCTGCGCTTCAACGATAGAGCGCCCTCTACGGGACTGGGCTGCCTTCCAAAGCTGGTGTGGTGCCTGAATGTCCTGGGAGGGGAGAAGTTGGGATTGTGGCCCTGGCCGGAGTCGGCGAGCTGGAGCCCGAGATACTCCTGGTGGTTCTGGTGGTGGGCCAACTGGCCGAGTCTCTGAGAGCCGAGCCAAGATGTGGTGCTGGATGGAGTGGTGCCCTCCCCAGCCCCAGCCTGTGGTCGATGTCGGACACTGTGCCCTGAGTGTTGTAGAGCTGGTTGAAGTCGGCCGGAGCAGCATTTCCCTTGCCTACCACTGCGGCTTGTGAGGCAGGCAGCGTTGGTGGGGGTTGTCCAAACCTTGGAGGTCAGTGGAGCGGAACCTGCATGGAGTTGGGTCATAACCAGGTGACCTGGTTGGGACGTTACCGCAATCGCATTTGGGCAGGTCGCTTGCCAAGTGCCTTGAAATTGCTGAACTTCACCAGTGGTGGACGCAGGCTCGGCCTTGCGTGGCCCTGACGCCATGGGCAAGCCTAGACGTCGCCAGACGTGGGCCCTTCAGGACCTGGAAGATAGTGCCCAGGAACAACCGCACTCTACCCCGGAAGACCCGGTGCAACAACAATTTAACAAAATACTGGCGGCCATTGCGGACACGAAGGCTACCCTCTATCAAGACATTAGCATTGTTGTGGTGGGGTTCGGCCTACTACGAGAAGAACACAAGAAATTGGCGGAAAGGGTTAAAGAGACTGAGTCTAATGTTGCGGAACTGGCACCAGCGCAAAAGGCATTGGAGCAGCAGATGGGGGCCCTTACAGACAGAGTGTGCGTGTTAGAACATAGGGCCGAAGATGCTGAATGGCGTAACAGAAGGAACAACATCAGAGTTCTGGGTCTGCCGGAAGGGTTGAATGGCAATGATATGGTGCCTTTCTTAGAGCAATGGATCAGGGGAGTGGTGGCACCGGAGGGCTTGTCCACCTTTTATACGCTGGAGAGGGCTCATAGGGTGCCGGCCAGACCACTGGCCCCCGGGATGCCTCCACGGCCTGTGGTGGCCCGATTGCTTCACTTCCAGAACAGAGACCTCCTCCTGCAGAAGGCGAGATCAGAGGGCCCTTTCGCTGTGGATAACAGTAAGGTCTCCCTTCTTCCAGACTACACATTGGATGTGCAGAGGAAGCGAGCCTCTTATCTTGAGGTTAAAAAGGCATTGAGAGAGGAAGGCCTCCAATACTCTGATGTTCCTGGCTCGGTTGCGTATAATCCTTGAGGGGAACACTCACTACTATGACTGTCCTAAGGATGCATGGGATTGGCTGGAGGCCTACAAATGTGAGACACCAAGAGACAGGGGCCCCGGAGCTCCCGAGTGGAAGGCCACTGAGCTTGGGAAATGCCTGAGACGACGGCCTCGCAGGGAGACCTCGAAGAAACCATCTTCATCACAGACCTAAAGGGAGAGGGTCGAAGCACTGCAGGCTGTGGCGGTGCTCATGCAGGGTCGGAGCCCTACCCCGGAGGCGGAGGCCGGCTCATCGAGAAAGACTGCGGATAATGAAACGGACACCTCTCACAGCGACAGTGTGAAAATGCTGATGGTTCCGCCTAACACTGCAGATGATATTATCTAAAGAACTTGGTAAGAAGAGATAACTGTGCCACTCAGAAGGGTGTTGTCTCACAGTTGCCTGTTCCAGGTCCCGAGCTGCTTCACTTTATATGGGGCTGGTGCACTCTATTTGGTGGGAACGTCCTGTTCTAAGCTTTTTTTGGCTAACCCCTATTGAGTGCCGTACTAGGTTAGGGCCTCATTTACTACTAACTGTTTCACATGATGTTTAGGCGGTCGACCGTTGGTGGACTGCCCTTGGGTCAGGGAGTTGACCACCATATAGGTCCTTTTGTTTGCTTTTTATGTTTTGACGTTTGCAGGGGAGAGGGATGGCATGGGACTGGGGGGGTGACAGGGGAGGACTTCCTTTTATAAGGCGCTGTGTGCTACTTACTATGAATGGCGGACACTCGTAGCGTTATACGGTTCCTCACGTGGAAAATCAGAGGAATGGGGTCTATTGCAAAGTTCCATAATATTTATTCATACCTGAGGCACAGAGACATACATATCGCACTCCTTCAAGAAACCCATTTGAATGGCGGGGAAGCTGGGAAGCTGAAAAGACGCTGGAGAGGCCAGGTCTTTGCGACCACCTGTTTGGCTTTTGCCAGAGGGGTACTGATATGGAATAAACAGGGGGTGCCTTTTGCCCTTGAGTGGTCGTGGTTGGATGCAGGAGGCCGGTACGCACTGGTCAAGGGGAGACTGGCAGGTCAGGAGGTCACTCTAGACAACGTTTATCCTCCTAACCAAGACCAGATTGGCTTTCTGGACTCCTTCTACACTGTCTTGGCTGATAACCTACGGAGCGACTTGATATTAGGGGGAGATTTTAACTGTGTTGCGGACGTTGTCACTGACCGTTCGCACCCTCTTCTGAAGGGTCTCAGCCACGCCGCACAGCCCTTGGGTTTCGTACATGGATCGCACATTGGGGCCTTGAGGACACCTGTAGGTTGCAACACAATCCAGATAGGAAGTTCTCTTTCTTTTCGCCGGTGCACCAAGTGCATACACGGCTTGATACGTTCTTGTGCTCCCCTACCTTTAATAGCTCTATTAAACATACCAAATATGTGGGGTGTACACTGACAGATCATAGCCCATTGAAAATTACATCTGCCTCCGGGACGGTGTCCTCCAATCTCTATTCGGAGACTCAATCCGGCACTGCTTGATGATGCCCCTTTTCGCATGGGAAACAACCTTTACAATGCAGTCATTACATCGCACTGCCTTTGCATAGCAGTCATTACATCGCAACATCCTTTACATCGCATGTCATTACAATGCAGCCATTACATCGCATGTCACTACAATGCATGTCATTACAACGCATGTCACTACAACGCAGGCATTACATCGCAAGTCATTACAATGCATACCATTACAATGCAAAGTACCCTTACACTATCCAACACTTGCCCTACTGTTGCACTCACTGGAGTTAGGGTAGTAATTTTTACCCCTACACTATCCAACAATTACCCTACTGTTGCACTCACTGGAGTTAGGGTAGTAATTTTTACCCCTACACTATCCAACACTTACCCTACTGTTGCACTCACTGGAGTTAGAATAGTAATTATTACCCCTATACTATCCAACACTTACCTTAAATGCAATGTAATGGTATGCATTGTAATGGTATGCATTGTAAAGGTATAATGCAATGTAATGGAATGCGTTGTAAAGGTAGTTTCTGAAAATGCGATGTAATGGCATGCGATGTAAAATAATGCATTGTAAAGGATGTTGCGATGTAAAAAGTATGTTGTAGAGGCATGCATTGTAAATATATGCGTTGTAACGTCATACATTCTTTTCGCACAGCATTGTACACACTCCTACTCACGTACTTCCCCGTTAATGCCAACACAGCATCCTCCTCTCAAGTGGAGTGGGAGGCGTTTAAGGTGGTGCTACGGGGCCATTGCATAGGGCAGGCTGCGGGGGCCCATAGGGAGCTCCGTCAGGAAATATTAGACCTGGAGAGGAGCATCCGTAGTTTAGATAATATTCAGGGTACAGATGGCGCTGCACGTGTGGCACTGCAGGCTGTACGGGCCAAATATAATGATGCCCTGGGGCGGCTGCGATGCTATAACCACGAAGACTATTTAGTCAAAGTGCAAAGGGAGGAAGGAAAGGCAGGCCGACTATTAGCGAGATTAATTAGACCTGAATTAGGGGGATCACCAATCACCCATATTAGCTTGGAAACCGGGGAAGCGGTGTCCGACCTGGACGCGATTAATGACTCCTTCCCAACATATTACGAGCGATTGTACACGGCCCGACTGAGGCCTCCCGGTTACATATACGAGAATATCTGGAACCCCTGTCCCTCCGCGTGCTGGAGGAGGAAGAACGGGAAGTGCTGGGAAAGCAAATACATTTGCAAGAAATTAAAGCCGCCATTAATGCATTAGCACCTGGTAAAACACCGGGGCCTGATGGCCTCCCGGCGGAATTTACCAACAATTCGCGGACCTGCTAGCGCCGCAACTAGTCCGGTTGTACGCCCTAGTGATCCCCCTCCCGAAAACTAAAAAGACGGAGGCAGGTGTCGAGGATTACAGGCCCCTCTCCATGCTAAACATGCATTTTAAGATTTTAAGTAAAGTGGTGGCAGGTAGGTTAATTCCACACATGATCCCCTCTCGCAACAACTCTTATAATCTCCGTAGGCTCTACTCCATTCTTTACCATGTTGAGGCCTCGGCCAAACACCAAGCGGCAGTGCTTTCTGTTGGTCTAGAAAAGGCTTTCGACACAATGGGGTGGGACTATCTATATGAGGTGATGCTGCGCATGGGCCTGGGAGAGGAATGGGTGCAGTGGGTGCTGCTACTGAATGCTGCCCCTACAGCGAGGGTTAAAACGGGCAGAACAATCTCCAGGCAGTATAAAGTATCTCTGGGGACTAGACAGGGGTGTCTGCTTTCTCCCCTCCTGTTTGCTTGGCCATCGAGCCTCTTGCGGAGAGATTCCGTCAGGGAGGTGATGGGATCAGGCTGCCGATCGGAGGGAGGATACACCATGTCTCCCTCTACGCTGACGGCTTGTTACTATACTTGTCGGATGCAGTCGCAGGCACCTCAGCGGCCATACAAATTCTTGATGATTTTGTGTGCCTCTCGGGCCTCCGAGTCAATAAATCTAAGACATATCTCTTCCTTATAGCAGGCCTAACGCTTAGGCCGGATGCACTGAGGTCTGATATTTTATGGGCACAGAATTCCTTTAAATATTTTGGCAATCATATATTTCACTCACTGGATGATTTAAAGGAAGGCAATTTGGGGAGAGGGCTGCGCTCGCTACGTTCCTGCGTACACTTCTGGTGTACACTCTAACTACCTGTCATGGCTCGGATCTCCTTATCTAAAATGGTCATACTCCCGCGCTTGCTGTACTTTTTTGTCAATCTCCCGGTCCTTATGCCAAGCAGCTGGTTTCGTCCCTTGAACGCCCTGCTACGAGATCTGGTGTGGGGCGATGGGTGTCCTAGGGTGTCTCTCCAAACACTGCAATGTCCTATGTCTGAGGGTGGGCCTGGGGTACTGAATTTCGAATTCTTTATGTTCGCTGCTCAACTGCAATGGCTGACGCAATGGGTGGAGGGGGTGAACGGAGATGGTACGTATCTCTCACATCCAGAATATGACCCTAAACTAGTTATGGCGAAAATACTAATACCGACAACTCTCAACCCGTACAATCAATCAAACACTTGTAAAGTGCGCTACTCACCTGTGAGGGTCTCAAGGCGCTGGGGGGGGGTGGGGGGAGGCGGGGGTGGAGCAGCTACTGATCGAACAGCCAGGTCTTGAGGAGTCTCCTGAAGGTCAGCAGGTCCTGGGTCTGTCGTAGGTGGGTGGGGAGGGTGTTCCATGTCTTGGCGGCGAGGTGGGAGAATGATCTGTTGCCGGTGGTCGATCTGCAGATGCGTGGGACGGTGGCAAGGGCGAGATCGGCGGAGAGGAGATGGCGGTTCGGGGTGTAGAAGTAGAGTCGGTTGTTGAGGTAAGCTAGTCCGGTGTTGTGGAGTTCCTTGTGAGCGTGGGTGAAGAGGTTGAAGGTGATCCTCTTGTTGACAGGGAGCCAGTGCAGGTCCCTCAGATGGGCGGTGATGTGGCTGTGGTGGGGGATGTCGAGGATGAGGGAGGCATTCTGTATGCGTGGGAGTCTCTTCTGGAGTTTGGCCGTGGTTCCCGCGTAGAGGGCGTTGCCGTAGTCCAGCTTGCTGGTGACGAGGGGCTGGGTGACCGTTCTTCTGGTTCCGGTGGGGATCCATCTGTAGATCTTGCGAAGCATGCGGAGGGTGTTGAAGCAGGAGGAAGAGACGGCGTTGACTTGTTGGGTCATTGACAGAGAGGAGTCCAGGATGAACCCCAGGTTGCGTGCGTGGTCGGTGGGTGTCGGCGCAGTTCCCAGCGAGACCGGCCACCAAGGAGTCGTCCCAGGCGGATGGGGGTGGAGCCGAGGATGAGTACCCCTGTCTTGTCCGAGTTCAGTTTCAGGCGGCTGCTCTTCATCCACTCCGGGACGGCCTTCTTCCCTTTTTGGAAGTTGGTTTTGGCGGTGGCTGGGTCTTTGGTGAGGGAGAGGATCAGCTGGGTGTCGTCGACATATGAGGCTATGTTGAGGTCGTGCAATTGGACGATGTTGGCGGGCAGTGTCATGTAGACGTTGAAGAGGGTCGGGCTGAGGGATGATCCCTGGGGTACGCCGCAGGTGATCTTGATGGCTTCGGATCGACATGGAGGGAGGCAGACTCTCTGGGTTCTGTCGGTGAGGAAGGAGGTGATCCAGTCCAGGGTTTAGTCATGGATCACTGCGTTGTAGAGGCGTGTGCAGAGGGTGTGGGGGCAGACGGTGTCAAAGGCGCCCGAGAGGTCCAGGAGGATGAGGGCTGCGGTTTCGCGGTTGTCCAGCTGGGCCCTGATGTCGTCAGTGGCGGCGATGAGGGAAGTTTCGGTGCTGTGGTTGCTGCGGAATCCGGATTGAGACGAGTCCAAGGTGTTGTTCTCTTCGAGGAATTGGGTCAGTTGTCTGTTGACTATCTTCTCGATGACTTTCGCCAGGAATGGGAGCAGGGAGATGGGCCATAAGTTCTTGAGGTCCTTTGGGTCTGCCTTGGGTTTCTTGAGCAGGGCGTTGATCTCTGCGTGTTTCCAGCTTTCTGGGAAGGTGGCGGTCTCGAATGAGCTGTTGAAGATCTTACGGAGTTGGGGTGCGATGATGGAGCTTGCTTTGTTGAAGCGGGAGCGGGGCTGGATGCGGCGGAAAATTAACGCAGGATGAGCGTTAAGGGCACCGGGGGAGCAGGCGAGAAAAAAGAGATAAGACCAAGATCCAAGCCAAGGCAAGATCAGGACCCAGCAGGGAGAAGGCTCGAACCCTGCCTTTTCTGGACCAAAGCCGAGCGCTGTCAGGTGGAGTTGCAGGGGGAGAGCTGATCTCTGACCGAGGGTCAGGGGTCTAGGTCGCGCTCCCTGCAGCGGTCGCCATATAAGTAGGGGAGGGGGGAGGGGCTTGTGGCTGGGAGGCGGGAGCGGGGCTAGAAGCGGTGGGAAAAATTAACGCAGGATGAGTGTTAAGGGCAACGGGGGAGCAGGCGAGAAAAAAGAGATAAGACCAAGATCCAAGCCAAGATCGGAACCCATCAGGGAGAAGGCTCGAACCCTGCCTTGTCTGGACCAAAGCCGAGCGCTGTCAGGTGGAGCTGCAAGGGGAGAGCTGATCTCTGACCGAGGGACAGGGGTCTAGATCGCGCTCCCCGCAGTGGTCGCCATATAAGTAGGGGAGGGGCTTGCGGTTGGGAGGCGGGAGCGGGCTGGAAGCGGCAGGAAAATTAACACAGGATAAGCGTTAAGGGCAGCGGGGGAGCAGGTGAGAAAAAAGAGATAAGGCCAAGATCCAAGCTAAGCCAAGATCGGGACCCAGCAGGGAGAAGGCTCGAACCCTGCCTTGTCTGGACCAAAGCCGAGCACTGTCAGGCAGAACTGCGGGAGGAGAGCTGATCTCTGACCGAGGGTCAGAGGTCTAGCTCGTGCTCCCCGTAGCGGTCGCCATATAAGTAGGGGAGTGGCTTGCGGCTGAGAGGCGGGCTGGAAGCGGCGGGAAAAATTAACGCAGGATGAGCGTTAAGGGAAGCGGGGGAGCAGGTAAGAAAAAAGAGTTAAGACCAAGATCCAATCCAAGCCAAGATCGGGACCCAGCAGGGAGAAGGATCGAACCATGCCTTGTCTGGACCAAAGCCGAGCGATGTCAGGCAGAGCTGCGGGGGGAGAGCTGATCTCTGACCAAGGGTCAGGGTTCTAGATCCTTGTGGCAGCGTACAGCGTTCCAAACTTGGAGGCGATGCCAGGGCTCGGAGCGGCGAACCACCAAGTACACCCCTACGCTAGCACTTGTGAGATTGCCGCATGGCGACCCACAGACCCTATTCACGTGCGAGAAAATGGCCCGCTGGACAGAGGCAGGTTTAGAGAATGTCGGGGACTGCTTCCTGGACAAATCTCCGATCCAGTTTGAGGGGCTCATAGAGGAGTGTGGTCTACCTTCATGTCAGTTCCTGCGATATGAGGTCCTAGTACAATCATTCGCGCAGTTATGGAATAAGGGAAAAGACGAGCCCGAGACACACCCAGTGTTGCATGCTCTGTTTACACTAGGGACGGCAAGACATCCAGTGAAATGGTTCTATGTTGCGCTGCAATCGGCAGCAGTGGGACCCCTAAGTAGACTAAGGGCAAAATGGGATAGAATTGGGGGCAGAGCATTCACAGATGCGGAATGGCGCAGGATCCTGCATTATCTGAAAAAGATTTCCCGCAATAAGCGCTTAAAGTATAAACAATTCAATTACACACATATGGCCTACATGATGCCTCACCGCCTAAATGTGACCTATGGGCGTCGAGACGTCTGTCTATGCCCCAGATGCATGCCCCCGGATGCGGATTTTGCCCATATGATTTGGGATTGTCCGAGCATGCGGCCCTTTTGGGAGTCTGTGCTTGAAAAACTCACTGAAGTGCTAGGTAGAGCGCTGTCTCTCGCAGTGCAGGCTTGCTTACTGGGCCTTTTTCCCAGACCCCCAAAGCGTAAAGTCGGGAACAGGTTGATAGACCTCACATTGGGACTGGCTAAGCGCAGAATTGCGATAGAATGGAAATCCCCTAGAGGGCCCCTGTTCGAGACCTGGAATAGAGATGTTATCATGTGGGCTAGGGCAGAAGGCAGAGCACTCAGCTGGGAAGAGTCCAAGGGCATTAGAAAACATCCAATAGCCGGGCAATGGAGGGAGGTGATGGCAACATAGGAAACCCATGAGGACCCGACGATTGATGTGGCGGGCTCTGATCCTGGTCAGGGGTCCTGCCCAGAGAGCATGCAGCGCGAGGGCCCCACTGGTCCTTTAGACAGCTCTGGGCACTGAGTAAACTGGCTGTTGACTATGGGGTAATAAACGATAGAGGCCTGCAGCCTGGATATGGTAGCTTCGACATTAATCAGGAGCTCCTCCCCCTCCCCTCTTTCCTGTCCCTACTAGGAGGCCCAGCTATGCTGCGCTTACCCCATGCATCTGCTATATCAGCTGGAATATATTTCACCCCTCTGCACACGGTTTATTTATTCCTTTACTGGTCGAGTTGCGTTAGTTATTTTTTTCTTCTTTCCTTTCTCTTATATTGTTTGTTCTTAATAAAGGAAGTAGCACTTTGATAATTCCGAATGTTATATTTGTATCACGGATTGTTGGTGGAAACCCCCCACATGCAATTTATTGCGGACTAACTTTAGTGAAACATGTACTAGGAAAGACAAGCGTCACTTGTAGCGAACAGTACTATGATGGACAATTATTGGAATGTAATCTGATCGGTACATGGACTGCGAGATACATAGCTAGAACCAGTTCCTGGTTCTGTTCTTGGACATTGAGTTGTACACCTCTGAGCTGTGCTGCCGTCCTTATGCAAATTGTTTCTACTTGTGATGTTTGCTAATTTATACTTCGTATGTCACATATTACAAAATGCCAATCAAAATACTTTTTTTTTAAATGAGATATTTTGAAATTTAAGGAACTACACAACATAATACATATGTCAGTTACTTCTTTACAGGATTTCAGGCACAGAATTGGTTTCTCTATACATTATTATGTAACGCTGCGATTAATGGAAATTAAGATGCTCAGAATAGAAATTTAAGTAAAGTACACAATTGTTGATTGTGATTTTTAGGTCTCGCCTAGGCAGCGATTGCGCTGTCTCTTTGAGACATACATCGCTAGTTCCTACGCAACCATTTGCAATGCACTAGGTCTCGCATTACTGAAAGTATAAGCTATTGGTGTTGCATTAATATTTGCAATGCCAATACCTCAATCTATCAGTAATGAGAGACCTATTGCATTGCAAATGCTTGTTTACAATGAATTTAGTTTTCAGTGCACCTATATTTTATGTTGATTGACAGCCCTGTAGAAATGATTAAATTGACAAAGAAGTGATGGCTAGATATCTACTTTTTTGAGTCATGGAATATTTGTGCAAACAACTGAAAGAATACAGAAGTGGAACTGTATCGAAAATGGGTCTGCCTTGGGTTTCTTGAGCAGGGCGTTGATCTCTGCGTGTTTCCAGCTTTCTGGGAAGGTGGCGGTCTCGAATGAGCTGTTGAAGATCTTACGGAGTTGGGGTGCGATGATGGAGCTTGCTTTGTTGAAGCGGGAGCGGGGCTGGATGCGGCGGAAAATTAACGCAGGATGAGCGTTAAGGGCACCGGGGGAGCAGGCGAGAAAAAAGAGATAAGACCAAGATCCAAGCCAAGGCAAGATCAGGACCCAGCAGGGAGAAGGCTCGAACCCTGCCTTTTCTGGACCAAAGCCGAGCGCTGTCAGGTGGAGTTGCAGGGGGAGAGCTGATCTCTGACCGAGGGTCAGGGGTCTAGGTCGCGCTCCCTGCAGCGGTCGCCATATAAGTAGGGGAGGGGGGAGGGGCTTGTGGCTGGGAGGCGGGAGCGGGGCTAGAAGCGGTGGGAAAAATTAACGCAGGATGAGTGTTAAGGGCAACGGGGGAGCAGGCGAGAAAAAAGAGATAAGACCAAGATCCAAGCCAAGATCGGAACCCATCAGGGAGAAGGCTCGAACCCTGCCTTGTCTGGACCAAAGCCGAGCGCTGTCAGGTGGAGCTGCAAGGGGAGAGCTGATCTCTGACCGAGGGACAGGGGTCTAGATCGCGCTCCCCGCAGTGGTCGCCATATAAGTAGGGGAGGGGCTTGCGGTTGGGAGGCGGGAGCGGGCTGGAAGCGGCAGGAAAATTAACACAGGATAAGCGTTAAGGGCAGCGGGGGAGCAGGTGAGAAAAAAGAGATAAGGCCAAGATCCAAGCTAAGCCAAGATCGGGACCCAGCAGGGAGAAGGCTCGAACCCTGCCTTGTCTGGACCAAAGCCGAGCACTGTCAGGCAGAACTGCGGGAGGAGAGCTGATCTCTGACCGAGGGTCAGAGGTCTAGCTCGTGCTCCCCGTAGCGGTCGCCATATAAGTAGGGGAGTGGCTTGCGGCTGAGAGGCGGGCTGGAAGCGGCGGGAAAAATTAACGCAGGATGAGCGTTAAGGGAAGCGGGGGAGCAGGTAAGAAAAAAGAGTTAAGACCAAGATCCAATCCAAGCCAAGATCGGGACCCAGCAGGGAGAAGGATCGAACCATGCCTTGTCTGGACCAAAGCCGAGCGATGTCAGGCAGAGCTGCGGGGGGAGAGCTGATCTCTGACCAAGGGTCAGGGTTCTAGATCCTTGTGGCAGCGTACAGCGTTCCAAACTTGGAGGCGATGCCAGGGCTCGGAGCGGCGAACCACCAAGTACACCCCTACGCTAGCACTTGTGAGATTGCCGCATGGCGACCCACAGACCCTATTCACGTGCGAGAAAATGGCCCGCTGGACAGAGGCAGGTTTAGAGAATGTCGGGGACTGCTTCCTGGACAAATCTCCGATCCAGTTTGAGGGGCTCATAGAGGAGTGTGGTCTACCTTCATGTCAGTTCCTGCGATATGAGGTCCTAGTACAATCATTCGCGCAGTTATGGAATAAGGGAAAAGACGAGCCCGAGACACACCCAGTGTTGCATGCTCTGTTTACACTAGGGACGGCAAGACATCCAGTGAAATGGTTCTATGTTGCGCTGCAATCGGCAGCAGTGGGACCCCTAAGTAGACTAAGGGCAAAATGGGATAGAATTGGGGGCAGAGCATTCACAGATGCGGAATGGCGCAGGATCCTGCATTATCTGAAAAAGATTTCCCGCAATAAGCGCTTAAAGTATAAACAATTCAATTACACACATATGGCCTACATGATGCCTCACCGCCTAAATGTGACCTATGGGCGTCGAGACGTCTGTCTATGCCCCAGATGCATGCCCCCGGATGCGGATTTTGCCCATATGATTTGGGATTGTCCGAGCATGCGGCCCTTTTGGGAGTCTGTGCTTGAAAAACTCACTGAAGTGCTAGGTAGAGCGCTGTCTCTCGCAGTGCAGGCTTGCTTACTGGGCCTTTTTCCCAGACCCCCAAAGCGTAAAGTCGGGAACAGGTTGATAGACCTCACATTGGGACTGGCTAAGCGCAGAATTGCGATAGAATGGAAATCCCCTAGAGGGCCCCTGTTCGAGACCTGGAATAGAGATGTTATCATGTGGGCTAGGGCAGAAGGCAGAGCACTCAGCTGGGAAGAGTCCAAGGGCATTAGAAAACATCCAATAGCCGGGCAATGGAGGGAGGTGATGGCAACATAGGAAACCCATGAGGACCCGACGATTGATGTGGCGGGCTCTGATCCTGGTCAGGGGTCCTGCCCAGAGAGCATGCAGCGCGAGGGCCCCACTGGTCCTTTAGACAGCTCTGGGCACTGAGTAAACTGGCTGTTGACTATGGGGTAATAAACGATAGAGGCCTGCAGCCTGGATATGGTAGCTTCGACATTAATCAGGAGCTCCTCCCCCTCCCCTCTTTCCTGTCCCTACTAGGAGGCCCAGCTATGCTGCGCTTACCCCATGCATCTGCTATATCAGCTGGAATATATTTCACCCCTCTGCACACGGTTTATTTATTCCTTTACTGGTCGAGTTGCGTTAGTTATTTTTTTCTTCTTTCCTTTCTCTTATATTGTTTGTTCTTAATAAAGGAAGTAGCACTTTGATAATTCCGAATGTTATATTTGTATCACGGATTGTTGGTGGAAACCCCCCACATGCAATTTATTGCGGACTAACTTTAGTGAAACATGTACTAGGAAAGACAAGCGTCACTTGTAGCGAACAGTACTATGATGGACAATTATTGGAATGTAATCTGATCGGTACATGGACTGCGAGATACATAGCTAGAACCAGTTCCTGGTTCTGTTCTTGGACATTGAGTTGTACACCTCTGAGCTGTGCTGCCGTCCTTATGCAAATTGTTTCTACTTGTGATGTTTGCTAATTTATACTTCGTATGTCACATATTACAAAATGCCAATCAAAATACTTTTTTTTTAAATGAGATATTTTGAAATTTAAGGAACTACACAACATAATACATATGTCAGTTACTTCTTTACAGGATTTCAGGCACAGAATTGGTTTCTCTATACATTATTATGTAACGCTGCGATTAATGGAAATTAAGATGCTCAGAATAGAAATTTAAGTAAAGTACACAATTGTTGATTGTGATTTTTAGGTCTCGCCTAGGCAGCGATTGCGCTGTCTCTTTGAGACATACATCGCTAGTTCCTACGCAACCATTTGCAATGCACTAGGTCTCGCATTACTGAAAGTATAAGCTATTGGTGTTGCATTAATATTTGCAATGCCAATACCTCAATCTATCAGTAATGAGAGACCTATTGCATTGCAAATGCTTGTTTACAATGAATTTAGTTTTCAGTGCACCTATATTTTATGTTGATTGACAGCCCTGTAGAAATGATTAAATTGACAAAGAAGTGATGGCTAGATATCTACTTTTTTGAGTCATGGAATATTTGTGCAAACAACTGAAAGAATACAGAAGTGGAACTGTATCGAAAATTGGACAATTGAATAACATATTTTTACCTAAAACAGCCAGATTGATGGGCTTCTTTGATATATTTTCTCTCAGAAAACTTTGAATTATGTATATCCATCAAGGGGGGGGTGTGGCCAAGCTGTGGACCAAGATGGTCGTGTGGCTCTGAAGCTCCGTCGGCCGCCCAGGCAATCATAAAATTTCCCACACGATAGTACGGCCACTAATCAAGAACTTGAATCCGATGGTCTGGTGAGCGGTTCCGGATCCAGATGAGCCCCGCAGTGTCAAAATCCGAGCGCTGAGTCCGGAGATATGCGACCAAGGCCAGTCGACCCCGGAACCATAATGGCGGCGGCGTAGGCGATCGGGGAAACGGCGGAGCGACGCTGCCTCGCAAGTTGAGCGCAGCACGATACCGGCCGGAGGCCCGTTCGGCCTCCGGCAGACTGCGCAGTGAGCTTCCCCCCAGGGGCGCATCAGAGCACACAGGGACAGGGCCGGCGTGCACGAGCTGGTAACGGCCCCCGGGGCTCCCATACTCAGCACGGTAACCGCCCACGGGGGTTGCTCCAGTCCTAGTCCTGCTTGCTCCTGGCCGCCACCCTGCAGCTCCCCACCCTTCCCCCCGATGCTGATCAAACCGGTGGGCTCTTCCTGACTCACTGGGACACTGACGCATGCTTGCCGCCTCCCTCATAGCACGGATATTTCACCATCAGGCGCCAATATGGAAGATCCCTGCTTATGACCATCAGTCCAGTGACCTGAAGTCCTACAGCTCGCCTGCCTTCTGCTAAGAGAAGTCAGCTATTTCACCAATCTGTTTGCTAGACATGCTGGTCCCCTACTGACTGACAACGCCACATGCTCCTGGTCAGTGCTGGCAGCAGTTAGGCCCCGGGGTGCCAACTTGCAACGTAGACATTGTGTTTGCCCAGCTTGCCACACAGAGTGCAACTCTACCCACTTTTGCCTGCTAGTCATAGGTACCCCCACCTAATCCCAATTTTTTTTGGGCTATCTTGCTGAAACTGCGGCATGGGCCACAAAGACCCAAAACAATGGCTCCTTCCCTTTGAAAATGTTACAGAGACTGCCACAGAGGAATCTATCACTATGGTGGATGGCGGACAAAGGGTGGCTCAATCGGAGGACAGCACTAGCCAAATAGGCTCTCTTCTGCACGAGATGAGAGCGGGATTCAAGGCACTTGATGTACGCTTTGATACGCTTCACAAACATATAGCGGATATGCGCTCCAAGATCCAGGCACACGACCGGCGTCTCGATGTGGTGGAGTCCCGCACCTCTGACTTGGAAGACGGAACGGCTCAATCGCTTAAGCGACTCGAACGCTTAGAACGTATCCTCAAAGATGTCGCCATCAAGAATGAAGATTTGGAAGCGCGCAGCCGCCGAAACAACGTTCGTATCATAGGCGTGCCCTAATCCACAGCCACTGGCCGCATAGACACTTTTGTAGAGACGATTCTGATTGACCTCTTTGGTAGAGACTCCTTCACCCCTGGTTTTGTGGTGGAACGTGCTCATCGGTTGTTGGAGCCCAGGCCCAATCCAGGTTGCCCACCCAGGCCCCTCATCACTCGCCTCATGAACTTCAGGGACCGGGACACTGCTTCCCGCCTGGCTCATGAACGTGGCGAAACCATCTGGCAGGGCTCCAAGTGTCACTATACCCAAACTTCACCATCATGGTTCAGGAGGCCCGGCGCAAATACAACGGAGCCGAGGCCACGCTCAGGAATCTCGGCCTGAAATATGGCATGCTATATCCCGCTTGTTTGAGAGTCAAGATCAATGGGCGGGCCCATATTTTCGACAATCCTATGGAGGTGCAGGAGTTCTGCCACACATACAAGTTAAACAACAAGCAGCCTCGTGACGAAAGTAGACTCTCTCCCCCGCAAAGTGGCTCAAATGCGAGTATGGAGCTTTTCTCCGGATCAGGAACTGGTTGAATTACTACTTAGGCCTTGCCTCCCATAGATGACTGATAACGTTGGGATTTAGTTTATTACATACATATTTACTAGTTGCCATCCGGCGGTAAGGGTGCTGCCACCCCCCTATTGGTGTATACTGTGAATCTGTTCTGTGAATTACGAATGTACCTTGTTTGGGCTTTTCGCATTATCCTGATGATTTAATTGGTACTATGGTTTTCTTCGATATTGTTGGTATTGTCTCTCTGGATGGGCGTGGAGGCTGGGGGGGGGTGGAGTTTTTTTTTTTGCTTTTTTGTTAAGATACACTTGGTCAGCTTTGCATTTGTATGCAGTCATGAATAGCAAGAATACACGTTTGCTTCATGTCAAGCTTCGTCCTTTGTTATCCACATGGCCCGGATAGGACACAACTCTGGCCCCTCAGATTTGTCGGTTAATGACATGGAATGTCCGAGGCCTAAATGATACACGCAAGAGGAGACAGGCAGTGCATTATTTACTCTGCCATAGGGTGGACATAGCCTTCCTACAAAAGACACATTTGCCCACAACTGATCAAGCCAGCTTTGCCACTAGCTGGGGAGCCCATAGATATTTTGCGAATTTTAGCAACAACACTAGAGGCACTGCCGGTCTCATACACAAAAGGATCCCATTCGGACTCCACTCCATTATTCGTGCTACTGAAGGTAGATATATACTTGCAGTTGGCACGTTAATGGGACATAAAATAGCGATGTTGTGTGTGTATGGCCCTAACAGCGATTACCCTGACTTTTATTATTCCATGCTCTTCCAGCTGTTGAAGCTTGGCCCCGTAACTTTTCTGATGGGAGGTGATTTCAACATTACCCTGGATCAGGCATTGGACAGCACTTCACGGGCGCCCGATCCCAAGCCACGCGCGCGTAGGGCTCTACAGTCCTTGCGCGAGCAGCTATCAATAATAGACATAGGTAGAGCACATGACCCACAGCACACCGACTACACACATTATACCAGTTGTCACAACACATGTACGAGGATTGATTATTAGTTTTCCTCCCGCACTATATCTGGCTGGTGTCACTCCATCCAGACGTTCCCACTGACATATTCTGATCACTCCCCTGTATTATTAGCATTGAAAATCCCCCGCCATGAGGGCTTCGAACGGTAATGGTGGTTCCCTAGTCGTGCCTTAGACGATGATTTATTCCAACACGAAATTCGGGAATCTATTGAGGAATATTTAGCCATAAACACTGGCTCAGTAGACTCTGTAGCAATGTTATGGGAGGGCTTTAAAGCATTCATAAGAGGTGTATGCATATCCAAACACTCCGGAGTGCTGCGAGATTTACGAAGAACGTTGGCCCGATTATAACGCAAACTCACAATATTAGACTCCGGGCGGTTGCTCCCGCAAAACACCGATTTCGACAAACAACGGATGACCCTGCTCGCAGAATACAGAGATACTGCTGAGCGAGAGATCCTATTCATGGGGAAATACCACAATGCAAGACAATATGCGAGGGCGAGCGTCCGGGGCATGTGTTAGCACAGATGATCAGACCTCCATACAGTAAGGCATATGTTCCCGCTTTGCAGACATCGATGGGGCCACAACTTACAGACACACTTTAAATCCAGAAGGAATTTTTGTCCCATTTTAAGGCCTTATACAACTCTAGAGTTAGGCATGACCACTCCGAGCAGGAGACTTATTTATCGGAGATTGCGCTTGTTTACCTCGAGAAGCATATGCAAGACTTCTCGGCGGAACACATCGCGGAGGCGGACATTATCGAAGCCATAACCGCTCTGAGGTCATCCTCGGCCCCTGGCCTAGACGGCTTCACGGGCGAATTTTACAAGGCCTTTAAGGACTTGCTGGTACATCAACTCCTGGAGGTATATGCGGAGGCCTTGGAGAGACAAGTTCTGCCACCCACTCTCCGAGAAGCGGTTATAATCTCCTCCCCAAACCTGGCAAAGATCCCCTGCTCTGTGGCTCGCATCGGCCCCTTTCGTTATTGAACCTAGACTACAAAATTCTGGCCAAAGTACTCGCAAGTCGTCTCTCCCTCTTAATGGAATTCATAATATCTCCGGCACAATCCGGTTTTATCCCCCATCGCTCCACAGCTTTCAATCTGCGAACCTTGTTCTCTACCCTGCCCAGGATAACTCCTGATCAAACAGATGGGTGAGAGATTGAACGAATGAGAAGCTAGGTAAGTAAGTAAATGAGTGGGAGAATGAACAGGTGAGTGAGTGGGTGACTGGATGAATGAGTGGATGGGTTATGTAATTATCCAATCGTAACTTGTACGTCCATCGCTATTCAGAATCAAATGGAGGTTATGAAATCTAGGATTGGGCGATCTCGATCAGTCGGCGCTGGTAATAAATATAACTACCTACTGGCAACCGCCAGTATGTAATTATATATATATATATATATATCCACCAAACCTCTGCCAGCAGCCAAAGGATGACGACGCGCATAAACAACTTAATAATATCAATAATTATGCGAAAATCAAAGAAAATGTCATGCAGTCAAGCTATAAAATGTTTAATGATCAACTTTATATATGGTACAGTCAAAGTCTGTTGACACGTGATGAATTATCATTTTTGAAGATTGTGAATCCGGTTGTACCAGTTTTTTACCTGATCCCCAAGGTCCATAAGAGCAAACAAAACCCCCCCGGGAGGCCTATTATCTCGGCCATAGGAGGGGCGTTTGAGAACACTTCGAGATTTTTAGATTCTTTTCTATGTCCCTTGGTGAGAAATCTACCAGCCTTTATCCAGGATACTGGCGATTTTCTGAAAAAGATTTATGACCTCCCTTGGGAGGAAGATTTGCTGTTGGTTACAATAGATGTGGCTGCATTGTATACCAGCATTAGGCATGAGGACGGCCTCCAAGCTGTTAGGCACTTTTTGGGCAACCGACCTATTAAACTGTGGTCACATACACAAATGCTGCTTTCCAAGATCTCTACCTGTCTGAAGAATAATTTCTTCCTCTTCAACGACCAGCTGTACCATCAGATCTGCGGTACAGCGATGGGCACCTGCTTCGCCCCCAGCTATGCTAATTTGCATATGGGCTGGTGGGAGGAGCAGGTGGTCAAGGTTAGCCATCAGAGAGAATGGGAGGAGAATGTGCTACTTTGGAGTCGCTATATCGACGACCTTTTCATAATATGGAAGGGGTCGGAGATAGCAGCGCAAGACTTCATTAAAAGGCTACAAAATAACAACTTGAACCTTAGCTTCACCAGTTCAATCAGTAAAACCGAGGTAAATTTCCTTGATCTCACGGTCTACATCAGTGAGGGTAAAGTACAGACTAAACTATTCAGGAAACCTACCTCGACTAACACACTGTTACATGCTAAGAGTTTCCATCCCTTTAGCCTTATTAAAAGCATTCCGTACGGGGAGAGTATCAGAACTATCCGGAATTGCAGTGAGAGTCCGGTGATTGAGAAAGAGCTTTCGTGTTTGCAAAACCGTTTTAAAGCTAGAGGTTATGCAACAGATGTGATCGAGCAAGCGATCACGAAAGCCAAAAAGAGAACCCGGGAAGACATTCTGTTCAATGAGAGTCGTGGTCAAATTAATCGCAAAAGAGGTAACATCAATGAATTACGGATGATCACCACGTTTAACAAAAGCCATAAGCAGATCAGGGGTATCCTCTCCAAACACTGGCATCTGATCCGCAACGATCCCTTATTAGGGAAATTGGTACAGAAAAGACCACTGTTGTCCTTCAGGAAGGCACGCTCGTTCAAGCAGATGCTGGTGTCTAATATGATTACATCCAAAAAGCAGCTGCCCATGGGCAGTGCCTGGCTGGTGAGAAAAGCGGGCTTTATAAAATGCAACAAATGCAAGGCCTGCAGCCATGGCAAAAACACGACTTCTTACACATTAGGCCTCTCTAAACGAATCAAAAAAATAAAAGGGAGCCTTTCCTGTAAGACGGATTACGCTGTCTACGTCCTGCAATGCCCTTGTGGCTTGCGGTACGTGGGCAGCACAATCCATCCTGCCCATAAAAGGATTTTGCAGCATTTGAGGGCCATCAAGAACGGGGACAGGTCATATCCCGTGGCCCGCCACTTTGAGTCTCATCATGAGAAGAACGAGAAGGGACTTTCTTACTTTGTCATCGATTGTGTTCCGCGTAATGTGAGAGGGGGCAATAGGGAAAGGCAATTGAGGAGATTGGAGTCAACTTACATCTTGGCTCTCAATACCCGTTCCCCCACAGGTCTCAACATTGAGGAAGATCTTATTACACACCTATAATATGATCTGTTTAGAAGTCAAAGGAAATGGAAGCAGCAATCCCCCTCGACTGTGTTTTAAAATTTGTTAAAAGTGTTTCTTTGTTGCTTTTTGGTTTTGATTTTTATGGTGTGCACACACATAAATTCTCTTTTCTTTTCTTTTTATGCAAATTTTTGTTATAGTTTATAGCAAGATACGTCCTACTGGTAATTAACGAATGCCCACTTGGGCTTCAAACGCTAAACGTGGTACACGTGGCAAACAGGCAATTTTTTGCAATGTTAAAATGTAGCAACTATTGAAGTTTGGCATGTTATGGAATTGTCAAGATGCTGCATGATTATGCATTAATCGATTAATATTATATTGTTTATGTTTGCTCAGGCTCTAGTAAGCAAAGCGTCTTTGTACCGTTGGACTACGAGTCTGTTTTCTAATGCACTGGAGTTGTAGTCATATCATGTGACGTGTCACGAGCACAAGAAACTATGTAAATAAGGCACTCGAGTTCAGTTGAATTGTTGGTGATCAAGCCTGCTGGGCAGGCGAAACGCGTACAAATCGGCTGATTGAATAAAACTTTATCGAGCTCAGACACGGCGTCGTCATCCTTTGGCTGCTGGCAGAGGTTTGGTGGATAATTGGCGAACTTTGCTGGAGTAGTTCGCGTTAGACGACGCACCCTCTGGTTTGGCGTGCGGCGGCAGTTACTCGAGTGAGGAGGAGCAATATATATATATATATATATATATATATATATACACATATACATACACATATATACACACACATATACACACGTGTGCGTGTATATATATATAAATATATCATACACATATATATAAATATGTCTTACCTTTTTAACCCACAACCCCTAAACCTACCCACTCTAAAGTTACCCTTGCCACTCAAAAACCTGCACTCACCTTATTATATGTATATATATATATATATATATATATATATATATATATATATATATATATATATATATTATCTACTGGCGGTCGCCAGTAGATAGTTATAGTTAGGACCGAGTTCCCATAGGAAATCTGAAAATTCTATTTTGAATAACTTTGGCGTCGGTTGACGAATCCTCGCGAAATTTTCAAAAATAATGGGGCGCTCCGCGCAGTTCCTACCCTGAAACTCTCTGGGTGATTCGTCAAGCGGGGGCTGAGAAAAAAGGGGGGTGCCAAAACGCGTTTTCCCCATGCATTTTCCCATAGGACCTTTAGTCGAAGGTACAGCCCGAACGGCTGAACAGAATTACTTGAAATTTGCCAAAGAGGTAGTCCTCAGGTCAGGGATGTGCCTTTTGCATATATGGTGTCAATCTGTTCAGTAGTTCCTGAGAAAATTGCAGTGAAAAGTACATAAATATCTACATGCGCGCACCGTGCGCGCACGGTGCCGTGCGCGAGCGTAATTCTGATTGGTGGTTAGATGTCAGTCAACATTCGAATCGGTCGAAATCAGGAAGTGTCGGACGCCATTTTGTTTGTGGCAGTAAAAAAGAAAGGTGGAGAACGTGAAAAGGGGGCAGGGTAGAGAGTTCCTGACCCCCTAGCCTTTGTCAGGAAGGACCCCGAAGGGTGAAAAAAACATTTTATTTTTTTTCAAAAAATCGCGGGGTGCGCGCACGGTGAAAAACCCTTTAAAAAAAATTTTTAAAACATTTTAAACGAGCCATTCCATATTACAGGATACAGTCAATCTATAACTATATACATAGGTAGTTTATTGTAAAATAAATATATAAAAAATATAATAATACATACATAAATTAGCATTTAAAAAACCTTACAAATTCACTAAAAAAAACATAGGTTTCACACACGTTATAGTTAGAAATTAGCATTTAAAAAACCTTGCAAATTCACTTAAAAAACCATAGGTTTCACACACGTTATAGTTAGGAATTAGCATTTAAAAAACCTTGCAAATTCACTGAAAAAAACATAGGTTTCACACGTTATAGTTAGCTGGACATTTCACTCGTAAAAAACCATTGAAATTCCCCCGTTATAGTTAGTTCAGCTAAATATAACTCGCACGACCGCAATCCACTGATGATGACGTCACATATCACATCACTCATGACATGGTCAGTGACATCACTCATGACATCACTGATGACATCTCAAATGACATCACTGATTACATCACTCATGACATCATCCAGTGAATATGTGTCTTTCTGAAAAATAAATATTTTTTATATATGTATATCTAAAGGTTAATGGAAGAATAAATGGGTAAATAAGTGTCTAAATGGATGGTTTTTTTTGTAAAATTAATTCTATAACTGACTTATTAATAGTATCTTAGTGAATACAGTGATGTAATATGGGACATCATCAGCAGTGGATTGCGGTCGCGCGAGTCATATTTAGCTGAACTAACTATAACGGGGGAATTTCAATGGTTTTTTACGAGTGAAATGTCCAGCTAACTATAACATGTGTGAAACCTATGGTTTTTTCAGTGAATATATATATACATACATATACATACACACACACACATATATATATACACACACATATACACACATGTATATGTGTGCGTGTATTTATATATATATAAATATATCATACACATATATATAAATATGTCTTACCTTTTTAACCCAACAACCCCTAAACCCACCCACTCTAAAGTAACCCTTGCCACTCAAAAACCTGCACTCACCTTCAACCTTAAAAATTCCATTGCCATCCAAAAACCCACACCCACCCTAAACCCTAACAATTCCCTTGCCACCGAAAAACCCACACCCACCCTAAACCCTAAAGAAATCTCTTGCCATCGAAAAAAACAAAAACCCATTCCCACCCTAAACCCTAAAAAACCCATATCTACCCTAAAAATTCCCTTGCCAGCAAAAAACCCATACCCACCCTAAAAATTCCCTTCCCCAGCAAAACCCCACGCCCACCCTATACCCTAAAAATACCCTTGCAAGCCAACATTCCGCAACCACCCTAAACCCTAAAAATACCATTGCAAGCCAAAAACCCACACCCACACCAAACCCTAAAAATTCCCTTGCCAGGCAAAAACCCACACCCACCCTAAAAATTCCCTTGCCACCCAAAAACATACATATATATATATATATATTACCTACTGGCGGTCGCCAGTAGGTAGTTATAGTTAGGACCCTGTTTCCATAGGAAAACCGCAACATTCTATTTGGAATAACTTTGGCGCCGGTCGACGAATCCTCGCGAAATTTTCAAAATAGGTGGGGCGCTACGCTCCGCTCCTACCCTGAAAGTCTCGGGGGGATTCGTCAAGCGGGGGCTGAGAAAAAAGGGGGGTCCCAAAACGCGTTTTTCCCATGCATTTTTCCATAGGACCTTTAGACACAGCTACAGCCCGAACGGCTGAACAGAGTTACTTGAAATTTGGCAGAGAGGTAGTCCTCAGGTCAAGGAAGTGCCTTTTGTAGGTCTGGTGTAAATCTGTTCAGTAGTTCCTGAGAAAATAGCATTTAAATCAATATATATATCTGTGACAGCTTACGGTGCGCTTACGGTAAGCTTATCGTACGCGTACGGTGCCGTGCGCGAGCGCGAATCTGATTGGCTGTTAGATCTTAGTAAACATTCGAATCGGTCGAAACCAGGAAGTTGCGTCCGCCATTTTCTCTCTCGCACTCTGAGAGGGGGTTGAAAAACAAAGGCCAAAAACATGTAAAGGGGCTGTTTAGACAGCTCCTAAGCACCTAGCCATGTTGAGGGAGTCCCCAAAGATCCCCCAAGGCCAAAAAGGGAATTTTAATTTTTTCGATAATTTCGCCGATTACGCGTACGGTAAAAATTATTAAAAAAAAAAAAAAATTATCCATACTCTCCCCAACCCGTGTGCAAATGGTTCCCGAAGTGCACCATTTGTGCATGGCATATGATATTACTTAAAAATTAAAATATTACCTTTCACAACGAAGCGCATCATATGTCCTCCATGTGCGCACGGTGCGCGAAGCGCATCGTGCGTACATGGCCCATCTAGCGTAACGTGGGCACGCGGTGCGCGTAGCGCACCGCGTGCCCACCGTGCGTGCACGGCACTAACTGCGTAAAGTGGGTGCGCGAAGCGCACCGCGTGCTCACTGTGCGCGCACGGTGCACGAAGCGCACCGTGCGCGCACGGAACGAACTGCGTTAAGTGGGCGCGCACGCCACGAATGGCGTAAAGTAACTTAGCATTTAAAAAAAACGTACAAATTCACTGAAAAAACCATAGGTTTCACACACGTTATAGTTAGGAATTAGCATTTAAAAAACCTTGCAAATTCAGTGAAAAAACCATAGGTTTCACACATGTTATAGTTAGCTGGACATTTTACTGATAAAAAACCATTGAAATTCCCCCGTTATAGTTAGTGCAGGCAACTATAACTCACGCGACCGCAATCCTCTGCTGATGACATATGTGTCTTTATGAAAAAAAAATATTTGTAATATATGTATAGCTAAAATTTCATGGAAGAAGACATGGGCAAATAAGTGTCTAAATACAGTATTAGCATCAGCAGAGGATTGCGGTCGCGTGAGTTATAGTTGCCTGCACTAACTATAACGGGGGAATTTCAATGGTTTTTTATCAGTAAAATGTCCAGCTAACTATAACATGTGTGAAACCTATGGTTTTTTCACTGAATTTGCAAGGTTTTTTAAATGCTAATTCCTAACTATAACGTGTGTGAAACCTATGGTTTTTTCAGTGAATATATATATATATATATATATATATATATATATATATATATATATATATATATATATATATATATATATATATATATATATATATATATATATATATATATATTCACTGCCAAAAAAACAAAGGTTACTGGGACGCTATAGTTAGGAAATAAAATTTTAAAAACGTATAAATTCTTCGAAAAAACAAAGGTTATGGAGACGTTATAGCTAGGCTCAGATTTCACTCGAACAAAACCATAGAAATTCAGCAGTTATAGTTACCTGAGCTAACTATAGCTTTCACCCCTGCAATGCACTGCTTATGAGCTCACATATTACATCACTGATGACATGGTCAGTGACATTACTGATGACATCTCTAATAGGGTTGCATTGCAGGTTCTACACTGCAGCAGTCAGGCTACACAGGGTAGGCCTGAAGTCATGCTTGCACTGGCACTGCAGGTGCTGCAGTCCACAACTGGCATTTTAACTTCCAGACCCTGGGTGCACTTACTACACTATATACTAGGAAACTAATGGCAAGTTAAAAATGCCAAATTAGGAATAAGCCAGTGTAACCATGTCTAAAGGGAGAGTAGTGGCACTTTATCACTGGTTAGCAGATCTAAAGCCAGCAAAAGCATAGGGTCCAGCAATAGGCAAAAAAATCAGAGATGACCACGCAAAAAAGGCGGATTTCCTATACCCTCCTCACCAGCAGCAAAGGTGAGGTTCCTGAAAGTAGTTCTAGAACCGGACCTTTCCCCTATGGCACAGTTCAATACAGTGAGTTGCTCCTACTTCCATCGCTTTCATTCTAGCAGGAAAATGCTACCATTTCTCTCCAAGTACAGCCACGCTATGCTAGTTGACTTGTTTATAGTATCTCTTCTTGACTGTTGGTATTTATTGCAGCCTCCCAAGTTATGCACTCAACATATTGCAAAAGGTCAAAAATGCTGCTCTATTAATCGTGTTGGGCCTGCATAAAAACTGACCATGTGTCTCATTGACACAGTTGCTTGACCTCGCTGATAACAGAACAGAAGATACAATGTGAATGCCCGTTTCTCAGTCACAATTGTACTTTGGGAAGACCATTTCAGGGAGAGCTAGACATTTGCAGCATTACAATGAATCTCAATCACTGCACTTGACAGTTTATCCCTTCTTTAGTCCTACTTGTCGTGAAGGAAAAATTTAGTAGACTCTCCCTCAGGTAACTTGATGTCAATATTTGGAACAAGCTACTGGTGGAAGTTAAGACAGACCTGATAGTACTTGGCTTTCAGAAAGGCATTAACGAATTGTTGCTATGTGGTCCTTTAGTTTTGATCCAGATCAGGTAATGAGTAGGACTTTGTCTAATCTCTAGCAACATGAAGCTACCAGTTGGTGTTGGTGCACTGTAGAATATTAAAAGACAAGTCACTTACATTCAGCAACGCCTTATCTGGTAGAGACGTAATCTAGACGCAGATTCCTCTCCTTAGAATTTCCAAGGTGTCACGCTGGATCCAGTAGACTTTTGCTCGAGCAATACCCTTGCACGCTAGTAGGTGGCATCGGTCAGCTCCACGTGACGTTGTCAGCACCGGAAGTGACATGCACGTCACCTATATAGGCGACACCTTGGTGCGCTGACGACAATTACTTTTCATGACTTTCCATGCCAGGAACATGGAGCCATAAAATGCACTGACAGTGGCGTGTTTAGAACAACTAGGGCCCTGAAAGGGATCTGCCCTGACTCTAAAAACCTGTCTGTAGTGTGGGAACGATGGGTGGGTCGTTAAGGAATCTGCAACTAGATTGTGTCTCTACCAGATAAGGCGTTACCGAAGGTAAGCAACTTCTCCATCCGATAGAGACATGTAGCCGCAGATTCCTTACTTTAGAATGGATACCCAAGCAATACCATCCCTGCATGAGGGACTGCGGACAAGTTTAGACCAGGAAATTCTGGCTTGACTGTCCAGGCAGTAGTGCTTATTGAACGAGTGCAGTGATGCCCACGTTACTGCCTAACAAATGTCACTGTGGTCGCAGCCTTCGCTCTGGTGGAATGAGCTCTTAAGGCTTCAGGAGGATGTTTCTTGGCCAGAGAGTAGCAAATTTTGATGCAGAGGACGACCTCTCACAAGACAGTCCTCTTCTGCAATGCGCAACCTTTCTTTGATCCAACGTATCCCATGAAGAGTTGATCATCCACCCATAACCCTTTAGTGCGGTCAAGGTAGAACGACAACACTCTTCTTGGATCCAGATGGAGTTGCTCCTCCTCTTTAGAGGGGTGCGGAGGAGCATAGAGAGTGGGCAAGGTGGCTGATTTCCCACATGGAATGGTGTTACCACTTTCGGTAAGTAAGATGCCCTAGTGCGTAGCAACAACTTATAAGGGAAGATGGTCAGGTAAGGAGGCCTGATGACAGAGCCTAAAATTCGCTCACCCTCCTGGCAGAAATTATCGTCACTAAAAAGGTTGTTTTGATGGATAGCAGCCGGGGGGGAGGGGTCAAACGGAGCACATACCAGGAAGGTGAGAATCAAATTAAGGTCCTACTGAGGCATGATGAACGGGGCAGGGGATTTCAATAAAGAGGGTGGGTCTGGCAGCCTCAAGAAGGCAGACCAGCCACTTGTGATCTTGAAGGACCGGACTAGGAAGGTTTAGAGGCTGCAGAGGGAGGAGTGGACTGAGTGGACCTCTGGACGCCAGACCCATTGGGTCAAACGGAGCCGCGTCAACTGCAACACAGAGGTTGCTGAACTTGCGCAGTCTTGTAACCATGATATGGTTGGTGTGGCTGAAAGCCCCTTCAGTGGCCATGATAAGGGTGAAAAGCAAACTGGGATTGATGGTTTACCGAAAGGCCCAGAGACTTGGCCGTAGCCCGGGAGTCCCTAAAGCGCAACAGGGCCATGTCTACCTGGTCCCCGAAGAAACAGGTCTCATCAAACGGAATGTCGATAAGGGAAGCCGGCGCCGGGGAAGGTCGCAGGGGCACGACCACCACTAGATCCATTGGGGGACATCGGCACCGGGGTAGGTCCGAAGCCGCCGACGTGGAACCCAATGGAGCCCCCTGTGAACCGCTGGGGCCCGAAGGTACGCCGGGAGAGTCAGGTCGCCCAAATATGATGCACTTGTTGTCAAAGAATTCTTTAAGCTGGGTGGGGGTCGCTTCTGCTCCTGGAAAGGCAGGGAAGCGTGGAGCCAACCCAGGCACAGGTTCAGCAGAACGAGTTCTGAAGCGTTGAGACACATCTGTCCCATTGGCCGACGGACAGGGAGAAGTTGAAGTGCACTTCGACTTCTTGTGTATCTTATGCCTTTTACCTGACTAGCCCGAAGACTTAGAGCGGGAGGATGAGGGTGTAGGACTTTTGAGCGGTACCGGACCTTCCTGACGACTGATAATGAAACCTTCAGGTTGAACAGCATAGAATTGAACGCCGGCACACAAGCAACTTTAGGGACTGCACTCTCAAAGCCTTTGGAGCCATGGCCTGGCAGTCGGAGCACAACTTTGAGTCGCGGTCGCAATCCAGGCAACAGAGACAAATTAAGTGCAGATCCATCACTAACATGGCGCGATGGCAGGTGCTGCACGGTTTGAACCCAGAAGCCTTCATTGACATTAAGAAAATATCTACACACTAAAAAAAGTCGACAAAACATCGAAAAAAGCCTGTCAACAAGTGACAGAGGGTAGCTCTCTTCACAGATCTCCGCTAGTTGGTGCAGATAGAAAAGAACTGTTTCAGCGCTCCAATGTTACGCCTATATAGGTGACGCGGACATCACTTCCGGCACAGATGATGTCACGTGGGGCCAACCGACACCACCTACTGACGCACAAGGGTATTGCTCGAGTAAAAGTCTTCTGGATTCAGCCTTACGCCTGAGAAATTCTAAGGTAAGGAATCAGCAGCTTGATGTCTCTATCAGATACCAAACATAAACAATAAGTGCCCAGGTTATTAGAGAAGGAGTCATGAGCAGTATCAGGTGGTGTGATTAATTCTTGATTTAAAAAAAAGAAAACCCTCACCCATCAAGGCGTGGCATGCTTCATCATCGGGTTCCTCCTCACATTGGTCATTCTGTCACTCTGTCATTCTGTCACTGTGGACTAAACCCTGGACAACAGGAAAGCACCTGAGGTGGAAGTTATCAATCACAATGTGGTGGCGGAGTATCTGAATCTACTGGCGTGGGGAAAACATAATGTGAGATGCAGAGTGAAATCCCCTTCATTTGAACAAAGTGTTAGTCTAATAGTACGTATATTTCACAATTCCCTCCCCCCTTCCTCACCAGAAAACCTTGGCACTGTAAAACCACATTGTGGATGTCACTTCCACCTCAAGTGTTCCAAGGTTGTAGCCCACATTGATAGAATAACTCTACCAATGTGAGGAGGGGCCTTCATGAAGCGTGCTAACCCTCAGTGGGTGAGGACGTTCATATTTTAAAAACAAGAATTCATCACGCCAACTGGTATTGCTCGATACTCCTTCACTAAATTACTCTGCTACGAATTATCTTAGTATTTTGAAGGGAAGGGTATATCCCTTCATTTTCACTTGGTGATGAATAATACAATAAAATCAAAATAGTGATTACAAGGCATTTAGTAGTAACCAGCCCTCACTAACTAGTCATACAAAGTTAATCATTGGTGGTGTAAAAAAGCTCCTTTTCATAAGGGTGAAAATTAAAACGCTTTACTTGATTTACCAAGATAAAGCAGGATGGGCACAGATGAGTCATCAAGCATAAACCCAACGATCTGGACGTGCCAATTACTGAAGTATCCACATGCAGGAACGCTTATTGCCTTTCTGGAGGGAGACTGTCAAATTAAGAGTAACATTTCCATAGTTTGTCTTTCTAGACCAATTAAACTAGTATATGCATTTTGGAGAAGATATGAAACACTTTCGTTGCACTTCTCTTGCCTATGGAATTTAACAACTTGATACAGTGATGGCAGCATCAAGGAGACACATTCAGTCACATTAAAAACAAGCATTGGCATAGCCAATAGGTCTCGCCTTTGGGACCTTATAAGTGTTTAGTTGCATAACTAAATACTTATAAGGTCTCAAAAGCGAGATCTATTGGCTATGCCAAGCGGCCGTTAGGCCGCGAAAGTGAAACTGATCGCGATCAAACAATCAAAGTGGCCGCGAAAGTAGAAGTAATCGCGGTAAAGCGCGGCGCCCGCGCACATGCACTGTAGCTCTAGGCTGGCCTGGTAGCACTTTTTGGAGCCCTCTCAATAAGTCTCGCCAGACCAGCGCATGCGCTGGGTCAGGCGAGACCTAAAAAGACCTGTACTTTGGGTCAATTGTTTGGCTTACTAAAGGGGTAGAGTGAGACAGATGGGAGATGTGACACCACAGGTATCTAAGTGCATAGGAGTGACATATCTTTTTGAATAACGAGAGCCAGTCCTGTACCCCTATGGAGTGAAAAAGCTTAACTTTGAACAGAAAGTTGGCTGGCTGTGCTCAAAAACGGTTCATAAAGGTACACCGGAGCTGAGTTGCCATAACAGGCCTGTGTGTCGAAAGATGTGAGCAAAGAGATTGTCTGACTAAAATATTGCGTCCTAAATATCATTTATAAACATAAGACCCAATTCACAAACGTAAACTTACACGTTTAAGTTTAAGCTTTTTCAGTATTCACAAAACTGCATTTTAATAGTAAGTTTAGGAGTGTGCAGACTCTACAGTGCGGGAGAAGAACTCCACACATACATAGATAGGCCTGCCCTATACAGAATACCATTGGGGTCTGGCATAAATTGTAAACCTCCCTGCATACACGTCCTATTAAGGCTAGTATTCGAGCTATTGCAACAAACTTTCCTTCTTCCCCATGTGTGCCAAACGGGAACTTTCAACAGGTTAATATGCGCACAATCTGTAAAATAGGGATCAGGTAGATATGACACTGGAAGGCTCTCATCTCAATCCTCAAAGCAAACCCACCCAACCTGCTTTACAGAGGATCCTGAAAACTGCCTGTTTCAAGAAAGCCCAACACAGGCAAATAATATTGCCAGAAGGCGTGGTTAGGGGACATCGGGCTGAACCCAATGCACGCCCTTCAGACCCTGAATTGAGGAAAACTGCCTGCAACCTCCAAACCTACTACCCCTCACAATACACATATAACAATTCCAACTTCAGTAACGTACGACCAATGCCAAACGGTCTTAGACTGACTGCAGACAAGCGGACCAACCTGGCATCCTGGCCCAGCTCTAAGTGCACTTTCTCCATGGCAGACAGTCTAACAACACAAGAAGTTATGGAAAGAAGACAGAGGATCAATCTCACATCCTGACGAGACTCTGATCATCGACCCACAGCTAAGCCATAGTTCTAATGAGTAATAGGACGCTTGGCAGAGAACATTTATACTGTAGCAGAAGCGTCTTCAGCATCAAATGCTTTACACAGAAGATCGTGATGTATGAAGGATCCAGCAAAGGCAGATTAAAGAATTCAGGCTGCAAGGGTGAGAGGAGAGGGCACTGGGCAATGCTAGACAGCACACTGTACAATTGAGTTTTCAATTATTACATTAAACAGATTTACAATTTGAGGCACTGGGAAAAATAGTTAGTAGCTCTGTGAGCAAAGGGCTCTAAAATGGCCACAAGGCTTCATGCTTGTACTATGCAAAAGAAAATAAATACATTGTCGATTCAATTTATAATATTCCATTTATATATTTTAACGATTTCAGAATCCTCTTAGTTGCCCAGGAGAAAATGAGAACATACAAGTTCTCTTTTTCTCTTGTATTACTTAAATGAAATATAGTTTGTCGGCATATAGAAGCTAAAACAAATAGACAAAAATCACTAACTAAAGACTGAGATGGGGAGAAATGAAGAAAGTGAAAAACAGATCATTCATAACTTGAAAGTGAACCCTGTATTAACTTGTTTGTCATAGAGGGCAGGAATAAGCGTCATGACTCTTTCAAATGACGTTTAGCACCTTATTCCTGGAAACAACAAATACAAATGACTTATTCATAACAAGCATTGGCATAGCCAATAGGTCTCGCCTTTGGGACCTTATAAGTGTTTAGCCATGCAACAGTTGCATAACTAAATACTTATAAGGTCCCAAAAGCGAGACCTATTGGCTATGCCAAGCGGCCGTGCTGCCATGAAAGTGATCGCGATCAAACATCAAAGCGGCTGTGCGGCCGCGAAAGTGAAAGTAATCGCGGTCAAGCGTGGCGCACGCGCGCACATGCAATGTAGCTCTAGGCTTGCCTGGTAGCACTTTTTGGAGCCCTCTCAATAAGTCTCGCCAGACCAGCGCATGCGCTGGGTCAGGCGAGACCTATAAATGACTCCGTTCTATTTATCTACTACATTTGTTACTTTAGTTCAAACTCAGAGCATCACTGGTTGCAACATTAGTTGCACAGTAGTCCACTGGGTACTCTGAGGAACACTCCCTCCTTGGTTGAAAAGAACTCAGAACTAGAACAACAACTGGGTCAGCAACTCCCACGTTTATAGGGTGTAAGCAGATAGATGTGGATTCTTTGCAGAACCAGTTTGAGTCAGCTCCAATGTGATGTGTAATTCTCTGTTTACAAGACCCCGCCTTTTTCGTGAGTGATCCCCTACACAGCAGGACTGACTCCAGGCTGGACACCCACAACAGGGGCATAAAGAGGCATGAGGAGTATGCACCTTGACTATCAACAGCTGCACGTGACAGTGATCATGAACAGAGGAAAAGGACTGCTCCCTTCTAAAAGACCCTTCACAGCCTGACACAGACACAGCGGTCCCATTCTTCACCCCTGTGATCCACCAAATGGCTGTACCAGGATGACTAATTAGAGCACTCTGTATCAGAAAGGACCTCATTGACTTTCTAATAGGGACCCAGCTCCTCCTTCACTCCTCCAATCACAGGAACATCAGCAATACACTTCCACTGTCTTGGTAAACTACGACACCTCCATCTTGTGTACAAGAGCAGGCCAGAGGTTTCCAAAACGCGACCCACACACCTGTGTCACTATGGTTCACTCAAGCACTCACACTGCATACCAAACTCCCATAGCATACATGCATATGTTGAAGAGCACAGTTTCTTGGCGCTAAGATTCTGGGTTCACCGTTTGCAGAGGAATTGGGGTGAAAGGGCCAGTAGGTTACCATTTGCATCACAGAGGTAAAGTGGCCACGGCAGACTATAACTACTACATAGCACATTATCCTGCCGCCGCCACCACACCGCATATGTGAAACCAGGGACAGTAGTCCTGCAGTGACAATGAGGACTCACTTAGTGCACCCCACCAGGTCCAGGGCAATTCTAGAGCCCAATGTAAGCCAAGTAATAGAGTTTGGGCACACCGGTAAGAGGACTCAACTGTATACCATGGAGGGGACATTCCCATCCAAACAAGGACATTTTACATATGATGAATTTGAGAGCAGGTATTTTACATATGCCTTGGTTTGACTGACAATCTAACTGGAGTTTAGTATTAGGTGGCTGGGCAAGCCCAGCCCTATCTCATCTTGGATAGACAGGTTGCATGGCTATGTCGGTCCATCACTGGGCATTTGGCTGTTGTGACTACATGCTGAATGCGCCTTGGGATGCATTTCTGTCCTACATCGCAATTTCAAACCGCCAAAACACACTCGCCCAGACGAAAGGATTCTGGTATATGTATTTCTGACCCTCTGCTACTTTGACTATTCCCTCTGAAACAAGCACCAGGTCTTGAAAGACTTCAAACTTGTGACATCTGCAGTTGGTGGTACAACTATTCTGCATATTTGATAAGACTATCAAATTGGGGAGTTTTCTAGCCGGTCACCATTAATTATATGGTGAATGAAGTGATCTTTCTAGGAAAATAGACAACTGTGCCACAGCCATGATAGTTGGGAGTCATTTTCTTCAGATATCCATCCTACTATGGCTCTGCAAACTGGGACAACACACTTCTGAGATAGGTTGTGTGGCCGCACAAATTCAGAACACTTGAGTCAATCAACTGACAGTAATTTAGGTACAGCCTAGTGCTTGTCTTAATAAATAGAAAAGTGCTTTAATGACAAAGCAAACCGAAACACCACACACAATGACAAGTCAGCAAAAGGATACTATAATCTTACCTATGGGCTCTAGCCAAGTGTTGCACCACCTATAAAGCACTCTCCCAGTTCCTATGGTAATAGCTGTAATAGTTATAGTATTTAGCAGAGATAAAAGGTCATAGCAACAACCAGCGACCTGTGAGAGTCCACTAAGTGATCCCCATGTTAGGCAAAGCATAGGTTAGTTTTTTCAGATCTTGTGCAAAAGTGTTCACACTGCCAACATTAACTTTCATAATGACAAGCTTAGCGTTACAAGTTAAAGATACAGTCTCTCTGTCTTCTGTTGTAAATCTGATTCATGCAAACAAACGGTTAGATTTAGGACTACAACAAAACAACAAAAGGTAACATTACTGGAGTAGATTTTTTGTACTTACACAGAATAGTACTTCATGTAAAGAGTGGTCCCTGAAAGTCTACAATCATGTAAGCTTTTGCACATTCAAAAACACATATCCATTCCCTTACCATCCAGGAAATGATTAGAAATGTAAATAGTGTGAGAGTCAGAGTAAAACCATTTCCAGGGTGAACAGGAGATGCAAAACAAGAGGATGGTTGTGCAAGGTGAGAACCTCGTTCTGTCAGTGCCTTGTGGTGCCTACGGTAAGACTACACCCTCTGCATAAATGCGTTGGCTTACCACAAGGCACTGAATTGAGCTATATGCACAATTTTGAATTGGGGAAATTCCAATGACAAAGTAAACATTGGCAAAGCCACTAAGTGCCTGTTTTTAGATTTTTTCCAATTCTGAGAGCTTGCCACTGCCAATGTTTTTTGGGGAAATAAGGGACTAGAACAGTTAAGAAGCTATGCTCTATGGAACGGACAAACACAAGCAGAAGAAGTAAAGTCATCAAATAAGAAGCAGACAAATGAGACTGAAAAGATGGCCGAGCAATCGTAAGCAATTGGCTGACCCAAAGCCCACTATACGTAGTGGTATTGTCTACAATAGGTCTTTGACAACAGACAACTAAAAGCTGTCCCTGGGCGAGACAAGACCAACTCTTCCAACCTTTTTACTGAAGTAATCACTACTAGGAAGAATGCTTTCAAGTTAAGCACCCTTAGCTCACCCTTTTCAAAAGGTTCACGAGAAGACTGTTTTAAGACATCAAGCAACGATCCCAAGATGGGTAAACCAGTCTAGACAAAGGCCTCAGATTAAGGAACTCCTTAATTAACCTCTGAAAGAGACCACCATCATCCTGAATAATTACCCCAAGAGGATCTAAAGGCCCTAATGGCTGTCTATTGAGTCTTACTGATAGAAACCCTAAATCCCAGAGCAAACCTATCCCGAATAAAATCGAACATCCTAACCAGCTCAACATACAGCGAAATTAAGTGTCTGGACTCACACCATCTTTGAAACAATTTCCAATGCCTTGTGTTGAAGAAAAAGTGGAAGCCATTCTAGAAGCCTGAATAAAGGAAGCCACCCTTTCCAAGACCCCCTTCTTAATCAGCTCTGCTTTCTCAATCTCTAGGCAGTTATCCTATGGGTTCTCAAAGTCTTGTCTGAAGACAGGGAAACACTGGGGGAGACATGAGCACAGGAAGAAGAAACCCCTTGCTGATCCTCATTGTCATGATCAGATGTAAATACGCAGAGAAGGGCCATGTTGGCACTATCAAGTTTACTACAGACCTCTCCCACCTCAACCTGATTAGAAACCTAAAAAGAAGGAAGAGCAGAAAGGAATAAAGCACTCCCTCCAGCCAAGGGCAAGAAAGGGAATCCACTGCCCACGCCTTCTCCTCTCTTATCCTTGACTAGAGTAGAAAATGCAGGGTGTTCTGTGCTGACACAAACATATCCACCCTTGGAGGTAACCAGCTTTGACAAATCCTGGCAAATGCCTGCCTGCTCACACACAACTCCAGTAAAGAAGGACTCTATTCTCAGCCTATCTGCTCTGACATTTGATGTCCTGTGATTGTAGATAGTCCTCAAATCTAAGATCTTGTCCTGTGTACAGATGAAGATCTGATCTGAGGTCCTAGACAATGCAGGGGACCTCGTACCTTCCTGTTTGTGGAGGGTGGATTTGGATGTGTTATTGTCGGTTTCAACAAAATCTATTTTGTCCACCAGAAGAGAAGCAAATGCCAGAATTGCCAGCAGAATTGCTTCCAATTCTCTCCAGTTGGAGGACCTCAATTGTTGGACCTGCTGATATCCCATACAGGTGCCATACCCTCTTGCACTGGCATCTGTCAGTATAAGCAGCTGCTGAGGTGACAACTGGACTCCTTTCTGGATGTTCGATGATTGCATCCACCATGACGGTTCCTTTCTCATTTCTGCTGTCACAGGAATATTTAGAGATAAGTGCTCAGATGACTGTTACCAATGAGCCAAAATGTGCCTTACAAACTTGTTCAGGTGAAACCTGGCCCATGACAATAAAAAGATGGTTGCTGGTAGATTGCCCGGCACCTGCAGCCATGCTGCTGCTCTTAGATGGTCCTAAACATTGATCTTGTCAAAGGATTGTGATAAGAGGACGAGGTCACCAAACAGTCATCAGATAAGGAAGAATAGCAATGCTCTCCCGACGCAGCTCGCCTACTAGAGGTGATAGAACTTGGGTAAACACCATGGGTGCCAACTTTAGGCTGAAGGACAGAACTCGGACCAAAAATGATCGGAACCAACTGCAGGACTTTTTGATGCCGGCTCTATTTAGGGATATGGATAAAGGTGTCCTGAAATTCTATTGTAGAGAAAAAGTAGTTTTTAGACACCAAAGAAATAACCTGCTACAAGTAGAGTATTTTGAAGTGAATGGTCTTCATCCAGAGATTTGTTCCCCTTTGGTTGACTACCAGCCTGTTCTCTCCATTGGCCTTCTGCACAAGAAAAAAGGATGGAATAGACTCCGTTTCCTCTTTCTGACACAATTGCCCTTTAACTCCCAGAAACCATGATAAGTGATAGAACAATCTGTACGGGATCCACAACAGAGTTTCACCAGGACCAACAGATAGTACCATAAACAGCGCTCGTAAGCAGGCTCTTCCCACTACTACCACTTTTGCATACAATGAGACAAAGACATTTTCTCCATTCAAATAGACACTATAATCGAAGGTAATTCTTCTTGTTAAATGCCTCTCAGAATGTCAGTATCTTAAGGTGATCAACGAAGCATTACAATCAGAACAGCCCTTTGATGAAAAAATATTTAAGATGCAAATATAAAATCCTCATAGTTTGGTATTAGATATGCATTTCGGAAACTGATCAGCTTGATGTAATATGGGACGAATGAAGTTGAGCAAAGGTATGTGAAGGAGAAGGGATAAATAAATAGTATTTGGATGGTTCTGGAATATAAATGAGCACTGGGAAACTGTCCACTTGAAAGTGCCATGGGGCTGAAATCACTTAAGAGAGGGCTTAACCACAATTTTGAACTAGACAGCCCATAACCACTTTGAGACTAATTGTATTATATTGTAGTTGCAATTAACTGCCTCATCTACCTGATGAGATGCAGAAGTGCATGAGTCGTATGAGGAACACCACTACACCATAGGTCGTGTTCAGCTGGAAGGGTGTTAGTTGTGCGGCCTATGTGGGAAGTACATTGGTGTCATGTTTGATGGACCAGCGGTGTTCTTATCCTGTCATCTACTTTAATGCTTACATTTATAGTGGAGTGATAAGGATTTTGCTTAGATTAGAAGGGTGTGGGTTGTGAGTGTACTTCCTGTGGGAAGCGTTGTGGCATTCTGCAGATTAATAGCAGGTTGCTCTTCTCCTGTAACAGAACCTGTTCCTAGAATGGAATAAATTAAAGCGCGAGATAGATGTTAATGTGACTGTGCCTATTATTCAGGTGGGGCAAGGGTTATGGTTGCTAGGTAGGTTTGATTGATAGCCATCTGAAGTTCATATCCTCCTTGAGTAGGACACTTGCACTTTTGTTACGTTTTGTTAAGTGATTCTTTTCTTGTGTACTAAATTTCTGGTGAAACTTTATTTATGCTTTCCAGAAGTGATTGTAAGATATACATGCATCTTTATGAGAAAGCTTGCATCCACTACAATATTTTTAACTGAAGAATCGTCCAATTATACTCGTGTTCAATTAAGCCTTGCAAGTACTACCGTCGACACACAAGAAAAAAATGCCTACAAAAACCTGGAGATAATGTTGAGAAAAAGTATGTTTTTTGTCTCTCGTGCACACTCAACTTGTCTAGAACTTTCTTCTGCATTTATGACTGCTAAATGCACAAACTTTAGTGCTGCACTGTAACACAATCGTTGGAATTAACTAGGTTTTCTTTTTCATTACTCTTCTTACCATAATATTTCTGTATGAAAAATATACCCTTTGCAGACAATTAAGAACCCACACTTTTGGGTGGAAGGGAACATGATATAAAAATATCTACCACTCGGTAAGCATCAGACTTTGCAACCTATAGTAATGTTATTATGCCTCTTGACTTGGTCAAATACCACCAAGTCGAACTGATCATGGGTCTTTAGTCTGGACATACCAGAACAACATTATTTGGACAGTTATTGAACATGACAACGTTTATTTCCGATCCACACACTATATGCATGCAATAAAGCCCTACAACGTGCGCAAGATAAAAGATTCACCAGCACTTAAGTGTTTATATTAAATATAACCAGTTTCAGTGAGTGCAGCTTTGCTCACTTCTCCAACTAATTAGTTACTGGACCCAGTGGAAGCTGAGGAGGGAGACTGTTTCGCTCATGACTATACAATGGTGCTGTAAATCATTCCATAAGACACATATGTCGAGCGTATTTTTCTTCAATGTGAGTTGTTTCAAAGCACTCGTCTCTTTTTTCTACTGTATTCCCATATTTAAGTACACAGGAAACACAGAAAAAGAAGAGAGGTGGTGTAATAGATTTACCTTCAGCATTACAACTACCTCAAAAGAAAACAACTACAACTGAATAAGAACAAACCCATGCAGAGCGTAAATGCTCCAAGAGTACTCCTGGCCACACTTCACAGGCACGCCAGTTAGGATCGGAGGATGTCAGCTGAAGACAAACATTACATGCTTTATTCGTCCTGGCAAAAAACAAGTAGAAGCTGGACTTAGCTAGGTGTTGAAAATGGAATGCTACAAGTGGGCATGGAGTTTCAATTGACCTCAGGCTTTAGAAAGCATCTGGCAGCGTAATGCTGCCAGAGATAGCATATACACATACATTTTAAAGCCCATTCTTGAAATATCAATTCACAAATACTTAAAATATGGCAGATTTCAGAAATCAATGGTAAATGTGCACCCCAAGAATTCGAAGGGACGTATTTTACATTCTATATTAATGGCACACGGATAATCGATTAGTTTCAAATTCCGCAGGTTGTACACTGGTGCACAGTCCTGAGCAGACATGCGACTATCCTATACAGACAGACACCCGACACGCAAGAGAAATCTTACCTGAGTTCTGTTAAAAGCCACACGTGCAAACACCGCCTGTGAGATTCCTGCCCTCTTCAGCTCATCGCGTACCCACTGGTAGATATCGGAAGACACCTCTGTGTTGGTTGAAATTTGTTGCTCCAATGGCTTGTTAATAGTTCTACTGACAGGAGGAGGATGGTTCAAGTACTGTTGATTTAAGGACTGGTGAGCTAAAAGTCTGTTTACTGCATACTGCTGGTTTAATAACTGAGCCATCACCAGCTGCTGGTTTACCAGTTGAGGGCTAATAGGAGAGGATACAAGTCCCGGGTGCATGTTTGAAATCGGTGTTCGCACTGGTGGTTGGCTGCTATGAGAAAGCTGCACAGGCGATGGGGGCTGTTCAGTTGCGTTCCCTTGCAGGGGCTGTTGACCATAACCAACATGGTTGTTGCCTTGCTGGAATATTTCAGAGATGTTTTCCATTTCAACTACAGTAAAATAAAAAAGAAAACTAAGAGAAAAATCTATTTACTTATACAAAAATCTTGAAAAAACGCCTCTCAGGAGACAATATGCGGATGAGTTATTAGAATCACATGCCAATCTACGATAAAGAAAACGTCTTACAGTAATTAAAAACCTTATGTGCAAAGGGCATTATAATTACAATGCAAAACCTAAACAAAGTCACTAATCCATGTTACCATGCACTTTGGATGCCAGGACATGTCCTGTGCCCTGAGCCCAGTATTGATGTGCACTGTACCTTGACCACAATCAACCCACATTTTTGAGCCTGACTTAGCCTGTGTCTACTCCCTGTGCCTGCTTTCCCGCCCAAGTCTGGGCAGTCTCGACCACATACATTTGGGACTTTGGGAAGGGTTAACGAACATCTAACATGGCCTGCAGATCATGAAGATTTTTATGCCACCATAGGTGCATCAGGATGTCATAAAAACACATCTGGTCCAAGGAGTGCAGTTTGCAATCCACAGACTCTCCGAGTAAATAGCTTTTTTTCCCATTTGCAAGTGCCTTTTGGACGCATCTATGTTGCACCCTTATGCTCTTTGGATGTCGCAAGCACACGTTTCCACAAAACAGGGTTGTGTGACTTCACTGTAACCAGATATTAGGCATTATTTCATCCTACAAAGCCTATGACATTATGCCAGGCTATAAGCAGTGTACTGGGCCTAGCATTTTGCTTCCCATTCTAGGTTCCGACAAACCTCTTCTACCAGGGCTCCAATCCTGAAAACGTAGGCCACATCTCTTTTGTACAAGTAGCAAATGGACAATTTCTCACATTAGCACTATTGCAAAATTAAAACGCTTATATGTTTCATCATCACATTCCCGTCGTCCTCTTTTAAAGCCCCCAAGAAGCAGACTAAATGAAACTATGATGTGGAAGGTTTGGAGTCAGTAAAGAAACCATACCTCAATGAAGAAATCATTACTAAATTAGAAATTCAGTTTCAGTATTCGGTAAAAAATTCCGGCTGAACCGGGTGCACTAGGAGTCTGTATATCTTAGTGTATATAACTATTTCAAAGTCAATCTGTATTACGCTCGTCATTTTTCAGGTACATATTGAAGCTTCTGTGAGCAAATGATTTCACGGAAAGGCCGTCTCACATCGGATGAGCACCGAACGAAGGATCGGGTATAATGGTACAGCTCATGGGTAAAACTGAAGCCATGCAACATTGTTAATGCTCTAAAATGTGAAAGAAGAATTCAAACTTCCCTATACCAGATGCATTTACAGAACTGACAATATAACCTTCGAGGGGCAGCTCTAGGGACCCTGCTGCTAATGTTCGAGCCTCATTTCCAGCAATGATCACACTACCATTGAAGACACTATTGTGGGTGTAATCAAGGGAGACCTGCTCCTTGTCGACGACCTAATGCTGGTAAACTGCTCAGGTCTTCACCAGGCTCACATTTCTCTCTCTTTTTCTGTATTATAACAAAGAATAATATTTGGCCAAGACAAAAAGGAGGTAACTGCGCCCTGCAACACTAACAACCTCAGTATCATCTCCCTATTGTCATTTCTTCCATCGCGGTCAAACAAGATGCCAACCTCTATCGGTCAAACTATTTTAAATGCATTGTTGAATTCATCAGAAGTAGCTCCGCTCAAAATTAAAAGAAAAAGATTAAGATCCTCTTCCCCTGTTCTCCAGATAACTCTGTCCACTTTAGTAGAACTGGAAACCTTCTCCCGCTGCCCTCGAACTATTTAAGCCCAGAGCTGCCAAGAAGCCATACAAGGGTCATATGTTTGATGTGAAGGCTCATTCTATCAAATATCTTATTGACTGCGCTAAATCTCAGCCAAAACAACTCTTTGAAACAGTCAAACCTCCTTGCAGTCCTCCTCATTCTCACATCTCTGAAGACCCCGTCACTAAAGTGGAAAAATGTAATGCATTTTTTTTATAACAATTTTATTTGCGTCTTTCTTTAAACAAAAGAAAGGAAGAGAACATATAATACGAATAAAGCCATTTAATGCGCTGAAAGAACTCAAGGAAACGTAACAAGTATCTGCTACAAGCAATCTTATGTAAACTGTAACGTAACGGAGAAATTCCAGGAATGATTATAGATTTATATGTTAAAAAAAAGCAAGTAATAACAAAATAAAACCAAACCTAAAACATTAGAAAAGACACTCCATCCACCACCCAATCCTCAAACTGCCATGGTGAATCCACGACTCTCGAAAGCATATAATAAAGTGAGACCACACATGTTCCTAGAGGTCTATAGAGAGCCATGGTACTATGTGTAAGTGAGCCTTGGTGAAAGTCAGGTGTCAGTGGCATGGAAGGGCTATGAGCTCCGTGTAAACAGTGTTCATTATTCATCGCCCTCTTGGGATTCAAATGTCCCCAGCAGGTCAACCCAGACAAGTGCATAAGGTCGTTTACGTAAACCTCGATGTTCCTCCATGCGCAATGTATAACTTTCTGCTACCCCAAAGAATGATCTCAACCTGCCAGCAAGACATAAGTTGTGCTTTAGGGGATTTCCATCAACTGGTAATCTGTTGCTTGGCTAGCAGAATCGGCAGGGCCACAAACCGCGTCACGGTTAAAAAAGATTTAGGTTCCGGTATAGCCCCAAGAGACAATGCTCAACATCGTCTCAGTGGGGAGCCTCCTTGAGCACCAAAAGTGCCCTTTTTATGTCAGCCCAATAAGATATCAGTAGAGGGCAAGCCCATAACATATGCAGCAGATCCGCAGAGTACGCTCGACATCTAGGGCAATTGGGCAAGGCTGTGGCGAAGGTTTTATGAAGTTTTAATGGTGTTAAATATGCCCTATGTAAGAGGGAGAATTGAATAAATTTAAAACGCGAATTGAGAGAGACCCTGCTTAGGTATTCGAGGATAAAGTTCAATTTCTCATCATGTAAGGCTCGATTTAGATCCTCTTCCCATTTAGCCCGTAGAGGTATGTAAATGAGCATCTAAACCCTTCTACAGCCATTTAATTAAATATCTGCCATTACCCATCTCATATACTGTTTGTAACAGTGTGCAAGTCTCAGTTTCCGACCTCATTCTTGTCTTAAAGATGCGAACACAGCAAAGAAGGTTGGTGTGTGTTAAGAAAAGGGAGTCTGGCAAACCATGCAGATGTGTAAAATTTTGATGGATCATCAAGGCACCATCTGTGAAGAGGTACCCAACTGTTGTGATCCCTCCGATCTCTCAAGGCCCCAACCTGGTCGATGTGAGTGTACCCACAGGAGTATGCAGGTCCCCAGTGGTATATTAGGAGCATAATTCAGGGGTGAGTTGGGTAGCGGAGAGGACATCTCCAGTAATGCATTACTGAGCAACAATGGTAGGTAGGTGAGGGGGGACGTGTCACTCCTCGTATTAACAATCTATGCAATGTGCCTAGTCGTTAATCAAACTATCCCTTCATCAAAACCATGCCTCAAAGAAACAGTTGAACTATATTAGCAAAATAGTGTCAACTGGCTTCAATTTGATATGGTCTCAGATGATAGTCTATTAAAACACTACTGTTAATGTGAATCTCTCTAAGCAGTTTACAGACCCGATTACGGCTAACATCTCTAAAGTGCTGGCTACCAACACTTTACCCTACTGTACTAGTCTAGCAAACTGATCCCTTGCTCAAAGAGTTCTTCCAAACTGCCTCACAATGGGCCAAATCAAGCAATTTCTGAAGAAACCCACCACTGACGCAAAGCAATGTCATAATTAAGGAGCAACTTTGGAGCTTCCTTACCTAAGATTAGTGAATAATGGGTCCCACACAACTCTGTCAACATATTGCTGAAAATGATCTACTATATGACTGACAATCAGGCTTCAATTAGGTATGTAGCACTGGAATAGCCTTGTTGGTAGTTGCAGTTGACGTTTTCCGTACTGATAATTCCGGTAATTTGTGTCTTCTTGAACTACTTGATGCCTCTGCCACTTTCCATACTGTTTTTAATTCCACGATTTTTAACATTCGCAGAGAACATATGGGAATCAATGGCATTTTCCTTAATAGATTAATTTCCTGTTTCACCAACAATCCCAACTGTCAAACTTGGCAACTATATCTAAAGCTCAATCCCCTTATAACAGGGTAACATGGTGTTCCGGAAGGTTCAATGCTGGCTCTAACTCTATTCACGCTATAGTTAGAATCTCTTGGAGCACTCTGCAAACTTCTGTCAACATTATGCTGAGTGCACAGCTTGAATTGGGACTTTTTGGTAGAACAGTCAGTTTGTCCCAGTTGAATTCCTAAAGACAAGAAACCTTCAGCTCATCTCAGTCGAAGATCTAACTAGTCGAGTCACTGGTATTGTCTAGAACAGACTACAGTAACTCCTTTCTGTATGCACTTCTCAAAGCTCACATTGCACCTCTTGAAGCAATGATGTTCACAACAGCTCATTTTGTCACTGGAAGCAATACATTTGACCATAACGCATAGATCGTACTTATGTTTGAAAGGCTCTCCATTGAAGCTAGATCCCTGCATAAGACAGCATGCATCATATACAGGGTTGCCTATGCAGCTACTCTTCGATACTTGACTAACAAACGGATCCTGTCAGGTGTCCAACACTCTCTTTGCAGCACAAACACTTATCCTAGAACTTCCACATTCAGGTAAGAGAACACACTAGGTCACTCTTTCTCAAGCACCAACAGTAGAATCTGGAACTCCCTCCTGCACCTTTATGCACCACCAAGTCCCTGGCTCATTTCAAGAAACATCTCAAGCTTCTTCTTTTCCGTAGATATTTTCTTCCAGGACTTATCTAAATGGGATTCCATATGCATAGACACACCTAGCACCTACTCTTGGTTTTGCATGTTTAGCATTTCTTCCCTTCTCTAATATTTACTCATTTCCCTACTATAACAATTTTCCTCCACTGTATTCTATTGCCATGTCTTCACCTCTCTAATATTTACTTATTTGCCCACTATGATATTGTGCTTCCTCAGTACTACATTGAAATATATGTGGTAGGTCCCTTCATCATGTTCTTAACAGTACCTGCCACCTAGTTAATCTTCATAATCATTGTATTATAGAGTACCCCCAAACTTACATGTATTTTATTATTTTTTATAACTATGCTGAAATTTGTCATCTTCTGTATATGTATCAACGTTTCATACATTTTTGCCCCTCGAATCATCTCCATGCCATACAAAAGTGCATAAATAAATAAATACACCAAACCTTCATCTAAAAAGGTACAACTCTGGTTGGGTTGAAATGTAGACTTTATGAGTTGTGTCTGCATTCATATTCCAATAACATGCATCCACAACATGGAAATAACAATTGCAGCTCAAGAACTGAAATGGAGTTGTGCTTTGGGATTTTTCCTGGGACGGGACACAGTTTTGCTGTGCATAAACCTGATAACATGGGTAATCAAACAGTCCCAATCGGCATAGTAGCGCAATCTACTGCATAGTCTTAATTTTGTATCTCTACCAGAAATAGTCTCCTCACTTCTGGAAGATAAATACTGATGGGCCTTCTCCCTTTACCTGCAGATTGTATGTGTTTCCCCACTTCAAGTCCTATAAAGGACAAATGTGCTACTTTTCACAGTAAAGATGAGATGGAGCAGATCAATACCTATATTCAATTCATCTCTTGGAATGCAGTAGATCTCAGGGAAGTTGGATAACACAGTAGGACCCTTTTAATTGAACAATGTAAGATATTCTTCAACAAGACACAGGTCCGCCACACATTTTTACTTTGATGCGTATCAGTCAATTATGGTACCAGCAACATCATCAACCTCAGAAGATTTAAAGGCTGGCTATTCATTTGGTTAGAAGCAAAACTTCCCTAAATAGTTTGGTCTTATTTCACCTGCAGCCAAAACACACAGATCCTAGAATTAACAGGACATAAAAATCATTAGAGTAAATTTATATAATAATTGCTGAGGAACATCGTTACGCAAATGTCAAATTACCTTCAAGGTGTCATATGTATTAGTGATACATATGAAAACGTTTTGGGTCTAGGATTTGGCTCACTTGTGATTTCAATGCTAACAATAGGTGAACTGGGATGCTGACAGTAGAGTTTCTGACGCACATGCAAGGTGAGATACCTCCATCATATACAACGCCAACAGAGTTTGTAAAACACAAATGCTTTTAGGGAGATACTATACAGAAAGTAACGTATTCAGCAAGAATCTCTTTAACAGTTAATTACATATTACTATCTATAGAACTGTATGACAGAATCACTGACATTAAAGTAATTTCCCACAATTTACATCATAATCTCTTGGAAGGCTCTATCCGTTCTCTATTTTTCTGCTGTAAACCTGAACTGATTTTAGATATCAAAGAAATATTAGAATTTAATGGCAGAAGACAAAGTGGGAGAAAAGACCTGCTTCAAGTAAGTGAACAGGTTGTCAAGGCCTCGGAGGTAAATAAACATTTGTCTTGAAGAAGGTGTATCAGATAACAATATATTGCCTGCTCATACTGACCTATCATCAAGCACCAGCACTGTGTCGAATGATAGGCTTTGACCTAACCCAAAAACCTAGTTGTTTGATGGGCAATGCAGCAAAGCAAAAAAGTATTTTCATGAAGTCCTCGAGCACATCCTCTCGTTGCACTGCTAAAGGCAGTCTCATACTGCAGCGATTCATTTAAAAATTGCACCAGGGGAACAAAAAAATGTAAGGAAGAAGCCTTGGAGAAACGTAGGGACTCTTATGGAACTAAAGCTTCGGCTTTACTCTAGAAAGTTGCTTAACAGAACTTCCCTACAGACTACTGTCAATAGATTCCTGAAGGGCAATATGTCTGCCTGTAAGTGGGTCACCCATTTCAGAGGTCTATACAGTCAACCTCCCACCGTTATTACCTCTAAGGCACTTATTAAATCTAGAAACCCATTATTTTTAACTCCTAGAAGTCACTGAAGCAATCATGTTGAGTCTAAAAAGCGAAGAGCCACCTCCTGACAGTATGCCCATGAAGGTATTCTAATACAATACTGAACTCGGGGCACCTGTACTTACAGTAGCTTTCAATGTAGTCACCAGAAAAACTACTTACAACTTATCACATGAATGCATAATGGTTCCAAAAAAAGGTGGCAGTGGGAATCACAAGTGTTACTTAACAGTATTCTTTTCTTGATTTCTAAGTGAAAGTGGGACATACGATCGTTGTAGCTCACCTGCAGCCTCACGATTTAGGCAACCATACTTTATCAAATGCCCAATGTGGTTTTAAACACAGCTTGGGCAGTGTAGATCAATGTAACAAAGTCCTGCTCCCTAAATATACAATGGTCTAGGAATATTCTTTATGTTTAGCGCTTATGGATCGAACTATAGCAGTCAATTGTGTCAAAAGAACAAAGCTCTGGTATATTCTAGAAGGCAGAGGTATGTATACAGCAGGGTTTTATGTACTCAGCTGTACGCAACCTGAAGAAAGACGGTTTTGTTATTGTGATAGGTACCATATTTATTTCCTTATCAGTTTTTTGCAATCAAGCACAAAACGAAGACTGCTGTACAGACAGTACTAAGAGGTACAAGGGAGGGAATCAGTACTTTGCCACACATGAACACAGAGATTAACCCCAGTGAGCCATTCCGCAGGAATAATTCAAGCAATTATCATAGAAGTGATGCACTGTCTTCATTACAGCGGAAAGCTATAAAAGGCTAGAAATCGGTTGGAGTAGATGGATGCTTTTCCTTCAAATACTAAAAGCTAAAACACACTAAAACTTTCAGATAAAATTAGTCTAATTCTCTTCCGCTTTAAAACCTGTGGACGATTATTATTTTATAAGAAGACAATAATACCATAGGCTGAAATGTATATATATAGCTCCCTTTGAGCAATGAATTATAAAGCAATCACGCAGCATGTTCCTTTCCAAATAAACCAATACAAACTTCATTTACATGATCTTCCACTTGCATAATTGAAAAATGTACATATTTTCTCTTTTATTCTAGCAAAAGTGGGAAGGAACAATGGCACCGTTTTTTCTTTTGATAACATGTTTTCCAAGAGACAATTATCTTTTCTATGAAACTGCCACTACAATCAGCAATATTCCAACCTGCGATTCTATACCTTCTAAGGGCTTCAATGTTAACAAACTGACAGATTCTTCTCCTCTACCTAATATTTTCTGCATGCCTGACATGCAAGTCAGCTCTGCTTACGCAAACACAAATATTTACTGTATTTAGAAATCTTTCCTATACAAAAAACACAAGCCAAAGTAATTTCTAAATGGAAAAGAACAAGATCTGATATAATAAGCAACTGAAACGGGCTTTGACACATAATGGTAGAACCACTGCTACTTGGGGATGATATCTTACTTACCCATTGTATCTTTTGTCTTTTTGAAATGTTTATACCACCTTCCAAATTCCTGACATTTCGCAGCTGAGACATTTGCATAGTAAGTGCTGTTCACAATGGAAGAAATCATGCTCTGCATGAAGGAAAATAAAGATCTGTATTACACAGCTTATCCTGCATCCAAGACAGTTCACTTTATTTCTACATTTGCACAAACCCTGGTTTATATTGTCTTTGAGCCTAACTTGTGTGAATTTCTGAAACTCATTTATCAACTCTAAATAGAGATAATACACAATCAATAATCGAGATGCAACAAATCCATGGATATTCATGAATAATTCTTGTCTGAACTCTGGTATATGTTGTTTGAAGTCAAAATCATATTTTGGCAGTACGCAGTGGTATTATTAAGACTGCGTTGAACATACAAATTCCAAATTCATTTTTCCAACATAACATATGCAATATATACAATAGTTAACACATTTTGAGGATCCTCTAAGAAATCACGTACATAGTTTTGTGAAGTTTGGTGAGCATGACTTAAAATTCATCATTTTATTTGAAAAACAAAACCCTAAATCAATTTTAGAGCATAGTTTTAACACAGGCTTCTATATAAAACACACAAAACATGTAAAAGTTGAAAATAGCACGCATTAATTTATACCAAGCTGCACATAAACCTGGAACTCGCTAGTGAGCACTTAAAAAATTATGTTAAATGATTCATCGATTTTCAAACTAAAGAACGTTAAACATAGTCCAGTTCAGTTTAGAATTTGGGCGTGCGCAGATCCATCCAACTAATATTTGCGACAGGAGAGGTGCAGGAAGACCATAGGTGCAGTACTGTCTTAAGTCACAAATTTTATAAATGTTGTCAATATCTGGAGGGCAGGACGTGCGCACAGTGTGTCGTGGAATGCAACGCACCTCTTGGCAAATTTCAAGTATGTTGCAGGATCAACTAAAATGTTTACTGAATCCAGTAATCAATGATGATTAATACACATCATCAATCCAATGTATGCCAAATAAATGAACATCGGCATGTACTAGCATGATTTTTAAATTGTGGGTGTTGCTGCACACACAAAATCTAAAAATCAATTGTCATACATACTGAATAGATACATAATTACGCACACTCCAACATATAATATGTACAACATTACGCCGTACAGTCAATAAGTGCAATGCAACACTTAGCATCCTATACGTCACAAGACACAAATCTAACACACCAAACAAATAAAATATAATGATGTGTGCACTGCTTCAGACAGCTAGTAAATAACTGCACAACATTTATATATATACATTAAGCAATCACAATCAGTTCCAACACACTTAGCCTGTAACTATGAATTAGCTTAAACAAAGAAACCAAGTGTCAACCTTAACTCGCCCTCACTCAGTGGTATGAATACAACATAAGACAATACATCACGTTCCCATAGCCTTGTTCAAATCACTTAAAAACAAACATAACAAAGAATGAAACATGTAGGGTTTGTAGCACTCATGTCTTGGACTGTTTATTTGTGATTGGTGGATGCCAGGATTATAAATGTATATGCCAAACTGCTTGAATGCTTAAAAATTGTTGTAAATGCTAAGTGTACTGTGTTGGCTCTGTTTTTTGTGGTATATTAACAAAAACCCAATAAAGAAATATTTTTTAAAAAAATAAACGAATCAGACCTACGCATGTTTTTGAAGAGAACCACAAATACAGGGCAAGAAATATTAACAGCCAAATAATGGACAACAACGACACAATGCAATTGCAAACAAGACATAAAGAGCATTTTTAGATATACACTGACAACATTAACTAAATGTGCACATCAATACACTGACGGCCTGATTCACAAAGGGCCTCTGCAGTCGTGGTGGCATCTCCGCAATGAGAAACTGCAGTGCAGAGATCCTGCCTATGTGAACTGGGCCCAAAGTGTTCTAAACGACAAGGCATGAGCAAATACTTTTAACCAAAGGGAAGACAGAAAATGAGCTACAGGTTTATCAGGATGCAGAGCAATCGCTCTTCCCTTCCAGCAGTCCTTGTTTAAGTCATAAGCTATACGCTTTTACAGTTACATCGTGGTAAGATTTCTTCAGCACGTGCTCATAAGCCTAGCACAACTTACAGTGCCCTTTAATCAAGCGTATATATCGTTTGTGGCCTCCTTCTGCAGTTTTTATAACAAGATTTCATCACAGGTTTGACAAGCTAATCTTTCATTCTGTGCAGAGAACTGAGTTGTTGAATGAACTGGTCATCACAACCCTCAATATTAGCTGGTTTGCATATATGCGTATGCTATGATGTTAGTTCACAACCAGGCTAATTGGCACTCTACCATGAATTGGAGGTATTTCTAATTTTGAATATAATAAATCAGATCCAGTGCATGTCGGAAATCCCCCAAAACGCATCAGGATCCAGTCTATGGTATTATAACCTCAGATACATTCAAATAAAGGGAAATTACCAGTGTCGGCTGGCATCAACTGGGAGGAGGAGGCGGGTGGATGCGCTCGCAACATTAGATTAAAAAGACTTACCTTGCGATGTCCTCGGCTCAGGAGCTCTTCTTTCTCCGACACCCACAGGAATTGGATGCTGGAACTCCCTTACCCAATCCTGGTGCTGCTATCATGCTTTGAGAGCAGCGCCAGGATTGGTGGAAGCAGCCTCACTCGGCGCTCCACAGCGCCCTAGAGGCCTGCATTTACTCTAACCCAGCTGTCACAAGACAGCTGGGTTAGAGGTTTCAAAGTGCGCATGTCAGGTTGGTCGCAAGACGGCCGGCCAAAGAGACAAGCGTACTTTGAAATGTGCACACACAGCCCCCCCCTCCTCCTGCTGCTATCAGTCAGCAGCAGCCCGCCCCCGTCCAGGTGCTCTATTCGGGAGATGAAAACAATGGTAATACATTACCATTTTATTTTTCATCTCAGGGGCTTTGGGGGGAATTTAAGTGGGGCGACGGTCCTCCGCTCCAACGGAGGAGCCACGCCTAGCAGTTGCTCATGTTTTCAAAGAAGAGGCTTGATGATCATCATGTTGTTCATGTGTTCCACAAGTTGCATACATTAACCATAGCAATAGAGTTAAGTTCTTTATATCCACACAGTCTCTCCTTGATAGGAATTACAGAAATCCCAACAGAGTCAGGTCCAGCCAGAGGCCAGACGCTGAAGGTATGCACCTTTTACCCCGCAGGACATTACTCTAGAGGTCCTTTACCCCATGCTACTTTGAAGGTATGCAGGCTTTTCCCTGCAATCTTTACCCTGAAGGATATTACTCCAGAGGTACTTTACCCCGTGGTTCTTTGAAGGTAAGCAGTCTTTACCCTGCAGTCGTTACCCCGCAAGATATTACTCCAGAGGTAATTTACCCTGTGGTACTTTGAAGGTATGCAGTCTTTACCCTGCAGGACATTACTCTAGTCTAGAGGTACTTTACCCTGTGGTAAATGGAGGGCAAAAGTAAAGGAAGGTAAGGTATTAGGGTTTAGGGGAAAGGGAACTCACTTTTTTTAGGGTGCATGTGCACGTTTTTAGGTTACATGTTTTTAGGGTTAAGGGCATGTAAAGGTAAAGTGGGGTAAGGCTTTTTTAGCGTACAAGGGTGCTTAGAGGTAAAGAGAGGTAAGGGTTTTTTAGGGTTCGAGTAAAGGCTGAGTTGAAGGGAAGTAAGTGATATTTAGGGTTCAAGGGTGGGTAAAGGGGGTAAGGGTGTTTTAGGGTTTGGGTGGGTAGAGGTAAAGGTGATAGGGGATTTTTAGGGTTTAGGGGTCGGAAGAGGTAAGGGGGTACGTTTTTTTTAGGGTTTGGGGCAAGTAGAAGTAAAGGGGGATTAGTGTATTAAAAAGGGTGAGTTGGAGGGTTCCCCCAAAAATAAATAAAAAGAAAGGACTGGGGGTCACCCCGAAACAAATATATATATTCACTGAAAAAACTAAAGGTTACAGGGATGTTATACTTAGGCTCAGATTTCACTCATACGCAACCATTCAGCAGTTATAGTTACCTGAGCTAACCATAACTTATACACTGCTTATGAACTCACATATTACATCACTCATGTGTGAATGGTTCTGTGGATGATGTTATCAGTGATATCACCAGTGATGTCATTGACCATGTCATGAGTGATGTAATATGTGAGGTCATAAGCTGTGCCTGGTGGGGTGTAAGTTATAATTAGCTCTGGTAACTATAATGGCCGAATTTCTATGGTTTGTACGAGTGAAATCTGGGCCACACTCTAACGTCTCTATAACCTTTGTTTTTTTCAGTGAGTTTCTAAGGTTGTTTAAATTCTATATCCTAACTATAACGTCCCTGTAACCTTTTGTTTTTTAAGTGAATTCCTATGGTTTTTTAACTGGTAGTCGTGTATGCAGAGTGGTGGAGAAACAGGGCGGGCCTCCAATCAGCTCTCAGGAATCCCACTGTGTGGGACTTATTGGAGGTAACAGGAGGGGTTCTCGGCTCTCAAAGACACTCAGCATCCAAGTGGACTTTATCCCCAACCAGTAGTGCGTCAGGAGGCGCATTTGCAGAGTGATGTAGAAAGGGGAAGGGGCTTCCAACCAGCTCACAACAATTGTGCTGTGTGGGACTTACTGGAGGCAACAGAAGGGGTTCTTGGCCACCAAATACCTTCGGCATCCAAGGCGACTTGATTCCCCAACCAGTATTGTGCTAGAAGGCGCATTTGCAGAGTGGTGGAGAAAGAAGGAATGACCTCCAAAGACCTCTCAGCACTCCCGCTGTGTGCACGACATAGCCCCGGGAAGGTGGTTAAACTTGGTGAGGCAAAGCACGGCTGTACTGTTTAAGAGTTGTCGGCAATTCTTTCTAAAACTATAAGAGTGTTCCCATTGCTCCTAAGCCTCGAAGATAACGGAACAAGCAGGGTTCATTATAGTGCGTAGGAGATGCTTAACAAAAACACGTTCATGAAAGCGTTCTTAAAATCAAATCTGTTCCAGACCTTACAGAACGAGACACAGGAGCATGGCTGATATAGTACTGTGCTCCCAAGCATAGTGTATTTTTGGACTGACAAGTAAGGTTTGCACTCTATGCACTTCGAAATTATTAGCAAATCTGCAGAACCAAAATATTAGAGACATGAGGACCTATTTTGAAATGCATTTTTGAGTACAGGAAGTAGTGCTCTAGAGATACTACTTCACATACTCAACACTGCTATTGCCAAACATCTGGCCGGATATCTTTACCTACACCTGCCCTATCTCTGATATGCGTCGATCTCCATTGCAAGTGCGGAGATTTTCGCACTTGGTGGTACACACTTTTGTAGTTAATTTGGGAAGCACAAAGGGAGAGGTTAGAAAATGTATAATATTCATTGACTATTAAGGTGTGGAGTTAAGGGAAATTTAAGGAGGGGTTCATAGAAGGACATGCAGTTACTAAAACACACCTAATAGTAAGACAATTGATTTTCACATAAGTTACAGTGGTATCTACTATAGTAGTACTAGTGACAAAATAGGCTCAAATTTACTCCACCCAAAAATACAAGTAAGTCACGCACCACACATTGCTTATCACAGGTACTGCAAAACACTTATTGAAATTAATGGAGGGAAGGAAAAACACTAAGACCACATAGGAAAATATAGGGTAACAAAGGAAACTATTTATGTATTTATGAAATGAAAAATCAAAGTTAAAAACAATATTAATTTTAGCTTTAGGATATATAAAAAAACATGTATTCCAACAAGCCATCAAACACATGCAATACACAAGCTACTTTAAGAGGCTGGAGGTGAATAGTTTAATAAGTGAATAGTCAAGACTCCAGCACACCCATCCACTGGTGAAACGCATCTGTGGGCCTTGCAGGTAAGAGCAGTGGGGCAGAGGGGCCGGGTGAGGGGGATTTTGATGGACGATGATAAGGGAAAACTATTTATTTAATTTCCCCTTGTCATCGTCTGTCGAAATCCCGCCCCACCCCAACCCACTCCGCCCCACCGCTCATATCAGCACAGGCAACGGCTGGTGAAACTCATTACAACATCAACCAATCTCCCACAGTCTGCTCATATAAGCAAAACACAGACAAAAGAAAATGCTTTCACAGTGTAAGAAAATATTTTTGTTGCCTTGCCCCTCGTTTTGAGGGTTCATTACCTTAGGAAGAGAGAGAATTTACAGGTAGGGAATCAATATCCAGGCATTTCTAGAGAAGCATTAATTGTGGGACACCACTTCTCACCAATCCATGACATGGTTGCAGATTGGAAGAAGGAACTAGGTTCACATACAACCTGATCCCAGGACATAAGAGTCCCTCAAAGGACCCATGTCAAAATAATGGCTGTACTCCACTACCTAGCCTCTGGATCTTTCCAGAGGGTCAGTGGAGACACCATGACCATCTCACAAGCACACTATTCACGATGCTTGTTAGAGGCACTGTGATACATCATTGTCTGAGCGTACCGGTTTATCATCCTACCACAGATGGATTCACCTTCTGCTAACAAAGCAGCAGATAAGGAACTTTATTTAAGAAAGGTAGAGTAAGTTGAGAATAATTTTAAGTTTACTCTCTGAAAAGGGGGACGTTAGAGGCTGTGTATGAGGGACATGTGTTGTCTGCCTATCTGTGAATGGTATGAGGGGACAGAGTAGTATGAGTGGTAATACAAGCACCAGCTGTGACAGAGGGATGTAGAGTCTTACCTAGCCTTACACTGGGGTTCCCTGGAACAGGCAAGCTGTATAGCTGATCAGAGTGCATGGTAGTGAGGACACACTCATGCAGAAGATGTGTGACAGAGATAAAATGTATGTCCACTCACAGGAACAGTCGTTGCCATCTGATTCTTGGAAAAGTTTTCTTTCTCCAACCACACACCCACCTTCTCCATTCCACGGAGTGTGTATGGAGGTAGACATGCAGTTCTTGTAATAAACAACCACAAGAGGTAACTACAAGGCCTGTCTCCTACTCAGTGAAGTTCCTATTCCACTTGAGTGTGGTCTTTGCATCTTGGAATCTGTAGGTGCTGTGTGGAGCACCGTTAGTAAGGCCGTTCAAGTGGACAAGGGCCGAGTCTAGGGTGTGATGTGTATTTATGTAATTAGAGAGTTGTGTATCAGGTGTTTCAGATTTGTTTCATGTGCCTGGTGTTTTGCCCATCCCCTGGCAGCGGGGCTCTTCACGAACAGGTGTATAGTATGAATCTGACAGTAAATTGACTGGTAGTAACTTTATGATCATAATTTCTTTTGGGCTGGATCTCCCTCACATGAGGGAGTAGAGACTGGTAAATCCTACTGCTAGGCAGAGATTTCCACGCAGAATTAGCGAATAACATTCGGAAGGACATCTTCGCTTAGGGAAAGATGGAAACTGATGTGAAAAGATGGCAGCACACAAAGAGGGTGATGGTATGCAGAAAGACGAAAGGACGTCCCCTTTGCTGATCGTTTATAATTCTCCACCAGCCTACATAAGAGCTGGTGAGCACATTTTAAGAGAACATTTGCCAAACAAACACACAAAGATGAAAGCTAATCATGTTAATTCCAGCTCAATCAAAACTGTATGGGCTCTTCTTCCAGATCAGCCACCCGGAAAAAAACTGTTATCAATGATTGCTCAGCCTTTGGCTAAAAAAAAAACATTCAACGTCCACTTCCATGTACAATCTCCTCAAATCTGTAAAATGGATACTGCCAAAAAGTAGATGCCTGGATTTCCATGGATGAAAACACGGGCAAAGTCTGAAGGGAGGGGCATCTGTTAGAGTAGGATACAAGAGTTTAGAGAATACACAGCAAAATAGTCATAAAGCTGGCGGGAAACAAATACGTGGATATGTAAAAAATGTAGGTAATTGACAAACGTATGAACCGCCATAAAGGGGTATGGTATGAAAGTAACACCTGCTTAGCGCCTACATCCAACACATATCGCTATTTTGATCTGTAGTGAGCGAAACGTATTTGGCCTTCTCTGGATTGTTAACCGGCAAAAACAGTATGTGTTTAAAGAACTGATTATCAATGTTTAAAGCTCTTAAGCTTGATCAATGGGGAGGGCAAGGGCAGCAACAACTTATTTACACAATTATCTAAATACGATTAGGCAGCTGATGGACAAATATTAAACTGCAAAATGTATAGTCACTCCGGCTTAATGTAATCCCCTCTCTGTAAACATCCCCGATGGTTTTTTTCTCCAACCAGAACAGTGCTGACATCTCATAAGCCTAAGGGTGAATACAGGAGATTGTTTCTGATCGTCATACATATTCAGAAGACATGCAGACCATCTGCTTTCATAACACAGGTAAAGGGAGCCTGAAATGGAGAATGGAACTTAAAATGGCACTTGTAGCAAAGACTTTCTCTCAAAAACTAGAAAGACAGATGCCAAAAACTGTTCACACAAAGAAGTCATAAACATACAAAATGCAATGTTTGTCGTTTCTTTCAGACCCCGAAAAATATGTGTTTTCCCCTTTCTTCGCATCTGTGTGTTCCAACACATTTCTGCCACCTTGAAATGTTATTTCGAACAGAGCCCTCGTGAATACAAAAGAACGCCTCGTACTCCACATGCCAATTCATTGAACCCAACAAACCAAATAACTTTCAGGGGAGCACATGGACTATTACAGTAAAAAACGCTATGCACTTTGCATTGTTTCCTACAGCAGCCTACTTGTCATTAAGGAAAAGGCAAGGCAGCAAAATTGGGAACTTTTCCTAAGAAAATATTATATTTGATGCTATAGACCTTGAGAAAGTTGTGTTCAATAGCATGACAATTAAAGCAAGCATCGGAAAAGCCGATTGGCTTGACCTTGCTTGACAAGCCTGTATTATTTATTTTTTTTGCAAAAAAATGCAAAACTGCTGATGTCAAAACGTGTTGTGCATATATTTGAAAAAAAGTAAAAAGTAATAAATAACAAATCGCAAAAATAAACAACATGAAAAGATAGCAGAAATGAAAGTAGAGAATAACCTACCAACCCTGGTACTGAATAGACTATTGTCTAAGTGGAAATCATATGTGCGAGAACAAAATGCATTCTCTCACAGTAAAGACAGCTAATGGCTGAAGTGGGCTGACCCAGTGCCCCATGCTGTAGTTTGTGGTGGGCAGAAGCAAAAAAAGGGACTGACTTAAACAGAACAATGGATGAAGTGAACTGACCAAAAGCCACTCTATGCAAATAAATATGTATTTTTTGTGGATTTGCTAGGGGGGGGGTGGGGACACATGAGGCTAGCGAAATAAATAAAGCCGTCTCTAGGCCAGACATACAAACATCAAAAGATCTGGGGAAAATATCACTTGAACCCTAGAAGAAAACAGAGAACAAATCTAAAAGTCCTGCTGCACACCAAATATCATTTTTAGCATGATTACTCTTTTATCTGCATTGCTTATAAGCGATCGACAGCCTAGTCACGTCATACCAAACGTGGACATTACCTGTGATCAAAAGTTTATGCTGCACTGGGTGATACCATGGTGGGATGGGGCTCGTTCTGTTCCATCATGTCTCTGACACGCATTGTTATCTCAAGTCCCTGACAAGCAATACGTAGCTATCAGCATCACATCAGATGAGTGGAGAACGCCACAAATGCTACCTTTATTTTGGTGAAATGCAAACAGAACAAGAATGAAAGGGACGTCCCCTGTGAGGTAGAGCAATGGGAGGAGGAGAAGGAAATCCACCTTTTCTGGTGTGTAGTCCGCCATCTGTAATAGAAAGCTTGTCAGAAGAATGCAGCGTCCACAGATCAGCCCGTACAGAAACAAACTGTGTAACTGCCACTGGTGTTCCGTAATAGTTACGAAGCCGAGGAAGAGTGAATAAAGTAAAAACAAAAAAATTGGAGCTGCCCTTTCCATACATAGGTATAACTAAAGGACATCTATGCGCTGAGGAAACTTGACAAAGGTCAACCACAGGCAGGAGCGTTGTGGAGGAGCTCGAGCTGTGAGTTAAGGGCTCAATGCTAAAGCTAAAAAATTGCTCAAGCTCGAAAAGTCCAATATATAATTCTAAGATCCCGATTCCTTTTGACCAGAAAGTGCCCGTATACAATTCCTCTGTTTCCTCATAGCAGAGGGCGCTTTAATTTGTGCACACAACAAACTGAAACACATCTAGCAGTGATTTAAGATTCACCACAGGCACATCATGGAACCATAAATTATAAGACAAACTAACATTTTAGCATGTTTCTAGAAATGTAAAGCAATGGAATTTCTAAGTTGAATCCATAGGGTATTAAAGTGTTTTAATCCCAACATTTATGAACTCCAGAATCAATAAGAACGACAATAAATTCTAGTGACAGTTGGCACTGAAGGTCTCCAGAAAATAGAATGGAATTAGGGCAATGCCCTGGACCATCATCAAGATCTTATGTTCCACTTTTAAATTTACAGCCACTGTAAGGCCTGCCTCGAAAAGAGAAAAATGTGTTATATTATCATATACCAAAAATAAAGGAACTGCAGCATTATGGACCCACTGAAGTTGTGTTAGTTGATATTTGGAAAAGACTAGTAGAAGGACTTCCCTGTAGTCCAGTTTGCAACCGATTCAGGCCGTGACAACCAGTGAGTGGAAATATACTGGGAAAAAGTAAAGTCTCAGTGGAGATATCCTAGTTGAACCCAATAGTCCTTAAACATTTTGTTGATTGACATAGGGCCCGCGGGACAGGTCAGTGTCCCAAAATATTCCCATATATTTCATTGTGTCTGAAAATTTAAACTGGACCTCTACGAAGATGTGCGAACTGAAGCAGTGCGAAGCAAAGTAGTGTAGTATTCAGGCCCTTCAGCATCGCATCTATTTTCCCTTCATTCAATTCAAGACAATTAAATCTTGGAGGACATGAAAGAAAAGATACCATCCATTCACACTGGAGCGGCCTTCTAAAGAAGAAGAAAACCACTTCAGGGTAGGTTTGGTGGTTCCCTACACCATTCAAAGTTGCTCAAGCAAAAGTGAGAGAAGGACAGTGTAAACACTACTGAGAACTCCAACAGTCTGCTGTGACAGGTCATTTAACTACTCTTTTGTCTAGCCGCTGCTGAACCTCATGCAATAGCATTTCTAGATCTTCAAATGCTTCTTTTCGGAAAATAATATTAGAGGTTTCACAATGAAGTCAAAAGTATGCTGTTTCCATGATAAACTTAACACCCGTCAATTTTTGTAAACACCAGGATGTGAAATGTCTGAGGAAGGCAACAGGCCTGCTTAGAATTTTTGCCATAGTTTGACCAGATTCTTCCCTTTCTCTCTCAAGGGATCACCAGTATTGTTGTTGACCAAGTGGCTGTAACTTGAGAGGAACATAAGAACTGAATCTATTGCTGATAAGATGTAAAGAATTGTTTAATATTTGCAGAAAGCTACAAAGAATAATGAGAGAAATGAAAGGCCTGAAAGGTTTGCTGTGTCTTTTGTTGGGTTTATGCAGCCAAGGTTTTCAAATGTTTCAATTTCCGTTTCAATAGCTCGAATATAAGATATATAATAAGAGATCGGGTCAAGAAATTTCAAAAATACATACCTCAGTTCTGTAGGTGGTGGTTCTATGGACCAGAAGAATTGCTCTATTCACAATTTAAGGAAAGTGGGATTCTGCCATTTTAACATTTGTTTTAATGGCTCAACGGGCACCTAAATGTCCATACTGCAACATGGCTTTTGTCTCCTCTGGTATATATATATATATTTTTTCTTTGCAGAGTTTTATATAGCGCGAACTTGACCCGAATCCAATCAGGTATCAAAGCGCTTTATATAGCACCAGTTACATTACATGAGGACACACATTCATTTTATTTTTTAGGCACGGGGAGATTAAGTGATTTGCCCAGAAGCAAAGGATGTTTTAGCGTCGTTACCGAGACTCGAACCCAGTTCCCCCAGGTGCAAGGTCGAGCGCCCTAACTGTTAGGCCAACTCCTCTCAAACACTGGATGAATAACTTCGTTTTGAGATCAATATTTCTACTACATCTGGAAAGTTGTCTCAAGGAGTTAGCTGCCCTGTAACAATGATGTAGTTACTTTCTCCCATAGGTGTCCAATGTCATACCCTTTTAGTTTGGTCTGTCATCTACTCTGAGACAAAGCATGGAATATCAAGGGGTTTCTCCTTTCTGCAGGCTTTTTGTTACATAGGGCCCAAAGGAGGCCTTCTTTATAAATAATTTCAAATCATGAATGTGCTATAGTGTTCGAACTGTACCGGCTTCAATAATGCCTATTCCATAAGATCAAAGAAGACTGCAATTTTGGAGTTTCTTTTTTAAGAGAAATATCAAAGAAGAAGCTATGGGAGTGAATCCAGCATTTAAGAACAAGCAATGTTTAGGAGTTCTCTGTGAGGAGGCAGAGCTATGTGAACTTTAACACATCCATGGTCTTACAGAGCTCTGCTGAAGCTTCGATCATTGGGATGTAAGAGGACTTCTCAGGGCAGAGGCTGGCCCTGTTTCCAGCATCAGATGGTGCACGTACCCTGGGGTGTCTGTTTATGCAGTGTGTGGGAGACGTCTGAGGGCTCGCAATTCCAGGGTAATGGAGTCACCCATTCTGAGACATGGTGGTATCATAAAAACGGGAGGGCTGGATTTCCTCATCTGCAGGTGTTGGGTCCCAAATTGAACTTGCCGGAGGGCAAGATTCACAGACTGAGATCATTCCAGCGCCTTGAGACCTAACGGGTGAGTAGTGCGCTTCACAATTCCCTGATTGATTGATTGATTCCAGAATAACCAGACCCTAGGGAGTGTCACCCAGTTCCCTCTTCAGCTGCAGCGAGTGAAGAGGACTACTCCAAAGGGAGAAGGTGGAGTCTAGCAGATGAAACGATATTCCCTCTGCAGCGTGGCGACAGTTATCTTGGCCTGAAAGCTCTGGAGGAAGTGCTATGTCCCTGGTGTATACAAGCTGCCCAAAGAGAACAACTGTCTAAAAGAACACTGAGTTATTTTCCCCTCTAAGGGCCCATGCTCCTAATGGCATCTGGAAAGAGGACCCCAATCGAGGTAGGGAGGAAGAGGCTGGTTTTTCAAGAGGAGACTATGATACGGGCTACCCTAAAAGACTTGTGAAGGGCACAGATAGAGTCATGCCGGACAGTACTGGAGGCAACAGTGGAAAAAAGATGTGTCTTCCATGGAAGGAAAAGTGGTCTCTCTGGATGGCGATGAAAGAAAACCAAGGTGAGGAACAGGGTTTTTTAATCCTCTAAAGGCTGGTACCTCAAACGATGTCTGAGAAGAGGACCCCGATCGAGGTGGAGGGAAGTGGCTGGTCTTTCATGAGGCAGGTCAATGGCACTGGCTGCCCTTAAAAAACTTGCAAAGGGCACATATACAGTCATACCTGACAGCACTGGAGGGAAAGATGGAAAAAAGATAGGTCGTCCATGGAAGTAAAAGTGGGCTCTCTCAAGCACCAGATGGTGACAACTGAAAGACGAGAGGAAGAACTGGGTGAAATGGCACAGAAATACCCCCTGAGGTTTGTACATTCCAATCCACTCTAAAACTAGAATACACACTGGAACGTCTGTAGAACTACGTCTGTAGAACTATGTTAAGAGAAAACTCACATTTTGGGGTTCCCAGTTTTCACAGGGCAATTAGATTAAAATATTGAAGTTTTCATGAATTTCAAAAATTCACGAGAGCAGTCATACTGGATGGAAAAACTTGAAATGGCATTGCTAATCCTAAAGGCTTCCCATTTAGTCACCAAATATTTGGCAGGCCATGGGGAGAGTACTGGTATAGTAAGCTAAAGCAAGGCACAGACCACATTACCAGAGCGGCGTCTATAAAGTACAAGATACTGGTGAGTGACACCAAGGTACATATTTTTCAGGAACTTTGTAAGGCCAAAAGGAGACGCAACAAGACATGACTTGAAAACAATTAACAAAGAGCACTCTTGGACTGGCGGCCTCTGTGGCTGCCAGACAGGCTCGGAGTCTATGATAAAGCAAAGACATATGTGTTTCCCAATCCTGAAGCAAAACTGCAACGCATTGGCTCTAGAATAAACACTGCAGCACTGACAGAACGTGGTGCTGAGACCTATTCTGGCTGCTAAAACTATACTCGGGATGTTGATTGTAGGGGATGGGCCTGAAGGTCTCCTCCCTTCTAGAGGGGATTGGATGAGACTGATTCTTTTGAAGGTGGCAACGATGATTTGATAGTGAATTGATCAAAGTCCATTTTTTCAATCCTTCTCCTCAACCGTTCTTCCTATTCATCTACTCCAGGTAGGCTGTGTCTGTACTGCGGATTGAAACCGTGATTAGAATGTATATGGAAAAGGTGTTCTGAAGTTTACAGTCTGCTAGATGCTTTGATCTGAAATCTTTGGTTTGAGGTTCATACTGGGATATCATACTGCTGTTTTTGTACTAATCACCTAATAAAAGGATTTAAACATAAAGTTCACTGGCAAAGTTAGGAAAAGCATCTATTGGCAAAGGCAGGTGAAGTTTTGACCTTTTCGGTGGCAAAGATTAACCTGCTTGGCCCACTGCAAGTGACAAAGATGTGACTAATCTCTGTATACCAAAATAAAATCTCTCTTGGGCGTGTTCGGAGCTATACTCACGGAATTTATCAACTGGTAAAATCAAGTGCTAAAATATGTGAATTTCTTGATAACTTGGACTGATTTATTTTAACAGTATTACAGTAAAGGAAATCATTGCATTGACTGAAGAATTTGCAGGCTGCAAGCACTATTAACACACTAGAGGCTTATAAACAGTTTACACCATAAAATAGATTTCTGCAAGAGTATTTCGCCACAAACAACACCCAAGGCTTCGATTACATTACTAAATTAACCAATCATGTCCAACTGCTACTTCACATTTGATCGCTTAGTTATGACTAAGCCAGAATACAAGGGTATTTTTTTTTTAACTGCAACAGACAACGTGATGTTTTTTTGAAGGAATGCTTAAATTGATCTGCCACTGGCAATCGAGGCATTACAGGCCACCGTCTTTCACACACTATACCACTCTAGAAGGGGACCTGCCATAGGCAAATCAATGTTCCTGCCGGCTATATGAACAACCCAGCCGGAAATGCCATGCAATGTCCCCTCCAGATGCAAGCACATGCAACCCCGGATCACTGTTGACCTACTTTAGCTTTGTCTGTGAGATGCAGTTTGAGTCCTGTGGCACAGTGAGCAAGGACACACGTTTGAGCAAACATGCTGTACTTAGGCCATCAACTGCAATAAACAAGATGATGGAAGGAATGTTTCAATTAATCTCAGCCAGTGGCAGTTCGACTGGACTGTTACTATTGAAGCAGGGCCAAGGCTGATTTGTGTATGGCTGCATCTGAGGTGGCATGGTGGGCAAAAACCTGATGGACTACATGGCAGTCCAGAGTAATTACCAGGGGTTTAGATTAATTCAAGAATCCCACCCGGGATTCTTTTGCTGTGTGTGCCTGGTATGCCTAGGCATGAGGCCCTTGCTCACTGTACTGAACAAATCAATCTGCACCCTATTTATGAGGTCCAATAGTCTGAAACCGGTCTGGGGTTGCTTTTGCTCCCGTTCAGGGAGGACTTCACACAGTTCAGGTCAGAGTAATTATCAGTGGCTGAGACTAAGTCAAGCAATCTACCCATGCTATCACTATTTTGTTTTCCTCAGTGTTTTACCCAAAGTACATAGTTATTAAGTATGTTTGTCACAACATTTGTGGAGAAATTGTGTTTTTGCTATGTTGAATGGGATTTCTTCTTTGGTGTGCTCCTCAAAATTGTTGGGACATATTTGCTGTTGGTGGTACCATGTGCCACTGGCTGTTGGTCTTTCGAGTTTTCAAGCAGTTTAGAGTGCCAAATGCAACCCATCTATTCAGTATATTAAGTGTATCAGCCTTCGGGATATATTATTCTTGAATTGCAGGTTGACATAGGTCAAACTGTATATCCAAATTCGAAAATTGTCAATATACTGATATGTTTGTTTTGGTATTTGAAAGTGATACGATAAGTTTTTAAAAAAGAGGCGGGTGGGGTGTGAGAACAGCAAGCGGGAAGAGGAATGAGGAACATCGGCGAGCAGAAGAGGGTGAGGAAAAAAACCAATGCAGAGCAGAGGAGGGTGGAGGGGTGGGTGAGGGTGAGAACAGATGGAGGGGGTGTTGGGGGTGACAGTGAAGTAAAACTGCAGGAGTGGGAGCGGTGGTAAACGGGCGGCGGGGGGTAGGACGATCGTACAGTGCCGTGCACTCTTATAGAGTGCCTGGCCAAAAATAAAAAAAATAAAAAGTACATTCAGGAGAGCACGGCTAGTGGAAGAACACTGGCCGCAAACAGGAAGCTGTGTTGAGTCAATGCCCCATGGATTGGACAAAAGCCTGTAGAAGACTGCAGTAGGCGAGCAGCCGGCAGGATGCAGGAGGTGTGACCAGTAAGAAGCAAGGAAAAAAAAGTCTAGTGGACGCAAACCAATGGTATTGGTAAGTAATGGGCAGGTTCTAAGCCTGTTTTTACGTCTTTTATTTTTCTAACAATAACTTTTACTGACAACGTATGCAACTCAAACAACTCCAGACATCACCAACTTAATATCTGAGGATGCTGATAAAGATTTCCTTTCAGCAGTACTCTCCTCTGGAAGAAAGAATTACTGCTGGTAGCACACCAGCTCATTTTCACATTCAATTTACTGTTTGCTACGTTGTTGATGGCCAGCATGGCTTATGGATTTATACTAAGATTACTGTGTATGAACCAACAATCGGTCCGTCCTATTCTTTTAAAAGCAACAGTACCAGTGCACGTGATAAGAGTGCCTAATAGCGAATTGGGCCCACACATGGCTTGAAGCAGAGACAGACATTAGTTACGAGATACCACTTTTGAAACAAACCAATAAAAACAAGATGTCTTTAACCGCACAGCAAACACACATTTCCACAGCAGACCGATACTGCGCTAAACACTTTTCACAGAAGCTTTGAGACACGGCTTATGCCATGCTCGTCACTCTGGCACACTTGACAAATTACAAAATAAAATGAAATGTGTTTAGCTGGTAGTTTATTCGATACTCAAATGGCCTGTTAATCAAAAAACTACTGGAAGTTGTTGGCGGGATTGTCGCAATTGAACATCTTATGGATACAGGTGTGATGGATACAGCTGCAATTTCAAAGAACAATTTCACTTCCATTAGGGCTTTCCAGTTAAATGAAAACTGATACTAATGTTTTAAGTTAATGTATACACAGCTACACAAAATCATACCGTTTGAGACATCACTTTTCTATATGAAATGTATCTTTAAACTGAGTCGAGGAGAAAAATTTATGGATGACTGATAGCTGTAAACCAACCTGCCTTTAAGTGATTCAAAATCAGAGCACTTACAAAAAATATAAAATACCTATTATGCACATATGTCTGAACAGGAAGAATTAAGGACGAGATAAAAACGGATAAAAGGCAGAAAAGTGTAATCAAAGATTACTGGCAAATTCATGAAAAATATGCACTCTTAAGTATCCACTTTCCAGCACTTTCTGGTGAAACATTGTAATTTCTTGGCGCTTGCAGTGGTAAAACTATCCCTGGAAAGTTACAATTTGTGGAAAATATACTGAGGCTGTCTCCCACCCGAAGCTAGACCTCGTTTGTGATAAGTCAGTCGGTCAAGAAGTTTCATAGGCTGGGCAGTAACTCTATAAATATGGACACATCAGGAAGAATCGCAGACAACATATAATCTGGGACTCAATGTACTGTATGTGGGACCACGTGCCTCTTTCATTCTGAAGTAAATCATGGACATCGACTTGTCTGTTCAAACATTTACAGCAGAATGCCTCAAGAGGAAAAAGGCGTAAGGGTGAGGCGTATGGCTGACAGCTCTAGCAGGTGTATGTGCAGTTGTAGATCTACACCTGATCAGTTTAAGGGTGCATCCACAGTAATGACAAGTCATACTTATGGCCCTGGAAGGGTATCCTCAGAGTCAGATTTGTATATTTGATTGCCCACTTAAAAAAGCCTACCAGTGTAAAGAACAAACAGTTATTTTTGCCCATTTCCCATTCCTGCATCTCTAACTATCACCAACAATGGGCAATCTATAATTTTGTTTTGTGTAAGAATGTCAGCTGGGGCTTTGAGATGTCTGTGACATCATTCATTGGCTAGCTCTTTTAATGGTGCCTGTTACTCGGACCTCATCGTCTCAGTGGTCAGCTGTTTGATGCCACTTTCAGTCTAGCTGTTCTTAAACTGGGATTGCTTGAAGCGTGCATTGTGGAACTGGGGGTGGGAGGGGTGGAATATAACAATGCCCCCAGAAGTGACTTGTAAATTGTGTGTGTCTTTAACCTGATGGTTCTTGCTGGAGTCTTTAGTTGCTGCATGCTTTACAAAGTATATAACTATACGAACCTAGCCTATTTGGGGAAGAAGTGAATGCCGAAAAGACGATCACTCGGTGCAGCTCTACTCATAAATGTCCTTCATTGAAAGAGAAGCCTAGATAATGAGCAGGCTCAGGTGGAGATCTAAAATGTGGCAGATGGGTCAGCGGCCCACTAGAGGGCTTAGCAAAACCATCACTAAAGCACCCCTTATATTCAGTTTTAAAAAAAGTTATATATTGGTAAGACTATTGGAATGAGTTTTATCATCTGTAGAGAGGGGTGCCAATGTTTCGACCCACGATGTCTAATTTATGATGCGGTCATCAGCAGGACAAACAGGCAGAGCTTATTCAAAGAGTCACCATTGGAAGACAAATAAGCAAATCAGGAGCATGAGGATGGCTGCCCATGTGACAAAACTGCATACAAGTCCTTAAAAGCTCAGTGTGAAGCTTTAGCATAATCCTCATGTAAAACGAACTGAAAGATTCCATCAGGCTTAGTCATGAGCAGGACCTAGCACAGTGCAGGCAGCCAAGTTCTGAGTGCAGCCGCGGTCCGTGCAGGCAACAATGGTGGGGCCAGATAAGTGGGGATTTCTAGGGACGATGCTGAGGGAAAATTAAATAAATAATTAATTTTCTCTCAGCATCGCCCCTCGAAATACCCCCTTACCCGGCCCCACCGCTGTTACCTGCATGGATCACGGCTGCTTGAGTGTCTGGAGAAAGTGATGACCACTTGCCATAATCAGCTATTTTACTGGTCTCTTCTTTAATATTTTGCTGAAAAAATTATCAGGAAATGCAACAGTCTTGACGAGGAATGTGTATGATATGCCAGCAAAACACACTTTTTATACCTCCTTCTTTAGCATGGCCTGAGGAGGAATCTCCTAGTTGTTGGGGTCTTCAGCCATGGTGACAAAAAATTAAATATATGGGCTGGATGGAGCAATAAATCCTCCTGTACTCTGGGTACCTAAACAGCGTTCCTAAAAAGAGGAGCCCAGTGGGGCTGCTACTGGGGGAGAGGGAGTCTACCAGGAGGAATACGCTCCTTTAGAATGGATCTTATCTGAAAGGTCAGTGGGTAATGTACTGTAGCAGATTATCTGTAGAAAATAGAACATAAACAGTAAATATTGAAAGAGTAGAGCTAAATAAAAGATCATCAAGATGTTATATTACAAAAGGGCTTTCAGAGCAGTGAGCTAATCCACAGTGTACCTTAGGGGTAAGTAGGTAGGATTAGTTGGTAAGTGTTCTAGGAAAACATACTAGAGTACTAGACAGAAATCTTAAACAAAAAGGTTTTTAATATTTTTTTTCACAGAAAGCAGAGCTTCGCAGGGTGCTGCCCCCGACACCAGAACCCCCATTTGGTCTACATTAAGTACGAGTCAATGCCTGACTCCCTAAAATGTACTCTGATAGTGCCACATAACCAGCAGGTCAGCCATTAAGCCCAAACTAAATTAGTGTCACCTGCATAGGCGCATAGTTGAGAGCAACAGGAGCAGATAAGGGCAAAAAGAAGCCTCAAAGAACTAAAAGGTACGCACAGGGACATTACAAGATGTGTGGTCCGAAAGAAATGACAGAAATGAACCAGTTGAAGCTGTAGAGGATAGCACTCAGCCCTTCTTGGTAGACAATGTCAAATGTGGAGGACAGATCTAACACAATGAGAGCAATGTGAGGCAGGCGCAGATCATCTGGGCCTCAAGTGTGTCACAAGCCGGTGGATATTAAGCTTTTCCACATCTCTGGCTGCAAGGCAGGCCCAGGCTCAGGCGGATGGGCTTCACACAGCACGCTTTAAAGATATGTCTTTAATACAAGTGTGTTAAATATACTGAATATTGCAAGCCTCACGACAGATATCAACTATGTAAATCTCTGCTGGAGAATTTAAACTAGGAAAAGAGAGAGTGGTTTGGACGTGCATTGATAATTGATACATTCATCACTTCCGCATTCCTGTGATGCCGGAAAGACGAGGTGAGAGAGAAATGCTGGGTACTAACCCGCAGACTAAGGGTCGGAATTCGACCAACTGTTAATACCAAAACGTCCCCAAATACGCTGCTGCTGTACTCCCAAAAAAATGTATGATCACACCAGCCCATTGAGGCAAAACCCAAGAGTCTTCACAATCAATATGGCGTCCCACTGACGATCGATTTGCCACAAGTATGTATATCCGAACACTGACCACATCACTCGAATGAGAAATCATTAACCGCCGTTAAGCGCAAGAAGCTACATACACGAGAAAATCTTTCAAAAACTGTGACTCCATGCGGTATTGTCCGCCCACTAATTCTTACACGGATTCCTCTATCATAGATGTGTTTGACCACGTCCTGGTCCTGAGGAGAACCCTGAAATAGAAAAGGGTTCTGAAACGCGTCAACCCCACCCAGCTAGCAGTAGCCACTACTAGTTCATGGAATAACACTGTATACAAACAGGACATTTAGCCTGCTGTAATCTTTGTGTGGTCTAGCTGTATATGGCATGTCGCATTCTTGAAAAACAATAATCATTTGCACTGCCTTCCAAATAAGGACTGGTCTGTTGTTCTCTGTCATATTGTGTTATTTGTAAGCATTTGTTTGCCTCTGATGTTTTTGTGAAATGTATAATATGTCGTTATTATTTCTGTGCTGAATTGTATTGTGCAGTATTTTTCTCCAAGGCATGAATTAAATGTTGATCATGTTTGTACTTAAATGAAATAAGAAAAGGTGGAATAAAAGCACCATAACCAGTTCAGAATTTAAGGTGGTCATTTACGAATCTATCAATTATCAATGCACGTCCAAACCAATCTCTCTTTTCCTAGTAATATTGTGGCCTAGTTTGGATGCAAGTGTAGGCCCAACCCCTTGTAACAAAGAATTTAAACTGACATGGTGAGTCTTTTTGGTCTGGGCGATGAGGTGGTATTTGAAAACAGTTGGAATACCGCTCCTTATCAGGTTGTTTTACTGCGAATATGCAAAAGTGAAATATTTCAAGAAGAGGTTTCAAATGATACATAGTTGGCATTAATTCGTACCTTTAAATTATGTACATTCAATGTACCATCTGCACTGCAACAGTGAAAGGCGTTTTCTAGCACAAGAACTCCAATTGATAAGCACAGCAGTTTGGAAGCATGGACTGCAGATACAACAACTACCCACCTGTGCCTAGCACACCAGAATGTCCACGCACACAGTCCTACAACTTGAGGTTTAACAGAGACCTTCAGAAAAACCAATTCATTCAGAAAAGGACCTAAAAAACTCAACATCACATCAGATAGGAAATTCAAGCTATTCCCATTTTGATAAGAACTAACGTCCATTTTCAGAGAGCAAAACTTCAAAGACAGATCAGCAAAACAGGATAAAGTAAACCACCAGAAAGGCCCCAGATGTCTAGCTGATGCCTCCTCAAGATCAAGTGCTTAAAAGAGAGCCCCTCCAACCATCGTGCCAAGTGCATGTTTTGCATTAACCAAGCCCCTTTTCACATGCAAGTAGTTCAGGATGCGTGAAGCGTCATCCCCTCATATTACACCAAATCAACCCAGTCCTCCTTCCGCTTATACATGTAAGAGGTTTGTACACTGTCGAAAGCCCATTCTTTAAAGAACAACAGTCAAAGCATTATTGATTGGAAAAAACAAACACATTTGGTGCGACTCATAACTATACCTGTACCCGAAAAGGCACAAAATATAGCAAAACAGTCACAAATGTATTTTCTCTGTGGCGACACTTTCAAAATGATAAACACGCCAGGGTATCCCATGTCAAAATAAGATTCCCAGTGGCAAGAAATGTTCAAATCCAAATATTGCTCTTGCCCATGTTAAACCTGATTTTCATCAGGCTTGTTGTGACGCTCAGATATAGTCTACCACACGGACGCCTCAAGCAGTGCACCACTCGTGATAAAATACGTCAACATGATTCTTCACTGTTCACAACACACTTCACATTAGGAGTTGAACTCATTAATCAGCAATCACAGGTCCTTTTAGAATATTCCTATCCCTCTCACACACAAGCAATAGTTGATCTCTGCTCAAACATTTTTCAATTCACAAAAATCTTTGAATACAAATTGATGTTTAGACAGTAGTTTTAGGTCCGGCGCTAGCCAAGACCATTTGATTATGCTAAAATTATCTGTTTAACATACATAATAATAGGGGCTTTCATCCACCCTTCTTCATTCATTGGTCTGTTACTGTGTCATTCAGATTTTCTTCTGTCCACTAAACTAGCTAGCATGGGGCACTAGGTCAGCCCACTTCAGCTACTGGCTAACTTTACTGTGAGTGTACCCATTCTGCCCTTACAAAAGGCGCATATACAAACACATATTAGTATTTGTTCAGAATCAAGGACTGCTATGGCAATGTAAGTGTTTTGAGACCAAAATAATATTATTGCTTTTAGCCATTATTTTTCTCTTAGACTGATGAAGCCACGGCAGCCCTTCCAACAATAACGTTTTGAGAAACCATACGTAAACAGGCATTGACAAAGCCAAGAGGCTGGCATCCAAAGTCAGGGGTCCCTTTCAACCCGGGAACGGAGCAGGCGGACAGATAGGACTGATGTGTCTTGGTGGAGGGAAGGCTGTATGAGACCCCAGTGTTGTGAAGAAGTTTTTACATTCCTAAAACAGAACAACACACATTTACTTCTCAACAGCTGACCAAGTGGGTTCACATCCCATGGATCTTAAGGGGAGACTTTAACTGTATATTAGACATAGTGCTAGACAGATCACATCTACGGCTACTGCAGGCTAAGACAAGGTAAAGGCACAGTTACACTGGCTGGCACAATGGCCCATGGCAGATGAGTGGAGGTTCTACAACCTTGGTCTGTTTTTCTTTTACTACCCCCACACAACCTATATGCGCGACTAGACCAAGTAATCTGCATTACCTCACTCTGCCCGTTTGTCCTCCATCACTGATTATCTGGGCCCAACCATTTCGAACCACAATCCGTTGTTGGAGGGCCTGACCTGGAACAGGGTCTATCCTCCAATTATCCTTGTAACGCCATCAGGGCTCCATGTTGGAAGACCTGGAGTTTTTGAAAGTTTTGAGGAGAACGAGGGCACAGCAACCTCCTCAATAACTGAGTGGGAGGCCTTCAAAGTGGTCAAGGGAGGGCATTGCATTCATGCTGTGGTTACTACATGGAAGAGCCTCGAGAGAGAAATGCAAACAGCTGAAGACTCCCAACGTAAGGCAGTTGGGGGCGCAGCTTTCCTTAACTCCCTTAGGCCTGTCTACGAGGTGTTCTATCAGAGCAGCTGCTTTTTTTAGATTATACAGCTTACACTGTAAGGTATCATACCAAGGGGAGAGTGCTAACAGGATATTGGCATGGCTCATCAACTGCGATAAGGTGCATGCATCTATCTTATCACTCCAGACTGTGTCGGGTTCTGGCCTGCGTACTTGACAAGAAATTCATGCAGGTTTTTACAAACACTATTGGGTGCTCTAACAGGGCAAAGCAAGGAGTGAAATTTCATCAATAGAGGCTTTTTTTAGGAGAGCTGCCATTGCCCAGACTCCTCCCTGAATTGAAAGAGGAAATTGATCCTCTTATCTCAGTCCGAGATAATAGAAAGGCCATCCGCAACCGAACTACTGGCAAAAACACCAGGAACTGTTGGGTTTCTATTGACCTTTTCAGAATTCCATCACATCTATGCTGAGGCTTTAGCATGAAATTTGGCCTGTTTGTTTGAGGCAGTAGTTGACAAGTGTAAGGTGCCTCTTCAGAGAGGCCCTGACAGTCTTGATACCAAAACCTTGCCACAGCCCCTTGGCTCACTCCTCATATGTACGATTATAATTTTTATTTTTTTATTTTATTTATTGGCATTTTAAACAATGCTGCAAACATTACAAACAACAAGTCAGTTGCTAATAGTTACATCATTGTCCATCCATATGCATACCAGTATAATTACAGATATTCTTTCAATCGTGCACATCCATCTGTATAAATAATAATAGGGGTGATATCCATCAAATTACTGTACATCATATAACATAAGGGTAACAGTTTAGAGTCCACTATACCTCAACAACCAGTCTGTGTAAATCTTGCTAGTCCTACCCATGTAAAAACTGACCAGTGTGCAGTATCCTTCCATTTCAATACACCATCCACACCCAGGCCTTCATGTACTTGTCTACAAAGCCACAGAAGTCTCCGGAGATCCTCATACCAAGAAAGGCTCCCATATGATCCTAGGCCTGGCTGCCAACGGCATCAATTCCCAAAAGGTGGTCAATTGCGTGTGGCTAAATGCTACATCTTGGATCCATTCTTTCATGGAGGGAGCCCCCCCACCTCCCCCAATGCATGGCCACCCGGCGCTTAGCAAACAGGAGGCGCATAGCATGAAGTTTACGAACTTTAACTGGCGTGTCTTTGACATATACTAGTAAGCCCTGTAAGGGGTTTGGGTCGTCTATCGTGCCAATTATGTAATGGATTGTGGTGAATATATTAGAACAAAATAATATCACCTGTGGACAGCTCCATGCCATGTGCAGAAACGTAGCCAAGGCGAAGCCACATCTCCAGCAGCTATCATCTTCCTTGATTCCCATGCGGTGTAAGTGGGAGGGGGTCCTATAGAACCTGTGAAGATACTTAAAGTGTATCAAACTGAGCTTATCATTGGGAGATAGAGCTGTGAGGTGAGTACAACAGTAGGCCCAATGATCCTTCGTGATTGTGGTTTGCATTTCCTCATTCCACGCCTGGAGTGTCCTACGTCGCACCAGGGGAGCTGAGTTTTGCATTTGGTTAAAAATGTGTGTGATTAGTCTGCGCGGCGAGTCCGACTTGAGCACGTTCTCTAATGCATATGTATGATAATAATTGATAGCTAACCTGAACTCTTGACTACAAAATACTTAGCAAACTTTTAGCGGGCTAAATGGTTAAGAAAATGTCAAACTTGGCTGCCTAGACCAGAAAGGTTTATAGTCCTGGAAGAACATGTCCATGAGCATTAGGGTACTGTGTAGAATCACGGAAGCGGGTCCATCAGTGTGGCCTTGGTCAGGTTTCTTGGTCCGCAATCTGAAGTCAGTGCTGGATACTCTAGACTAGGAGTATCTATTCGCAATACTGGCCAGATACAGCTTTGCAGGGTATATTATAACAATGATCAAGCTGCTCTGTACAAGCCATACTGCCAGGTTTTGGGCGGGCAAGTAGATCTCCACCTCTTTTTAGGTTCGAAGTGGCACCCGACAGAGGTGTCTTCTATCCTCTTTGCATTTGCTATGGAGGTTGGCTTTTAAGTTGAGGTCGGAGGGGCATCCAGTTAGCCGACAGTAGTCATGCAGTGTCCTTGTACACTGATGACATCATAGTCTACATCACTGATGCTGGGGGTGATGACGGGGGCATAGCCCGAACCCTTCAGCAGTTGGGCTCAGTTTTTGGGCTGAAGGTTAATTGGTCTAATCCTGCCTTTTCCAGTTGCACCCTGATGTCTTCATATGGGTCATGGACTGATCACATAGGAAGGTGTCTCCTTTGTCTTCTTGGGAATTAGGATATACCACAGAGATCTGGACATCCTAGATGGTAATCTCACCACGGCAGTATCCGCCTTATGGGCACAAACAACTTTTTGGAGATCTGTCCCCACCTCTTTTATGAGGTGTATCGTCTTTTCTTAGATGGTGATGCTACCCTGTCCACTGTACTATTTTGCTAATCTCCCTATTCTTCTTATGATAGGCAACAAATAACAATTACATACACATGGGCATGTCAAGAGACAGAGAGCCTGAGTCACAAAGATAACCTATACTTTTGAATGAGTTTATACTAACTACTTCTCGGTATTCACAAACTCTGAGTGTAAGTTACCACAAAAAAAATCACAACAGTAGTAAGTCCAGCACAACACATGGCCAACCGCTGGTATTGCAACATGAGCCCATAGAAAATAATGCAGGGTGGGGAATTGAATTAAAACACATAGAAAATAATGTTGAATTGGATTAAATTGTTTGAAATAAATAACAAAATAAATAAATAAATGCAAAAAATATTAAAATAGTACATAATTAATAATTTTTAAAATATTTTAATCTAGTTTGAATTAAAAGAGAATGTAACAAATTGTATTTCAAAATATATTTAAATGAATTGTAATTAATTCTATACATCACTTTTAATAATTATGAAGAGTGCACATATACATAGAAGGAGGGTGTGCCGGTGTAGGCTGCAAGCAAAGAAGTGTGGTGCGGAAAGCTCTGATGAACAGCTGAAGAAGTAATTTCCTATCCTGACACTGGCTGGCTGGTACCTAGAGGTCGAGGCAGAAGCACTCAAAACTAACTAAGTTATTTTGCTGTGTATGTGATATATTGTACACAACAAGCTCAGTTTATAAATCGTGATCAATTTTAAATGTTATAGAATTTCTTTTTTTTTTTTTATTCTATGGAAATCGATGAGCGCTTTATTCTTCTGACTCTGTACTGATTGTCTCTGATTGTTCTCTGACCAAGGTTTCTCTAAGATTGTCAGTGTGATCTCTGTGATGGCTCCCCTGCCTGGCCGAGTACTCAAAGAAGAAATAAGTTACTTACCTTTAGCTATAGTTTTCCAACACTTGTAAATTTTATAAATTCTCATGCTTGAATTATCCCCCATCACTAGGCTGGGAATCCCTGGTATTACAATTCAGCAGCAAACTAAGTTAAATGGCAATAGGCCCAAGAACAATATTTTAGTTGTGCATTCACCTCACTGAACAGTACCAAAATGTTAGCCAATTATATGAATGCACCTACAATCCATGATAGCTAAAAGTTCTGCTCTATATGCTACATTTAACTCAAAAAATCAGAACACACCTTCTTGCCTACCCTGACCCAGCTTCAGCCTCTGAGTCATAGTGAACTGTTTCAGGGTGTTTTGTATACTTGGCCACGGGAAGTTTTAGCCAAGATGCCAATTTCTCCTCTGAGAAAAAAGAAATCTCTTCAAAGACTGCTCGACTTGGAGCTCAAAAAGATCTTTGCTGGGTGTCTTAGCTCGCCAACATGGCCGGAAGGACGCTGTTCTTTACCGCTCAACTAAGGTCTTTGTATATGTAACACAAAGTGAATAAACCATCCATGCTTGACGATCGACTACGTCGGAATAAAGCATCAGAGCTGACTTAGAAACCTTGTGAGTGAAAAAGGGTCTCCGTTTCGATTGAGGACAGCTTTAAGGCTCGGAGGCCTAACACCAGTGGCCAACTCGCCTCAGTCAAAATGGTGGCTGGTGGGGACCACCTGCGCCTCTTGTAGCTTTACCGTACGGAAGAACATGAGCATGGAAAGCTGGTTTTGTGTCTCTGCCTTCTGATCTACTGGGCACCTGCACATTGAATGAAGGCAGCCTTGAAGCTGGAGGAGGTGGGATGCACTGGTGTTGTGGGACAGATCTTTGCTGACAACAACACTGGCCGTGCGGCAGCGCTTTAGCCTCACAGCCTCTGGAGATGGACAGACCAGGGCAAAGGTGCGGCTGGGAGGGTAAGCTGCACTGTGCTGGTTGGAGCCAATCTCTGCCTAATACTGGGGGACTCGGAAACAGCAGCACTGATGTAGCTTGCTCCCATGATGGACATAGCTGAATGTCTAATAGCGTCACCTCTGTGGTCAAAGGATCGCACCAGTCTTGTGTAGGAGATTTGTGGTGGGCAGAGGCCTTTGTAAAGCTACGATCTGGAGCTCTATTGATGCCTTTAGGTGTCTCTCTCACCTAAAGGATAGGGAGCCGACAGTGGTAGTCATTAAGTGATCCAGGCATCTATATATTTTCTCTCAATACAGCACCAACAGCTTCAGGTATGAACCTTCCTCCGCATGAGTGTTGGTGGAAGTCCGAATTCCTCATGTACCTCCTGTGATGGACACTCCACTGTTGCAGTATTTAGGAACACTGATCCTTTTTGGTTATCTCTTGAAACAACACAGAGAAGAAAGACACCTCTGTTTGCTCTTCAGGCACATGCCGCCCAAACACCAACACCACAACCAAGTGTCTGATTATTGACTGCGGCGAGTGTGCAGCCTCACTCAGGAAAAGCTTTATCTGTAGCAGATCCGTCCGGCCCAAGCACTATGGCCCTTACAAGAGATGAACTGTTGTCCAGCTTGCAACAACTTAAGAAAGAGCTCCAAGAAGAACTGAAAGTCGATATGACAAACTCTTAATGACATAAAGGCAGAACTGGCAAATAAGACTGACTCCTTCAGGAAAGATGTGGGCTCAGTGAGTGTATGAACTCTAGAGGCAGAGTCCAGCCTCAACTCCCTGCAAAAGAGACAGGAGACTCAACGAGAAACTGTTGACCATAAAAAAAATCGCCTAAGAGTGACAATTATCAAAGGTGAGGATTTGGAAAATCAATCAAGGAGGGACAACATTTGAGTTTACGATCTGAAGAAGGGTGTGGAGCGGACGGACATAGGGGTCTTTCTGGTTGTGCTTTTCTCTATGCTGTTGGGTGACAATCTTCCTGATGTCCACATCGACAGAGCTGACCCCATGAGACAGCAGGGATGAAGTGACTTAAAGATGTCCTGGTTAAGCTAAACCTCTTTAAAACAAATTAAGCTATCTTGGCCCAGGCAAGGGGTATGTACTGTCTGTCATTTCAGGACGTGACATGCCCCTTGTATCAAGAGGTTACTTTTTCCACCTTTTGATGAGACAGCAATTTAGACCTAACATCGATAGGCTGAGGGCCGACCACGTACGAATCGATAGACATATCCCTTTGCTATCGCTTTCAACTACAAAGAGAAATCGCAACATTTTTTGAAATCCCATACGGCAGCTAATTTCCTGGGAACGTTATAAAGGTCCCTTTCGCTAACACCGACACCCCAACTGGAGATAATACAACCAATAGACAAGAAGAGCAAAATGAAATCCCGCAGTGGAAGACTCGGAGGTGCCGAAACCATTGGGAGGGTAAAAGCATGCAATGGCAAGCAAAATAAAAACATGATTGATCATTTCAAGCTAGAACCTATGATGATTTATTTCCTACTTTGAGCACTGAAGTGTCGCCATAGATTAAACTTAAAGAGGCTCCATTGAACCTCTTAGGTGCATTGCAGTTCATGTGATGTATACATAGGGCTCTATTTGTTCTCTCTTACATTTAAGCTTCGGATTAGTCAAGCATACGCTTACAATCTGTTAATTTCCAAAGGCAAACTTAAATAATAGTTAAGGTGGTCTTCGCCATAATGTTCATTTCACCCTAGGCCGGATATACACTACAGCCCTTTTTTGGGGACATATTTGGATATATAGTGACCTATACCTTTTTAATGTTTACATTGTTATTGTTCCAAGATCCAGTTATTTCAAGGCCTTTTTATGTATTGTGGGGTGGGGAGGGGCAGTTATAAAACTGCGAGCATCTCCCGAGGACAGAAGCATTTTGAAGCTCATTGGGGTTACTATGGTCCTTCTAATTAGAAGTACGCTCCAAGGACCATTATTTTCTTCAAACTTCTTCATGCTAACCTCCCCTAACACCAAAGGGCTCAATGCACCAAACAAACATGCTAAACTGTGTTGTTAAATTCCAGAGGGTTACTTAGAGGTGATTGCCCTATAGGAGGCCCATTTGCAAAGGGAAAATGAGCACCTCCTACTTCACAAACACTTTCCCATGGGATACCATTATTCAGCAAGAACAAAACACATTGAAGTGACTGTAGTTTTACATAGATCACTGAGATTTCAACCAGTAGAATGTAAGTCTGATAAAGAAGGTTACTATGTTACTGTGTCGGGGCAATTACAGGGCAAGATGATCAAATTTGCTATGGTTTACACCAACTCAGGCCAAGAAATGTACCTCTTAGCCTTTCTTAATACTAAGGCAGCAATTAGCATAAGTGGGAATCATTTTGACTGGGGAATTTAATGTAGCCTGAGTAAAGACGGTTTTAAAAACACTTGGCCTCTTAGATGCATGGGGAAGACAACTTCCCATCCAAAAAGATTGCACATTTTTCTCGCACTCTCACAGGAGCTACTCTAGAATTAACTATATATTGATCAGTCAAGTGCTCATACCCCTACTGACATTTTCTAAGATACATGCCATTACATCTTCAGACCAAGCCCCGGTGGAGGCATCATTTGTGGTTGCTGGATCCTTAATAATACCTCGTTCAGTGGCAGAGTACAACAAGAGGAACTACATAAGCATATTATTGAATACTTTGAACTGAATCAGCCTGAAGATACTAGTTCTTGTAACTGGAATGCCTTCTGACGGCTACACGAGGCACATGTATAAGGATACTCTCTGTTGGAGACCAAGCTGCTGGCAGCAGAAAAGGACCAGAATGCAAATCCATCTAGACATCTCCACAAGAAGGTAATGAGACTATGAGTATAATTAAATGTGATTTTAACTAATAAAGCAGAACAGGCCCTTTGCTTAAGGAGAGAACTACTTCATGTGATGAAAGGAACAAAGTGGGGACACCTCAGCTAGGTAGCTTCACCAAAAAAGAGAGCAGAACTATATTAGCAAAATCCGCACCCAAACTGATCTCTAAGACGGAGAAGCAAAGGCATTTTGTGCCTTTTATTTAAGTCTATACACTGGGGGAGAACACCTAGGTGGATTCTAAGGCAGCATTTCTGGAGAACGTTAAGTTGCCTAGACTGTCCCCTTTTCACCACAACGTTGTAGAGGCCTATATTACAGACAGGAAGTGAAGATAGTGATTAAACAATCAAGCAAAATAAGGCTCAAGGTCCAGATGGATAGACTAGCAGTTTCTATAAGACTTTTTCCTTGCTCCTAACTACACAGGTCACAACTCTCTCTTCAATCAGGTAGCGTTAGACAGGAGGATGTCCCCCCTACAATGTGTGAGGTCCTTATCTCCTATTCTCTAGCCAGGGATAGATCCCACACAATGTGCCTCATATACACCAATTTCTTTATCGAAATTAGACACTATAATATAAACGCCAACAGAATAGACTTCCTATTGCCAGACCTATTACACCTGTAACAATAGGCATTCATCGAAGGCTGATAAACATGACAAAATATGTACGGCTGTACACCTGATAGAGAAAGGTAAAAAGAAGAATATCTCAGCTATTTTACTATCTTTAGCTGCTGAAAAAGGCTTTGATCAGGTGGACTGGTCCTTCCTATAGAAGACTTTACACAGGTTTGGCCCAGAGTACATAGCAATGGTGATGGCTAGCTACTAAGCACCAAGGTTATTGTAAATGGTAGGCATCTGCACCCTTTTTCTCTCGAAACACAAGGTAGGGTTGCCTCTTGTCTCCGCTCCTATTTGTTCTCAGAATAGAGCTTCTGGTAGCATACTTTACAACTGATACGGACGCAGAGGGAATTCCCTTTGGTCAAACTGAATATGAAATATCCATCGCCTCCTTTTAGGTGGACTGGGACCTTGAGCAATTATTTGGGGATTTAGTCAGTACCCACTCAAAAGATTTCTACATGGCTAATTTTCCCCTCCTACTACCTGCATTACTCAGAAATATTCAGAGATGGTCACAACTATGCCTCTCATGGCTGGGCAGGATAAGTTCTGTTAAAATGAGCGTCTTGCTTAGGATGTTATACTTATTTCAGCCTTTGCTGATTCTGGTTTGGAGGGAATTCTTTATGGCCCTTAAGCAACTGACCCTAAAATGTATTTGACAGAGAAAGCCAGATAGGCTTTCTTACAAACATTTTAAGAGCAGTAAGGTCAGCTAGAGGACTGGCCCTCCCATATTTCAGTCTCCTACAGGGCAGCAAAAAATGCACGTTATCGCCTCCAGAGACGAATAAACATTGGCTCAACATGGATAGAGCAATAGTTGGCTGATATCTGTGGGAGTTATTGAGAAAGCCAAAACATGATAGGTTCCGCAATGCCTATCTAAGTATGACTGCAAAAATAATGCCTATTTAAGTATGCCTACAAAATTAAAAAATAAACCTTTACAGTGTGAGATACTGTCATGAGCAAATGTCAACTCCCTTTGGTTTCCTACCCATATACTCCGATACATTAAAACTTTGGCCTTAAGAGAGGTGTCAGCCATCTGAAGGAGTTCCTAGGGCCCAGCTAGCCAAACACCAAAACGTCCAGAAACAAAATATTTACGTCCTAAAGACGGTAGAGGGAGGAATCCTAATGAACAGGTCTGAATGCCAAAATGAATAAATATGTTGCAAATCTACAGTGAAGAGCAGAGAGCTCTGAGGATCCTGTTTCTGTGAGCTTGGCCATGGTAGAAAACATGAGCAGCTCAACCTCCTTGTGGAATTGGAGCTCTGAGTCCTTTCACCCCACTAACCAAAGTTTGGGTAGCATAAAGAGGGGAATGGACCACATATAGCCTGTGGTTTTTTCAACATGATTTGAAATGTATGAGACACTGTTATATTGACATGAACTACAGAGAGTTCTCATCTGACAATGGGGAATTCTAGAGCATGTAAATCCAAATATTCAATGTTGGAGGACCAATACTAATTCTATATCCCAGGTCAGCAAAAAGCCTGCCTGAATATAGTCAAGACTTTCCCTGACCTGAATGTAGGTAATTAGTGGTACTATATTTGTGCGCTCCATTTATTTGGTTGTTACTTCAAGCAGTAAAATAGGCCTGGAACTCCAACAAGGCTTTTTTTAAACGTTAATGAGGACGACTTGCTTATACCTCGGACTATGAAATGGCAAGTATGTGGTACTGAGCAGAATTGACCAATGCTGCCAAATATTTTTTTTAAACTTAAGGATCAAGAGTTGAGCAGGGAGCATATTTAATTCTCATGAGCAGAACTTATTTTTTCCAAAGGGCCTAAAGAGAAAGAAAAAGTGCCAAGGGCTAGTAGAATACTGAAGGGCATTTTGAATTGCAGTGTATAGGTTATAGAATAGGTTAAGTATCTCACATAGCTCAAGGTAAGTTTTGATATAAGTTTCAGAACCTCCCAGATAGGAACGTTCCTTTTCAATCTGAAATGAAATCATTATTTGGGCAGGTTACTTGCATAAACTAGATATTTATTTTACTGATATATGGGCGCAAAAAAACATCTAAAGCTAAACTACAACGTTCACACAAAACATGTCAACATACCCATGCAGATCTGGCTCTTTAAATTCTCCGTGGGTCTCAGAAGCAAAATGGGTTAATTTCACAGTCAGCATCTGTTAATTACACACCCATTCCAAGCTTCCCTTTTCCACCTTTATTACTTAATCCGCTGAATACAAACTTCACTATCTTACAGAATCCCAGCATTGATCTGAGCTCCAGACTATGTCATAGACTCCATGATAAAAACTTCTAGTTTGCACAATAGACGCGTCCTCCCGCACAATTTACAGGACCTACCTGTCTGATGTTATGCGTGCCAACCCGGCAATAGTTGTCGGTCACTGACTCCCACCAGGTGACTGTGCTCCACAGGCAAGGTAAAGAGGCTTAGCAGGTAGGGATTCAGGGCAGGAAGTTGACAGCGTGGCCTGCTGACCTTGACCGATGGGGGTGAGATTGTCAGGGGTATTTGGGAGTACTTGAGCCACCAAGTCCCAAAATATGTATGAATACCTTCCCTCAGGCAACTGGTATTCGTTGACCTGAGCGCCAAGCTGGTGGAAGAGAAAATATTCTTCCCTAACATCTACACCCATTTAGACTATAGTGGGGAGTCGTTGGGAATGTGTTGGAATTAGTCTTGCTTGCAGACGCCTGCACCACCAAACCTTCAGTTGAGGAGTGCTCAGTGCAGGGCTGGGCGGTGGCGTTGTGTATCTTGGCGGTTGACCGGGGAGAGGGGTGGGGCAGAGCAAGTTTTGGCACATGCCCCCAACAAAGTATTCATAAGGGCCTCGTTAAAAGGAATGAGTGGCTCAGTAGATGTGCAGACCACCAAAGTGGATAGCTGGAAGTCAAGCATTAACAACACAAGCGTACTAAAAGGTTGTTATACCAGATAAGCGTGGCCAATCTCATCACTCAATTTATAATCGCTATCCGAATACATGCCAAAACAGAGAATGCAGGGTTTGCTGTTGTTATTGTGAAGGCAGATCAAGTGAGGAAAATGGAGACTCAATTGCAGCTGGGTGTGACTTAGATCTAGGTGAAACCAGCGCTGACTCAACATCAGAGAGGACAACTAGAGCCGAGTTGTCCAGTGTCGACAGATTCAGAGTTGATGTGTCGGGATCAGGTGTGGACCATGGCTTCGGAGGTGAAGTCAAGAGTGGAGCCCGGGGCGGTCCTGTTAGGTGCTTGGGAGGGTCGAGATGGTGCCGAGACCGAACCCTCCAGCGGTAATGAAGCGGCAGAACCTCTTGGCTCAGTGGGGCCACACTGGCGTGTGAGAAAGAGTCTGCAAGGATCCGAAGAGTAGAAGTAAGGCTGCATGGAACCTTTTGATCCACTTAGGAGTGGTGGACGGCCTCGGAAACTCAGGTTGCGCCGGCACAAGTTGCGGCATGGGCTCAGAAGTCAAATGACTTTAGGAGCAAGATTTAGATGTATCGTGCCACTCCCACACCTTCTCAGAGGAGTGTGAATGGCTGGAAGAGGCTGAGTCCCACTTAATATTTTGTGTTTTTTTCTTCGACTCACCCAAGGATTTGGATCAAGAGGAAGATCGACCCCAGTAACAACTCCGACGACTTCTGGATCACGAATAGGATCAGCAACAAAACTGTCGACTTAGACCAGTCTCATAACCGGGTCATCCGGCTTGGTGATGAAGAGTTTTGCTTCGGGGTTTTGAAAGACATTCGGGTTCATCGATGCGCCGGTCACTGCAGGCCTTGAAGTCGTGGCTCGACCCCAGGCACCACAGGAAAATTTGGTGAAGATCTGTAACAAAAATGTGTTTGCGACAGTCTATACAGGGCTTAAAAAATGCGGTTTTTGAGGTGGCATGTAACTTGCAAATTGTGAAACATTATTTGAGCAAGGTAAAAGTCGAAAAGAGACGAGAGGTACCTTAGGATCAGAGCCTGATGGCATGAAAAGAAAAGAACTGATGCCAGCACACGGGAGTGGCGCCTAAACCGCCCAGCACATCATATCCAGAGCAGAACAGCGTCAGTGCTGCGCTGCGCAGCGCCACCTACCTGAGCACATAGGTACTGCTAAAAAGGTTCCGGATCTAGTCCGACGCCTGGGGAATATTCAAATGGTGAGAAATCTGATGCTAAATGTCTCCATCAGAAAAATAAGTGTTTCCATTTCCTTACATATGTCTTATTTGTTGATTCTGCACTTGGTTTGGCGAGTATTACTCTGCAATCTTCTGGAATATTTAGGAGATAATATTCATTGTCTTCAGGAGCAAGCTGATAAAATGAGCAATTTTGGTTTTGGATGAAGTACCTAGCCCCTGTGCAGAGTCAAGAATTGGGTTAGTGGCCTAAGGGGAATGTGGGTTTGCTCTGAAAGGAAAAGTAGCTTTTTGAATCAAAATGTTCTGGGCCACGCTGGCGCTATTGGAATGAGACAGCATGGCTCTCATTTCATCTTTCTTATGACTTTTGGTATTACCAGAAGCGGGAAAAAGACATAGGTGAAAATTCCTGATCATGCTATCTGGGAGCCATTTTTCCATGATGCCTTCTATAGGAATTTGCTTGCGTAGATTCGGCGTTTGTGGTTCTGGTTGTTTGCAAACTGATCTAGATTTGTAGTTCTTCACCTCTGGAAGATAGTTCTCTATAGGTGTTCATTCATCTCCCATTCATGACACTTCTTTGTCGTTCTGCTCAGAGGGTAGGCCCATTGGATGAGGATATATATTCAGCTCTCAAAGTAACCTAATTGTACAACTCCAAATCTTCAGTGCTTCCATGGAAAGTAGGCACAGTCTTGTTCATCCTTGTTTGTTTATGCATTACATGTTCACTGTACTGTCCATGCATACGTACCAGTACTGATGACCCTGCAATAGTCGTCAGGAAGGATTGAAGGTCATATGTCACTGCTGGTAACTTCAAAAGGTTGTTACGCATTTGGGACTCTTAAGGTGATTACCTTTAAGTGACCTCCTAATCTTGGAGGTGAGCTCCCCAGCCTTCAAGGGACGCAGTAGTCATCACAAATCTGGGAGATGAGTTGAGGATGTTAGTCCTACCAACGCATATTCTTCTCTTTTTAGGAGCTTGTGGGCAAGAGTAAAACTCTTCATTGCTCTTTCTTTTTCTGTAAAAGCCTTGCTTTGTTACATGTTAAGAACTGCTCCAATAAAACTCATTTTCTTGCTTGGTTTGAAGGATTTGTCTTTGTTGAGTGTTACTTCTAGGGTGTTGAAGGCAAACCCTTGTAGAGTTCCTGCTGTCTCAAAAGGATGGATCTTTCATTAACCACTCATCAAGATATGGTACAATTTGGTGGGATTCCTGTTATTCTGAGAAAAGCTGCCACTGGGGCTATGTATTTGGTGAAAATACGTGGGACAGATTCGAGTCCAAAGGGTAGGACTCTGAACTGATAATGGCTATATGCCACTTTGAAACTTAAATATTTTCTGTAAGTAGGATTCACAGGAATATGTAAATACACATCTGGGAGTTCCAGGATGTGATGTAATCACTTGGTTTAGTAGCTGAAGAATTTCTTAGAGTGTAATCATGCAAAATGATTGTTTCTTTAAGAATTTGACTAGCTGTTGTAGATCGAAAATCGGTCTAACTCCTCCTGATTTCGCTCTTAAAAGGAAAAAATTCAAATAGAAATCTGTGTTTTCTTGGGAGTAAAGTACCTGTTTTATTGCTGCCTTTCGATGCAGCAAATTCATCTCTAATTGCAACTAGCTAAGATGTTAAAAAGACCTCTTAAAGGATGATTTGTAGGAGATATGTGAACTTATTTTATGGTTTGTCCATTGCGCACCAACTCTAGGGCCCGCCTATGGTATGAGAAGAAAGTGAGGCCAGTTCTATAATGTCGAGGATGGAAATTTTGTCATCGAAGTGCTTCCCAAACAAAGCTTCCCAATCATAAGTCATGCCAAGAATATTTGTTTGTACCCAAGAACAGCTGGGACTGCAAGGAGATAACCCCCACCACCCCAAATGCTATGTCCATGGCTGTGTTGATGAGTTAAGAGAATGTTCTCTCTCCTTCTAGAAGAATAGACATTGCTTCATTTAGTTTGTCTTCTGGGAGGAATTCAATTATTGAACTGAGGTCAGACCACATTTGCCTGCCATATCTTACCTAAATTGCCAAGAAATTGGATGGCTTAATGGTGGTAGCAGCCATTGCCGAAAAAAGGTTTTCCTACATTGTATTACCTTCTACCCTCCCTGTCAGATGGAATAGAGCAAGAAGTAGAATGATTCCTAGAGCTTCTCTCTGCTGGTTGCACCACAATGGAGCTTTTGAGGCAGGATGGAGAGTTGTCAGGAGCCTTGTTTTTCTTGTCCAGGCGTAGACAACGGTTGCCACAGTTGTTGGAATTTTCATTATTTGAATACCTTCCATACAGATAAAAGGAGATAGCCTTAACTCATTTTCGAGCTTGTTTTTCTAAGTTGTATCGAACGCATTCTGATTGTTTTATGGGTAGAGGTATGTCAAACCTCATCAAAGTTCTTTCTGGCAATGCATGAAATCCTCCCGGGTCCTCAGATGGAGAATATGCTGCAGGCAGAGTAGGTGGAGCAGGTAATGGTACCACATAATTATCCCATTCGGAACCCATGCTCTTTGGGTACCCTCAGGAATATGACTCTCCTCCTGGTCCTCATAAGAATACATATCCTCATGATTTTGGGGAAACAATAGGCTTTGACAGTGGAGGATCAATAGATTTAGGTGGCATTTTTGGACTGCCTAAAGAAGGTATTATTCTCAGGGTTCGAGGTGTTGATGTCCGAAGTCTGAGGCCTTGGTGACATTGGTTGAGTAGATGATTCTGGTGGAGAGTGTCAACTCTGTGCCCCTATTCCTTTTCCTCATAGGATCACCAGATGATTTCCCATGTGAAGAATGATTAGGATAATGTTCAACAGAATGGTCTTTTTTGTGAGCCTTTTGGAGATTGTTGCCATACCTTCCTTGAGTTTGATCTTTTGTAGCCCTATTAATAATCTAGCTTCTCTGTCTATCAGTCTTTGCAGAGAAGGTGTGACAAATGCTGCATTCCTTGTTCTTGAGTCTGGGATAAAGGAGGTAAACACATTCCTTGTGGGGGATCTTAATTTCTCACACACAAGAGCCATACGGTCAGAAAAAACAGTTTTAGGAGCATCAGCAATATTTTTTAAGAAAACACTCACCATTCATGTTGCAGGAAATAGTGATCAACTGTCGTACCTGACATCCTTGGCATGGTTTTCCAACTTTTTGCCTTCTAGCCTTCTGTTTTTCCTGTCTTCGTTTTGCTGGCATTAGGACTTGGCACACTTTACCACTGCTAACCAGTGCTAAAGGGCTTGTGCTCTCTCCTTTAAACATGGAAACATGAGCTCAAACCCAATTGCCACATTTAATTTACTTATAAGTCCCTAGTAAAGTGGTATTACATGCACCTAGGGCCTGTAAATTAAATGCTACTAATGTTCCTGCAGCACTCATTGTGCCACTCACTTAAGTAGCTTTTTAAAGATGTCTTGTGCCTGCCATTGCAGCCTGTGCGTGCGGTTTTAAACTGACATTTCACACTGGCAAAATAAATAGTTAGCTGGGTTTAAACCTTCCTTTTTAATACATAGAGGTCACTCCTGGGGTAGACCCTAAATAGCCCATAAGCCAGGGTGCAGTATATTTAGATTGTTAGTCATGAACTTTCAACTTTTATATGTCCTGGTCGTGAAAAACTCTTAAATTCGTTTTTCACTACTTCAAGGCTTGCCTGTCCCACAGGATACCATTGGGTTAACCTATTACATTTATTAAGTGATAACTTTCAATTGGGAGCAGGCGGGAATGTCAAGTTTGGTGTCTAAAAATTGTAATTTAAACCCTCTTTAATAGTAAAGTTGGCTTTTAAGTCGCAGTTCTGAAAATGGCACTTTAGAAAGTTGGCATTTTCTTGTCCCACCTATTTGGTGCCTGCAGCATGTATCCTGGGTCACATGTGTAGGGTTAGTTGGCAGTTTGTCTTTGTGTATTGCTTTCAGGCAGTGAGTCAAAGGAGGAAAGATAGTGGCAGGATGGGCAATCTCTGACTTGATGAAGGGGAGGACCTGTCACCTATCACAATTGCACACCACAAATCCTCTGCCTGAGCATACTCACAAAGGGTTTAAAAAAAGTCTTTTGTGATCCCAGACACGCAGGGACCAGGACAGGGAGCCAGGAAATTCCAAACATTTCAGTGGGTTAAACCCTCTAGAACCTTCTCCTTCTTCAAAGTGGGCACGAGGTATAAATAATAAACCCTCAGATCCAACTCTTCACTACACCTCTGGACCTGTGGAAGACTCAATGCTGTAAAGGTCTGCAAGAAGGACTGCTACTCTGTTGCCCTGCTGCCCGAGTGAGAAGGACTGGACCTGTATCTTGAACCCAGGACCACCAGAGTGGCTCCAAGGGCTAGGTAGCTGACCTCCTGACTGAACCTCAGGGACAGAAAAGACTATAACACCCTTAAATCTAGCACTTGGACTTTGTCTGCTATGATTCTTATCCCTTGTGCTGCCAGCCCAGTCCTGGAACTTTGTAAGTGGATCTCAAGTGGCTCTGCCAACCCAGCTGTGGTCCAAGCAGAACCGACACAGTATAAAACATTGCCTCACAGCTATGCAACAGAATCTCAGCTGCATGACACATCCCCAACACAAGACCCAGCTCTTCGGACCGCTGCTGTGCACCACCTTCTCGGCATAGGAGCTTGCATCAAAGCCCACAACTACTCAAAACCACCACTGCTGGCCACGTCCTCAACACAAGACACCTTGCATCACACCCCACAGCTCCCAAGAATTACTGCTGCGCAAAGCGTCCTAAACATAGGACCGCACATCGCAGCCCACAGCCGATCGGAAGCCCCACTGCACAACGCATCCTCCACGTGCGATCACGCAACGCTCCGCAAACCTGATTTAAGGTTCTTTGTTTAGGCACTTTGTTCAGCAGGCATAATTTGCTACATCGCAGTCAGCCTCAACTTGTGACTTTGCCCAAGTCCGGCACGACCAGATAACCACACTTTGCAGTTTGTGCTTCTAGGAACTATTTTTAACTTAGAACTGGAGATATGTAATTTCAACGTTGTATTAATTGGATTTTTGTTGTTTTGGTCTCAAATACTTTTGTTAATTTTATTCTGTTTTTGCAAATTGTTTTGGGATTTTTCTGATCTTGTCTTTTCCACTTTATTACTGTCTGAAGTGCTGCCTAAATACTTTACACACTGCCTCTAAGTTAAGCTTGAATGAGTTGTGCCAAGTTACCAGAGGCCTACACGCAGGTTAATTTGGGGGTTGCTTGTGACTTCACCACTGCAGGAATTGCGGTAGCTGCTTGAGAAGAGTTTCAGACCCCTCAACCAGTAACCCAATTTCCTACATTGATGTTTAGGGGTGAGGATTTGTGTTGTGCAGTGCCATACAGTGATTTTGTGCTGCATTAAAGTCCCAGATAAACAATTTCATACCATTTGGAGTTTCCTTCAAATTCCCATTGATTGGCATTTTGCTTTTTTCAAATTCACCTTCATTCTACCCGAGTGTCTGTGGCTTTAGTCATGCCTGCATGGATGGAGTCTGAGCTTGCTAGCATGGATGTCTACACTGTGTCTGGCTCAAGGAACTCTGCAAGGAGAAGGCTTCCAGTCAAGAGGAATACAGGGAAACTGGAACTCCAGAAGGCCTTGAGGTCCTGGACGGAGGCTCACCAAGTACAGGCAAACATAGAGGACCAGGATGATAAGGAGGATGTGGAGGGTAAGGAGAGGACCTGGACACAGGTCTTGAGTTTCATCACCCCGAGTGAGGGGTTAATACACCCACAGGAGTGGTATCCCTCTCAGGCTGGAGAGCAGTATTCCTTCCAACAGCCTATCCCTAGAGAAGCTGCAGGACAGGAAGGCTGAGCGAGAGTTCGCACTGCAGCTGGCTAAGCTCAGGTTGGAAGCAGAAGAGAGAAAGGCTGAGACTGAGAGAGCCTAAGCTGAAAAGAAACTGGCCAAAGAGGAAAAACAGGTTGTGGAGTGACTGTCTCATGAACAGAGCCTCAGAGGGATGGACATAAGAGCCAGGCAGGTCAAGTGCAGAATAATGGTGGCAGCTTACCCCCAGTGCCCTCTGGAGACAGGAGGGGCCACATTCCAAAGTATCTGGTACCTAACTTTCTTGTGTAAAAGGACATCGACAAGTGGTTTGAATTCTATGAGGTTGCTATGAATACGGTCCCTGAGCAGGTGCAGAGGAGGCACATACCTAGTGAAAGGAGTGATGCCCTGCTGGCCCAGGAGAAGAGGGGGCAGGATGAGGTATCCCCCCATGAAGGGCACCCTTCCCAGGAAGTATGGCCTCACCCCAGAAAATTATAGGCAGATGTTCTGCTGTCCCATTGGTCCTGGGTGGATAAATGTGGATTACTTTTGCAAAGCACTGGATGGTTGGATGAAGGGCAGTGCAGTAAAAGATTACCAGGGGTGTACAATTTGGTGGCCACAGAACACATGTTCAGTCTTTGTTTTGCAGAGCTGTGGCAGCACCTGAATGATGACAAGCTGACTGAGCCCGGAGAGCTTGCCAAGGAGGCGGACTGTTGGCTCAGAACCAGGGTCCAAAAACTCATATGGGGGGAGGGGAGGAGGATATCACCACTAGGGTGAGCAGGGTTCCCACCAGAAGAAGAGGGAGATAAAAATAAAAACAAGGAGTTCCTTAAAGGTCTCCAAAATTGCTCCACAGGGGAGGATTCGCAATCCCCGCCAGGACAGAAGAAGAGTAAGATCCTTGACCATAAATCCTTAGGGAAGTTTTTCCCTAAGTGCTATGAGCGTCATCAGTTTGGGCACCTCAAAGGTAAAGCCAAGTGTCCCAAGCAGGCACAGTCCCCCACTGGTATGTAGACATCTGGGGTTTTCTGGTGTAGCATTTGGTGAAATGGCACTAGTTAGTATGGGGGGTAGCGCAGAGGTTACCATATTGACCCGTGGTGGCAGATATCAGGAAATACGGGCAGTGGGTCATCATCAATGGGCAGAGCGTGAAGGCTCCAAGAGACACAGGAGCCAGCATGACAAATGTCAGGTGTGATCTGGTGTCCTCTGAGCAGGTAGTCCCTAATGCAGTCCACCAGGTTGTAGTAGCTGACAACCACGATAGTCACTATTCAGGGGCTCTAGTTTCCTGTGAATAGGGGTGGAATGGGAGGGGTCTCTTTAACTTTTTAAAACTCAATCTAGCATTACATCGCTTACTTAAAAGATTTACTGCAGGACTCCAGCTTCAGTGACAGGGATGCTTCAAATATGTGCATCTATGAAAGATACTGGAGAAATTACATACATAGAATTATTAATAACAATCAATTCTGAAATGCACTGAAACTGTTTATCTTTTAAAAAGAAATGAAATAAGAAAGAGTTGCATCTGTAAGAAGGAGACATACTATTATAGAAAACCAATATTTTTTCTAACAAAATATTTTATTTTGGTTCACAATCCTCTTTGAAAAAGTTCAATGTAGGGTCTATTTAAAGAGTGGGGTGCCCAAAAATATTTGATTTCACCAAGAGAAATGTCTATGAGCAAAACGGGTCACCAAATCAATTTGCAAAAAATAGTGCCTAATGAATGTGTGCTGCCGTTGACATAAAGGTAGCAACCTGCCCAACAAGGCTGCTATTGAAGTCTCACCTTTCATAGGTAGTCCAAAGAACTTTAGTTGCATTGTCTACCACAAGACACTATCCACTTGGACAAGCCTTACTTAAAACAGCTTTACATTTAGCCACAGCCACCTACGAGGGAAGATTTTGGTCGTAAAGGTATTGGTTGCAGAGCCTTTTAGAATATGACTAAAAACTCTGGCAATTTAGGAAATAGACTAATTTGGCTACTTCGAAATTCAAAACGTTAAGCAAGAAACCACGTGAAGCCTAAGAACACCTTTGTGTGAAAAATTCTAAGGGCTGCCCTTCTATGACACAAATTGCTTTGTACACAAATTAGAATAACAATTTCTGCAGCGTTTGAAGTAAGGATTCCGAAATCACAATCATGTGTGGGCCTCAATTTCTAAAGAGATGGCAAGTATTCATATTGAGTGGTCCCCATGACTGTCTTCACACTGGACCTTTAATGCGGGGTTGTAAAAAGAAAAAATATGCAGGACTTTTTCATATGAAATAATAGCCAAATGTATATACTGGAGTCCAAATATATAACTCGAATATTAATGCAAAACAGCACCAGAGGATATAATTTAAATCCATACCAATATCTTCGCAGAACATTTTCAATCAATCAAGAGGAAGGTTACACTAGGAAAAAAGCTGCCAGGTTGGATGTCGATTGTTAATCTAGCAGGTTCATTTACCTCCATTGCTCCTCAGTCTGGCCTAATTGAGCAGAGCATCTGAGGGTTCTAGGGTAGGTAGAGCAGACTAGGGTAATATGAATGTCCGAGGAAAGTAGTATGTAAGTCACGGAAGTACAAACCTCCTAAACAGTCTGCATCAGTTGTATGACGTGTATGGGAAGAAGAAAATCTAAGAGACAGTTCTGACACTTATTTCATGACCAAAGCCACTTATTGAGAAGCGTCCACTGAAAACCAGGACGCATTACGTTTGCATTCTGTATATTTGTGTGCTAAAAAATCTCTCAGTCCTATCCCCAAGGGTAATATCGACTACTAACTAGCTGAGCTTCCACTGATGTCATTTTTTCTTGCTTGGATTTGGACGTCTGCTGCAAGATGTTAAGAACAGCTGACGTTCAGTGACCATGACCAAACATGTTCCAGCTTCTACTTTAGGGGCCACAAATATAGGAGCCTTTTCACAAACTGTATTTTGTAGTAGAAGAGGGCGAGCCACTGAAAGCTTGAGCCAGGCTCAAGCATGACACCAGGCTCTGGATCAGATCGAGGTTCACTTGGACCCTCAAGCCTAAACCAAGCCGAGCTTTTATGTGTCATCCACCTGATCCTATGCTCTACCCTGATGCACCATGAATTAAAGACAAAGTAGCAAACTTTGATGTAAAATGGGCAAGAGAGATATTCTTTTAGTGGATCTCTTGTACGATGTGGAACTAGAAAACCTGGGATCAATACCTGATTCCCTGCTTTACAAAATTGTGTGATTCTTCACAAATATTTTAAGTTATTGAGCCTCCTTTTTTTTTTAGTTACCACATATGAGAGCACTTTCAAATATGGAGGATAGGATGTGTGCTGCACGAAAATATCCTGTGTTTTATTTAATAGATTATAATGTAGTAATTAGGTTGCTCCAGCTATGAATGTAGACCACATATTACAGCCTACACATGACAGGTAACTTGCCTCTTAGTTCACCAATGGCATTGCTGTCTGGGTGGGGTGAGCGGGCAAGATTGTTTAAAAAGTATTACTTTTAATAAATACCTATCAGTGCGGTGACATAATCCGATGTACTAAGGTAAAAATCTTTCATATTTTTAAGAACTAAAATTTCTTGAAATTTGAAGAAACTTTATTGTATTTTTACATGGTGTTTGTTATATGATTTAGATGCTGAATATCTTCAGTAAATGAGTTCATTGAGACCAGCCAGATCCTTGTCTCAGCTCTCTCTGTTAATTTGTTGACCTGCCCACCTCTAATTTGTAGTATGTTTAGTAGTACTACAATAGTGCACGTATGCCTATGTTTTAGTAACAAATGTGAGAGGGGCATAGCAGAGTAGCTGGAACATGGGAAATAATTACTATTAAATGGGAGGTGGTTAGGGGTGAGTAAGAAGGAGATAAGTGAGTGGTTTAGGGAGAGACAAGCAACCACCCAAAATAGTTAGCCCTTTCCTATTCGCAAATTGTGCTTCTAAAGTTACTACACCCATAAAGAACCCAATACAATATTAAATGTACTCCAGTCCACACCTGGAGTACGTCCAGCAGCACACATTTCTAACAACTGGTACTACAACACCTTACAAAAGGCAATAATATACCCATGGACTTAAAATAAGACACTATAAGTAATAATGTTAGAAGACATTTATTTCGACTTTTTAAAAATATAAATGTAATTAAATGTTCATTTTTTTAGGAATAAAAATAATTCTTCTTTTACTATTAAAACACTGTAACAACCTTTTGTAATTTGAAAATTAATTTTACTTTATTTTCTCTAAATTATTTCTGTACATAACTTTTAGAATGTTTTAACACATAATAAATACACATTTTACATTAGGTGTTTCTTAATAATTCTTTAAAATATATTTTCCATTTAATGTAATATATTTGAATTAATGAAATATTACTTTAAAAAACGTTAAGAGTAATGTAGATTTTTAAACGTGTTCTACATTTAAAATAAATATATCAAATTAATTTACAATAACATGCAACATAAACTTTAGTATTTGTTAAGGCTAATAAACCTTTTACAATTTTCCTTTACTTTCCATAGGGAGCTCTTCGTCCCAGTGGCGGAGCTCTCTGCCCACATGTAAAAATTGACCAGCAGTAACTTTACACTCAAATTTGGCTCCACACCCGATTTCAGGGGGTGAAGACACATAGGTCTATAATTTGTAATAAATGTACACTTGTAAAGGGTGAATAGTCAAAAGTAGTACATTTACAATAATGCGTAAGAGTTAACTTGCATGTGTAAATTTACTCATGTGTAAATTTAACAATGTGATTAGCCCCTGTCATTTCCACCTGCTTCTACTGTCGTTGGTTACTGTCTGGTAGAATCTGCACTTGCTTTCCATTAACAGAGGTCTTGGCACACCAGCATAACACCAGCATTCTTTTCCTGTTCTGTTGATTAATTTATGTTCTTCTTTTGTCTAAAGACTCTAGGTCAATGGTCTAAAACGGGTGCGTGCAACACAGGTATGAAGGGGCTGAAGGCACATTCACGGGACTGTCAGCCCCACGAAGAGAAACTGGCTGGCTGCTTCCTGAAAGTCAACAACTGTCAGTAAAACAAGTAACACTGCTTTTAAAATGAAGCCCAATACAAGCTTAACCCACACAATGAGGACGAGAGGATTAATGCTGTCCTTGGGGAGGTTATGCTTGTTTTGGGTTTTCTCTTAGCGATGATTGTCCTTCTTACATGATGACGTTTTTCTTTGTGAGTGCTCACTGGTTCACACAGCAGAGATTGGGGAAATGTCGAACAGAGAAGTAGGAGGATGGAAGAAAGTCATAAGGGGATGCAGACAGATACCTTATCTACACCTTTGCCCTGCTACGAATTTGAGTAAAATACTTCATTTAAATAAGGGTATTGGTGGGAGATGGAGGCTTGACAGGCACACATTGCGACAGGAATTGCTGAGTGTGTATCTAATTTTAAAAAACATATTGGAATATGTTATGTATATCAAAAATACAAAAAAAGAAATATATTTTTGTTTGTGTACAATAGGAAAACAATTTTTTGTATAAAGAAAACGTATCTAAATACTGTAAGAAGGATGTAATGCAGTGTGATTATGTCAACCGAAAAACACCTTTTTTCTATTTCTTGGACTAGTTAATGTTCGAACATTTCCACTTAGGGTCTCCATTCGCAAATCTCTTGGTTGTTCCTGTCCATGTTCACGATTTGAACCTTTTTGTATTTTGAGCATGCTAGTTGAATGTGTATGACTGAAGCGTGGGTGATAGAGTGTTTGACTGTGACACTTCTTTTGTTGATGTCTTTTAAGGATTGATGATGAGCTACTTGGGGGTGGGATTATCATTGCATTGATTGCTATTTGTTTTTCAAAAGAATACGATGTAGATGTGTAAAATACATTATGTCCATACTAAATCAAAGAATGGTTTCTAATGTTGAATATAATAAAATGTTTAAAAAATGTTTTACAAACATTCCACTAGCTGTTGACAATCTCTATTCTTTAATTGGAAATTTATTTTCTGAATTTATTTAGAGACGTTTTTCGCGCCCATCCTAATTTAAGGCGGGTGATATCTTTTCCCTCCTTGTGACAGTCGGCAGTGACACTAACTGAAAAGAAGAGCAGTCATAGGGAAGATGGGCTTTAACATAAAATAAGGAAGAGGTAGGAAAGATGAACATGGAACTATAGTAGAGGGGAAGTAAAGGAGGACAAATGAGAACAGTGAGCGGGACAAAGAGGAAAGGGCAGGAAAGAGACAAAGAGGGGAGGGCAGGAGATGTGGCAGTGACAAGAAAAGGAAGCAGTGATAGGACAGGTAGGCATTCATAGTCGAGTGGGATTATGTATGAACACCTACGCCTTGAGTGTTTTGGGGGCTACCTGAAAGAAGTCTTATGGTAGGTTACACTGTTCATTTTTATTTTATCTATGGGGTACTTATATCGCTGAGACCTGCAGCTAAGGGTATCTAAGTGCTTCATAGAGTTATTTCCTTAAGAACATGAGAGAGGGTGCCTTCCTCTGGTGAGGGATGAGAATGCTCCGGAGGGTGGGCAGAAAGCAGGAGTATACTTGCTCTTTAGTTTTTTCCTTTTATGATTTGAGCATTTCTAGAATGAGCTGTTTTGTGTTGCAGGTGCTGAGGATACAACAAGGGAAGAAGAGCTTGTCTTCCATGTAGACCATCTTTTGTGTGTGCTGGTGGCTCTGTATGTGATGCATTGTCGGGACTGGGGCCCCGCGTAGGTTGCAGGGTGTAAGTATGATGGCCCAATCAGCGTTCACAAATTGAATAATGTAACACTGACCACTTACGGATGGCACAGTAGGAGGGGTAAACTCTATTGTAAGAGCCGCAGAAAAGAAATATGAATGGCGCACTATAGGCAGCAAAGTACTGTTTTTTAGATCTGGTTTTTATGTTTGTCAGATGATAACAAATTGCATTTCTTACATATATGCGGCAAAGTCTTTTGAACAAATTAAATTAATAGCCCCAACGAGGTTGCTCAGGTAGGGCTGTGACGTATTTTGAAAACTGTAGCTATTGCTAACTTGCCAAATACTGCGTTTCCTTGAAATGTTATGCATCGTCTTTGCCCCTGAACGTTGTGCTTACATAGAAAAAAATGTAGGCAACAACATCTCCTAGGTGCTATTCCTAAAGTAATCTGTTCACATCTAGATGTGGCCAAGTATTTACATATTCAATGCCATCAATGGCAGATGAGTGCACTGTCTGAAAGAACAGATCTTTCTTCAAGAAAAAGATGCAAGTAATACAATGATACACCCATTGAGATGCAGGGATACTGAAGGGTGCATAGATAATTATGTTGAAAAAAAAAGAGGTACACACACTGAGTTGGAGCCACAATCAAAGATATATATTAATCCACAGAGAAACGGATTTTCCCTCAGATGCCATTTTCTTCTGTATGAAAAGACCCAATTTAGTTCTAATTTCAATTTCCTATGCCCAGAACGCATAACATAAACAAGTAGCATAAAATTACAAGCAGGTTATTATTGCATTGTACTCTTCTGAGGGTGTTAATCTGCAACTATGCATCCCCCTAAACACATGGTAGGGGATTTCAAAAATATCATAATACAAATGTACCCAGCTTACCCTCAAGCACTCAAAACATCCTTTAAACTGAATTTCAATATCTTTTTTTAATATTCAATACGACATAACATGCTACGTACTGAGGAAAAAGAAATTGTGCCAAGAAACATGCTAATTGTTGATTTAGGAATTCATTAGCCGACTTGACAAAATGCATTCTGTCGGTATTTTGTTCTCCGCTGCTTTCAAATAAGGAGTGAATTTGGCTGATCAATACTAAGCACCATCTAAATGACCTGTATTCTTTGTGAATACACAGAAGCACCCCTTGCACGCTTATGCAGAATGCACGAATAAGGCATCTTTGCAAACACATTACCAGAATGGTTTGCAAGCAGAAAAGATTGATTTGATTATTCCCACTGCAAGGAATATTGAATTGAAGCCATATCACTAAAAGAACTAAAAATCACCACAAACACATACATGGATAAGACTACCTCATCGTTAAAAGAGTTAAATTAGAGGAAATGTATTAGGGAAGGATCACATTTTATATTATCAGGTAGAGTACTATTTGAAGAAGACATTTATAAATCTGGAACAAGGGTGAGTTTCCGGAAGCACGCTTTCCTGATGAGGTACACTGAAATACGCTCTGTTTTAAACTGTATAAAGAAGCTTATACAAGACTGGGGACATTTTACACTGCTCCATTCACTGATCTATGTTTGAAGGGAAGAAACGTACCTTGGAAACATGGTCATATCACCAGGAGCATGTACAACGCATGCAACAAACATGAAATTCAACTGACCAGAGGCAATGATTTTATGAAGATGAACAATTCCGTAAAGGTACAAGACTGCCTGAGTACAGCAATAGTTCTGAAGTGCCAAACACAAATAATTCAAGCAATCTAACCAAAAGATTTTATCAAAGATATGTAAAATATTTTGCACCGTGTAATCAAAGTTTTATTAATATCAATATTCTAAAACGAAAACAACAACGTCCGATGCTGAATTTTCCTTATATGTGTTCACCACTCCACAATGACACTCAACCGCTCTTTAAATAAAAATAGCAATCCTATCCACAGATCATTGATGTCTGTGTTTACATATGTGAATGAAATAGAAGCAAGCTTAAATCCAAAGCAGCGTCAAACCATCACAACACCTTTCGAACTCCTAAACATTCATCATTGGAGAAAGGATTGTCAAATGCCATTTTTTATAATTTCACAAGCATTTTCATTCATTCATTTAAAAAATCCCAAAAATCTTTACAGTTGGTCTTTTAGAAATTAAACAAGGCAACCAGTCTTAGTCATTTGAGACCATGCTAAAGGAAATTCCTCTGCATCACACACCTTTACAGTAGTCATAAAAACTCCCTACCAACCATCAGAATCAAAACAACCAGACGCAGGGAGTGTGAAATACGTTGACAAGTAATTGAAACAAAAAAGTCACGAATATTTTACAACTAAAGAGGCAGGAAAGGAAAATCAGCAAGCTTGGTTCTTGTGAGGAGCAAATGTTACTTCAATTTACCCTCTCCGCTAATTCCTGGTCGACCACACTGTACATCATTGTAGTAACGGACATGCGATGATATGTAGCAAGAAATGTACTTTTATTGTCCAATAAAGACCTCAGCACATAAGAGATCAAAAGATGCAAGCTGCTTCTGTTCCAGCGCCTTTACTTCTGTCTCACCGACTCCCACCAACATGCCACAGTACATCATAATGTGCCCGCAACCATGGAATGACATCTCTAGCGATAGGGTCACAGTGGGGGCAATCTTAATGACACGTGTACAGTAGATACATCACAACAATCGTGCAGATTACAATGTGCCCACAATTGTGTGACTGGCCTGCAGGTGTGCATGTGTGTGTGTCTGCGCACCTTTGGAAATCATGCCATGTAGGCTGGTTTGTTTCAGTGCTTTGTTTGTTGTCAATAGCTGCCCCAACTCCCATGAGAATATTAGTCTTTCATTGCACAGATGAGCAGTACCTGGGAAAGGGGGCATTCCTTGGCCAATGAGCTCTGGTTCATATCTTTCAGTAAGTCCTTCAGAGCATTTCGTACTGTTGTGTGAGACCACTGCTCCGGAGGCAAGTCTTCTAGTTTCGGGCAACTATTGAGACACAGGTTAGAAAAGGGATTATGACAAGATGGCATTCTGCTGCAGAAACGCGCCTTAAAGACAGACAGATTTCATTCTGCGCATCAAGCAGATGCATCTGGAGATTGCTCTCGGTCTCCTGATTGTTCCGATTAGTTAATTACTTTATACAACACATCTGCTGTATTGATGCATGAATTATACATCAGCTGCATGCGGCGACTAGTTTTTTCATGTTACTTCTACCTTCCTGCTCTGATGCGCTTGGTAAAACAATTTAAGGTGTAATGCCTTCTTGCAACTTGTCATAAAAAAATGTCTTATATTAGCTGTTTAGCTTTTTAAAAATGAATCCGGCATAGATAAAATACATTAATACTGGCAAAGTCAATTCTTTTTTCCGAATGTACACAGATGGCGCAGTTCATGATATGCAAAAATATTTTCGCTCAAGCAAATTTTATGTAAAGTACCTCTTTGGAATACATGTGAATAATTCTATTGGTTGAGAACAAAACAATATATTCCTAATGGGATGGAAACAGCCATGCATTATAAGGCAAAAGAAAAACAATATTCGATGATATTGTATTTTAACGAAACAACCACAAAAAAACAAAATGGACTATTTTGCAGGAAGCTCATAAGCTTAATAATGTGGCGGACTGCAGCTGATTTAAAACTAAACAGCAACTGAGCCGAGAGTCTGTTTTCTGACTCACCTGTGTAGCTGAATTTTCAGTGTGACCACATGAAAGACATCCTGCAACATATCGGCTACTGTGGCATCGGGAGCATCGGTCACAAAGGAAAGGGGGACTGGATTCCATTTTCCAACTTGAATAAGCCCTATTTCAATAGAAAGTAGAGACGTACGATAGACACAGCCAAAATGTGTATGAAGTTATGAGATAGCAATAAAGAACAACACCTAAACTCTCGAGCTCACGGGACGGCATAGGAAAAGGTCGTCCTTCAGAAGGGAAGATGGTTTGCATTTTGGTAACAAACAAGGGATGCATAAAACTATATAGCCAAAATACATACTGAAGATCTTGCTATCTGACCCCATTCTATCTCCCAGTACAACCTCAACAAAGAAAGAAGATAGTTTTGTAACTTTCTTAAGATTACTTAATGATTAAAAGCAATGTGTGAAAGGTAAGGAATGCAAATGCTGTGTATGGAAAAAGAAAGCCTTGATGGAAGGAATAGGAATACTAGTGTCAGAAAAAATAATTGCTATAAAAGCACATAAGGTATTCAGTCACAAATATAAACTGATTCTCAATATTCCACCAGCTGAGATAGGCTCTGCACTTCGCAATGGACTCTCAATGGAGCACATTATTAAAGTCAGTAGGCATGCTAATGATTGACTGAAAGCATATTTTCTGTAACAAATCCGGATTGCTAGAATAGAACACTGAAATAACGGTAAAGTAACTTTTCGAAGTTCCAATCTACAGCCAGGTAAGAAGATGATATAAACCAGAGAGGGAAAAAAGGTTTAACTATAGACACGTAGAGGTATGGAAAAAGAAAAGAGACAAACACGTCTGTCTTGTCTCCTATTTACCTTTTGCCTGGGCAGCAGAGCTGTGAGAATATCCCAGGGAAAGCAATGCCATCTCAATCAGCTGGTTGAACAGCATATCTTTTCTTACCAGCACAAATTCTGCGTGCTCTTCCTTACAATCATACTCGATAGAATTTTCATAATGCTCCACCACACAGAAGACAGGCAGCATGTTTCCTATAATACAAAATATACAATGTTCATAGTTTTCACGTTTTCACTGACATACAAAAATCCAACAGAACCTTAAGAAGAAAAAAACACAGGATACATAATAAAAAATATGAAATGTTTATAATGTTCACGTTTTTACTGACATGCACAAATCCAACAGAACCTTAAGAAAAGAATACAAAAGATGCATAACAAACTTTAACCCAATATCAAACATTAAAACCAAAGGTGGAAGTGAGTGCCCTGACCTGAAATCTAAAAGCAATTACAGATGCAATAATTATACACGGTCTCTGATAGAATAAGTTGCTAGGCGACTTTTTGCCTCACTGGTGGGAAGTAGGTGACATGAATCCACACACCGCAAACACCCTCAGAGTAAGTACTATGTAGTGATTCCTGCATGATAGGACCTCTTCGTGTGAGTAACTTCAGTAAAAAAACAGAGATCCATCCAAAATGTAAAATATATTTTTTTCAATGCTTCAACGTATTCCACATTTACCATAAACACAGTATAAATAGGCCAGAGGGCAAGATTCTCTACCAAATGGTACTTTTTACTTGGATAAAACTAAAGAGCCAAAGAGGGAAAGCCTGGCCCCATCTCTAAATTGGAAACATAAACGCTAAAAATGCCACTTTTAACCTGTATTGCTATTTCGCGATATGCTGAATTATATCATTGCAATGGAAATGAACCCATCACTTTCTAGCAAGTGCTTCAATTCAACGTCTTCAATTAATATTTCCATTGTAATGTTTATCAACAATCTCAAACTACAGATGTTTACGAACTAGAGCAGTGTGCTCATTTTCTTTTTGATACCGCAATTGTTTATGCGTGTTAACGTCTTGTGACCACACCTGGCAGGCTTAAAGGATCTTCCATTAAGGGCCTACATGTAACAGGATTAAGCAAAATCGGCAGGCATAAAAATGAAAAGTATGCAAACCAAGTATGCAATTCACAATTAAAAAAAACTCTAGGTACTTGTATGGCCAAATCACCGGTCTAAAGGCAAGACATAGACTTACACCCACAATTTTTTTTAAACCCTGAAAAAGCCCCTGCTTTGCGCCACCAATATTTTGACAAACAGCCATGTGGGTAGCTTCTTTAGAAACGTGATGAACAGAAGATTTTTACGGGGAAGACATTAGTCCCTCAGCTGGAAACTTCTAGCAGCACCTCAAGCTTTTAAAAAGCAGCATCTCTGTCAGGCACACAACACCTTTAAATAAAACAACTACAACTAAAGCGCAGATCATAAAATCCTCAACTCCTATATACTTATTGCGGATGAAACATATATATGTGAAATCTACTTTTTTACCAACTCTGCCACATATCCAAAAAGTCTCGAAAGCCCATTTCAAAAAGGCTTTTCAAGGTTTCAAGTTATAAAAAAAAAGCCAAGAAGAAAATCATGTAAAGGTTTTCAAAGAAACAATTTTAGAAAGTGCTTCCTGCTGCGTTTACCCTAGTTTTCAGGCACAGGTCGAAAACGAATCCTTGTGAGACAAATCAAGCAGAAATATATGTCATTGGTCACCACAATGCGAACCATCTCCCAAAAAAGCTCTTTCAGGTGTACTTCTACCACAGTCAGCACATATGTGAGCGCTATATATGAAACAACTTCGCAAACATTATCTTACTCAAACGTGTAAATTTTAATTCCACTATTTCAAGCCTACCAGACCTTTTCTAGAGTACGGTACATTTTGGTGATAAGCACCTATAAAGTCCTTTAAAGTGTGTAGTGAAGTTTGTAATTGTGACTGGATGCTCTTCACAATAACAGTGATGTCTCTCTCGCTAAGTAGCTTTTGCTAAACATGAATGGACGGATTACAAGATGAACGTTGATAACGTGATGCGCTATCATAAGGCAGCACATCTTAATGCTAAATCGTGGAGCATGCTGTCATTAGAAGCATCCCGTTCCAGACAATGATGGTACACAGAAGCACTCTTCAGCTGGCTGGTCTGAGTTGGTTAATACTTGGCAAGACCTCCAACTGCAGCAACTTCATAACCGACCAGCATTGAAAGGGGAGCAATGCTCAGCGCTAAAAATACAAAGTGATTTCAAGCTGAAAGCTCTGTGGAGCACCTTGGCCCGGGGTTTGGAGTCTGCACACAACACGTCTGCTATAAGGAGCAGCGAAGTCTTTAGACTCCTTGTCTCAAACTGTCCTGGCATTCCAGTTTACTGTGTAAATATCACATAATACCAGAGACAGCTGAAATCACCTATTTAGGAATTTATTGCACTTATACGTTTGGAGCCGTCAGAACGTCTTTTTATAGAGCCCTGGTGCTGCACGGTGCAATATTAATGCACTCTGCTTGAAAAGCTGTAATAAATTATATTTTTTAATGCTCTTCCCCTGGCTTTCTTAGGATGCATACATTCTTGGCAAACAATCAATAGGAGAAGTAATCATGCACAGAGGCCAAAGAATGTGCTGAAGTGCTGTTTTTCCATTTTTAATAGATAAAGATCTAACAATATGGACTGCTGTGTCTGTTCATTTCGGGATCAATATATGCTTTGTTTCCACCAAAGAGAAGAAAAAGTAAATGACAGTGGGATAAATGTTGTTCCTCTCACACAATGAAATTCCTCAGCATTTAATCTTTGCATGCCTAATATTTTCAACGGCTTAAATGTTTTATTCTGAACATTAAACTGCAAAGAGAAGGTAATTCTGAATAATCTGTAGTAATATAGACACGAATGAAAACCTAGTAATCACTTGATTGCATTTTTAATGTTTTTAAAACATCAAGTCTGTAAAATGTAAAAGAAGAAACCGTAAGATAGAAAATGGTTTAAATGTGTTCTTCTATGTGAATGTATATCATGTAACATGACAATAAGTCACTGAAGTCTACAATGGGGGCGAACTTTTGATCAGCGAGTGTGCACTTCAACAGTGAAACAGCAAGAATGTACATTATGAGGAACTGAGACACCAAAGGCTCCACACCTCTGAAACATAATTTCCTTAGTATATCTTATTTAAGATAAGCCAAGAAGTCGAGCACTGGCTACTGCACAACACACCAAGATTCTGCACAGATACGCAGGAGGGCCACCTATGCTGCGCAGGGTGTTTAACACGGTGTCCACGGGGCAAAGCAGGACTTGAAAAACAAAGTTGTAATTTTACCCTCGAAAAATAGGTCAAACTCCACCCTAAGAAAAAAGGATGCCCCCCCAGACACGCAGTGTATCTGTCTAAGCACGAGTTCTATCACCCCCAGAATACAAATACACTCTTAAGACTCACTGAAGAAAATAGTAAAAACGACTTTGTCCACTCTTGCGGCTCAATAACAGCGTTTTCAAAGGTGCACAATAATCAAGTGTCAGAGCTGCCCACAGTGAAGGAGCTTAAGAAGGTTACCTTTTCTAATGTGCGTCTTCATCATGTGCGCGGAGTGCTTTAGGGGCACCCCTTGCATTTTAGCGCCTGCGCTCCCAAGTCTTCCTCTTCCTAATGGACTCCCATTCTGCTCCAAGCGGGCAATTTTGGCTGGAGGAGCCTGCGGATCGCTTACATTGTTAGACATTTCTGAATGTTCTATCCCCTGAGTGGCATCGTTCGAATGCTCCATACTTGGTCCCGCCTCTAAAGATCACCTGCCACGATTAAAAAAAAGTGAGAGTGAGAGAGGGAGTGTGTAGAGTACATACACATTGCTCATAGTACACACTGTGTGCGGGCATTTAGTACACCTGGGCACTTTGTGTTTGTTTCACTCATTATCTTCACTTAGCTTATCTCAAATTTCCAAAGCTGATAGTGAACTGTGAGGCCTCATGGTCAGAATGCCACTATTTTAAAAACTGCAAGCAAGGCACAGATTTAAACATAAAAGTATGCTGCTGCAGTAAACAACGTGTGACACTTTCATAAAGAAATCACAAATACAAAATCAACAATACTTGAACCCCGATCAGTAGCAGCCAGGCCATGCTAGGTGCACAACCGGAATGTTGCAGCCATCCCTTAGTTTTGGGTGTATGTGACTTCACTAACACAGGAAGCATCATTAAAAGGCGTCATTATTACCTCCATGTGAGGGTGCCCGGTTACAAGCATGCCCTGCACAATGGAAATAAGGAAACAGCAGGAGGGTCAAGCGCGTGGAAGTTTTAAATGGGTTTTCGTACATAACGGGGAAAATGAGCACTTGCATCTTAGACCAAAGGCGTGACCAACTATAATCTCTCGTGTAATAAAACCCCCAAGTGACGACGGGTACATGGAGACCATACAACAGGTCCCCATGACCCCCTACCCTTTTGGTAATGTATGGTGGCTCGTACAGAGACCTAGTAACTGTGTGGTTTGGCATGGTGACTAATTCTCTAGGTACTACCTTTAGGAAATACCTTCTTCAAACGGCCTCGTATTTCTGCACACACTGAGGGCATTGGATTGCACTTAAGTTATTTTAGCTCTGACAGCACATTTAAAGACGGGTTGTTTCCTATACTCTTTATGACCCGGCGTCCACTGGCACATTTTAATTGCCAACCAAGACAAGTAAGTAAAGGGCTGGAAAAGTTTCCCAAAGCTGTACATAAGAGCCACGGCCTGCTGGCCACACGGCTCGGCACTCTGCTCGCTGCGGCCGCAGGTGGCACCTGCGGCCGCCTGGGCGGCGTGAGCCAGAACTGGGCGACTTCACAGCACTTTTAGCCAGGAGGGTCCCCTTCTTTTCATTACAGCTTCGGAAGGCTGAACATAAAGTAAAGCGCCGAACCAGGCGCACATGCATGAAACGTCTGACAATGTAAAGGTAAACCAACGCGCACCTCCCTCGGAAAAACTATATTCTCTTTCAGAACGCTACCATTCCAAACCGATGCATGTCACAGACGTACTTTTGAATACGTTAAAAACACAATAACTGCAAGAGAGTCAAGCAAGTGCAGACAAACACCTCATACCAGTTTACGAGGAGGAACGCAGGTGCATCGGTCAGATAAAGAAATACCAATTCTGGAAAACCCCGATTTGCAGAAATAAACTGCTGTTATCAGCAGGTGAGGGCTTTGTTCGTGCGGGTTTTGTACTAAGCTTAGCAACATACACAAAATGCACAGAATACAGCTAAAGTGCTCGTGTAAACTGTGTGCCAGGGTAAAGTTCAGCAGCCCTTGTGCAGTGATGAAGTGACGCCGGCATGGCCTGCCAGGGTGACAGGAAGATCAGCGCACTCGGCGTCATTGCCTTTTAAACCCCCATCGCCTGGAACACGCAGGACCCCCCTTCAGGCGCCCAAGTTCCCACGCCAGACAAGTGCACCGTTGGTCCAGCACGGTGGAGTGAAATGCGTGCCATCTTTCTAAACTGCGGGGTGCCACATTATCCCCAGCCATGTGCAACGTGTAGAATCAAACTGTGCGGACATCCACCCCTTTACAGACCCACGTTCAACGCTCAATACAAAAAACTAAAAAATCAATGGGCAATAATCGAGGTTCCTGTTGTTAGCCAGTCCGTACGGCTCGCATAAAAGCACTCCAGGCCAGGCTTTGCTACTGACCTTTTAAAGAGACAACACAAAGGCAAAGTGCGAGTTCATGTGGAAGACAACAAATGAGACAGGCTGCAGTTTGAAGTGAAATTCGCCAACTCACCCCTTCCAAACGTGACAGCATGTACATGGAGTGTCGGCGCCCTGTGCAGCCGCGGGGGAGGGAGTCCAGCCGGGTCCGCGGTCCTCCTTCCTGACAGCAGACCTGGAGGCGACACTTCCCCTGACAATGTGTGCGCTTTCGCTTCTGTTTTGTTTATGTGCCGGGGCTGGGGGAGGGGGAGGCAGATATAAACGAGAGGCGGGGTGACCACGGTATGAGAATCTAGACTGGCGTGTTAATGTAAAGAAAATGTATGAAAACAGAATCAGCGAGGGATGAGGAGTCAGTGCTTGCTGGAACTTGAGCTGGAGGGACGAGCGGGTGAGAAACCTGAGGCGTGAGCGCTATGGAAGTAGTAGCATCGTCGGTGTGCCTATGCTCCGAGGGGCATTTCACGGAAGGGACGGGCAGGGGCACACCAGAAGTACACTTGGGTACAGCCCGCTCGGCTATCCAGCAGCCGGGAGCTGAAAATACCAACAGCAGGCTCGAGCAATGGACACTCGAGGCACCCGAAACTTTCCAGTACAGCCCCAGATATTTATGCGGAAGCAACAGAAAGGCACCGCATCCCGGAGCAAAGGAGCGAAAATGCCACTTTTAGTTCCGCCCTGGCCGCCTGCAACAAGAGTAGGGAGTACCTGTCCCTCCCCATGTATCTGCGCGACCCCCGCAGGCTGTGCCGAGGCAGGAAAACAGATGCACAAAAGGGAGAGACGAGCAGGGCGAGCGGCGGCGGGAGGAGGAGGGAGGCGGCTGTCCGCGGGCACCAAACACCCTGGAAGCGAGGGGACGGGGAGCCCAAAGTTGTGAGGAGGAGCGCGGGCGGGTGCGTGCTGCCGGGATCCGGCGCGCTGCGTGCAGTGTGCGCTCACGGCCGGGTTGGTGCGTGGCTCTGTGTGTGTGTGTGTCTCCCCTCCCTGCCTCTTTCTGTGTCCCCATTAAATTATTAGTTGTATTGACTCATCACTCCTCCTCCTCCTGCTGCTGCCGCCGCCGTGCCCGGATCTCCTTCGTCTCTCTATTGCTGCGAGCCCTGCTGCTGCTTCTTCTTCCTCCTCCTCATTTTAATAGAAAATAAACCCGGGGAGGGCAGGGGTTGTGAGCGCACCCCCAGCGCCAGGACGCAGCCGCCCCGCAGCCCTTCCCCGGCGGCGGCGGCGGGGCCCGGATCATCAGCCAGGAGTCCTGGGATGGGGCGGGCGGGAGAGGGCCGGGCCCGGTCGGGGAGGAGGGGGGCACCGGCACAGGAGGGGGAGGCGGGCACTGATGGGGGCAGGGAGACGGGGGATGCTATTTCCGGCCAGGCGCGCAGGAATCTCTAATCAGCTTGATTAGAGTGAGGCGGCTCTGCATCTATTGCACACAATACCCAGAATAAGAGGCAGCACCGGGGAGGACGGCGGCAGGAAGGCGGAACAGCAGCAGCTGTCGCGCCGGGAGACCAGCGAGCCCACAGCAGCGGCACCACAGCCACCGGTGGGCAGCCTCCCTGCACCGGCCGCAGAGCGAGGGGCAGGAGCCGGGGGAGCCGCTAAACCCCCTGCTCCACTCCCGCGGACACCTGCGGGCGCACAGGCCCGATGCCGGTCGCCACCTGCTGCCCACGCAGAGGCCGCAGCCCAGGTGACCCCCAGGAGGCCGAACAGGTGTCCGCTGTCAGCAAGCTGAATGGAGTCACACATTGGAGGCGAGGGGCGATCTGTCAGGTGCCCTCTCTTTACAGTGTTCACTGCACACACTTAGAAGGCACAGCTCAATCCCACATACTGTACCCGAGGCACACATGGGAGCCGAGGGGCCTCACACTTGGAAGACACACAACTCACTCCCACACACTGTACCTGAGGCACACATGGGAGGCGAGGGGCCACACACTTAAAAGGCACAGCTAAATCCCACACACTGTACCCGAGGCACACATGGGAGGCGAGGGGACTTATGCTTCGAAGGCACAGCTCAATCCCACATACTGTACCCGAGGCACACATGAGAGGAGAGGGGCCACACGGTTACAGGGCGCAGCTCAACCCCTCATACTGTACCCGAGGGACACATGGGAGGCGAGGGGCCACACACTTAGAAGATGCAGCTCAATCCCACATACTGTACCCGAGGCACACATGGGAGCCGAGGGGCCTCACACATGGAAGACACACAGCTCACTCCCACATACTGTACCCGAGGCACACATGGGAGGCGAGGGGCTACACACTTGAAAGGTACAGCTCACTCCCACACACTGTACCCGAGGCACACATGGGAGGCACGGGGCCACACACTTAAAAGGCACAGTTCAATCCCACACATTGTACCCAAGGCACACATGGGAGGCGAGGGGACTTATGCTTAGAAGGCACAGCTCAATCCCACACACTGTACCCGGGGCACACATGAGAGGCGAGGGGCCACACACTTTAAAGGCACAGCTCAATCCGACATACTGTACCCGAGGCACACATGGGAGGCAAGGGGCCACTCGCTTAGAAGGCACAGCTCAATCCCACACACTGCACCCGAGTAACACATGGAAGGCGAGGGGCCACACGTTTACAAGGCGCAGCTCAATCTCACATACTGTACCTGAGGCACACATGGGAGGCGAGGGGCCACACACGTAGAGGACAGCTCAATCCCACATACTGTACCCGAGGCACACATGGGAGGCGAGGGGCCACTCGCTTAGAAGGCACAGCTCAATCCCACACACTGTACCCGAGGCACAAATGGGAGGCGAGGGGCCACACGTTTACAAGGCGCATCTCAATCTCACATACTGTACCTGAGGCACACATGGGAGCCGAGGGGCCACACACGTAGAGGATAGCTCAATCCCACATACTGTACCAGAGGCGCATATGGGAGGCAAAGGGCCACACACTTAGGGCAGCTCAATCCACACATACTGTAAACGAGGCACACATGGGAGGTGAGGGGCCATACACCTAAATGGTACAGCTCACTCCCACACACTGTACTCGAGGCACACATGGGAGGCGAGGGGACTTATGCTTAGAAGGCGAAGCTCAATCCCACATACTGTACCCGAGGCACACATGGGAGCCGAGGGGCTACACACTTAGAAGGCACAGCTCAATCCCACACACTGTACCCGGGGCACACATGAGAGGCGAGGGGCCACACACTTAGAAGGCACAGCTCAATCCCTCACACATGGGAGGCGAGGGGCCATTCACTTAGAAGGCACATCTCAATCCCACATACTGTACCCGAGGCACACATGGGAGCCGAGGGGCCTCACACTTGGAAGACACACAGCTCACTCCCACGTACCGTACTCGAGGCACACATGGGAGGCGAGGGGCCACTCGCTTAGAAGGCACAGCTCAATCCCACACACTGTAGCCAAGGCACACATGAGAGGCAAGGGGCCACACACTTAGAAGACGCAGCTCGATCCCACATACTGTACCCGAGGCACACATGGGAGTCGAGGGGCCTCACACTTGGAAGACATACAGCTCACTCCCACATACTGTACCCGAGGCACACATAAGAGGCGAGGGGCCACACATTTACAGGGCGCAGCTCAACCCCTCATACCGTACCCGAGGCACACATGGGAGGCGCGGGGCACACACTTAGAAGACACAGCTCAATTCCACATACTGTACCTGAGGCACACAAGGGAGGCGTGGGGCCTCACACTTGGAAGACACACAGCTCACTCCCACATACTGTTCCCGAGGCACACATGGGAGGCGAGGGGCCACACACTTGAAAGGTACAGCTCACTCCCACATGCTGTACCTGAGGCACACACGGGAGGCGAGGGGACTTATGCTTAGAAGGCGCAGCTTAATCCCACATACTGTACCCGAGGCACACATGTGAGCCGAGGGGCCTCACACTTGGAAGACACATAGCTCACTCCCACATACTGTAAACGAGGCACACATGGGAGGCAAGGGGCCATACACCTAAAAGGTACAGCTCACTCCCACACACTGTTCCCGAGGCACACATGGGAGGCGAGGGGACACACACTTAAAAGGCACAGCTCAATCCCATAGACCGTACCCGAGGCACACATGGGAGGCGCGGGGCACACACTTAGAAGACACAGCTCAATTCCACATACTGTACCCGAGGCACACAAGGGAGGCAAGGGGCCTCACACTTGGAAGACACATAGCTCACTCCCACATACTGCAAACGAGGCACACATGGGAGGCAAGGGGCCATACACCTAAAAGGTACAACTCACTCCCACACACTGTACCCGAGGCACACATGGGCGGCAAGGGGCCACACACTTAAAAGGCACAGCTCAATCCCACACACTGTACCCGAGGCACACATGGGAGGCGAGGGGACTTATGGTTAGAAGGCACAGCTCAATACCACATACTGTACCCGAGGCATACATGAGAGGCGGATGGCCACATGTTTACAGGGCGCAGCTCAACCCCTCATACCGTACCCGAGGCATACATGGGAGGCGAGGGGCCACACACTTAGAAGACGCAGCTCAATCCCACATACTGTACCCGAGGCACACATGGGAGCCAAGGGGCCTCACACTGGGAAGACACACAGCTCACTCCCAATTACTGTTCCCGAGGCACACATGGGAGGCGAGGGGCCTCACACTTGAAAGGTACAGCTCACTCTCACAAACTGTACCTGAGGCACACATGGGAGGCGAGGGGACTTATGCTTAGAAGGCACAGCTCAATCCCACATACTGTACTCAAGGCACACATGGGAGGCGAGGGGACTTATGCTTAGAAGGCGCAGCTCAATCCCACATACTGTACCCGAGGCACACATGGGAGATGAGTGGCCTCACACTTGGAAGACACATAGCTCACTCTCACATACTGTACCCGAGGCACACATAGGAGGCGAGGGGCCACAAACTAAAAAAGGCACAGTTCAATCCCATATGCTGTACCCGAGGCACACAAGGGAGGTGAGGGGCCACACGTTTTCAAGGCACAGCTCAAACCCTCATATTGTACCCGAGGCACACATGGGAAGCGAGGGGCCACACACTTGAAAGGTACAGCTCAATCCCACATACTGTACCCGAGGCACACATGGGAGCCGAGGGGCCTCGCACTTGAAAGACACACAGCTCACTCCCACATACTGTACTCGAGGCACACATGAGAGCCGAGGGGCCTCACACTTGGAAGACACATAGCTCACTCCCACATACTGTACTCGAGGCACACATGGGAGACGAGGGGCCACACACTTAAAAGTCACAGCTCAATCCCACATACTGTACCCGAGGCACACATGGGAGATGAGGGGCCACACACTTAAAAGGCACAGCTCAATCCCACATACTGTACCCGAGGCACACATGGGAGGCGAGGGGCGACCCGCTTAGAAGGCACAGCTCAATCCCACACTCTGTACCCGAGGCAGACATGGGAGGCGAGGGGCCACACGATTACAAGGCCCAGCTCAATCTCACATACTGTACCTGAGGCACACATGGGAGGCGAGGGGCCACACACGTCGAGGACAGCTCAATACCACATACTGTACCAGAGGAACATATGGGAGGCAAAGGGCCACACACTTAGAAGAAGACAGCTCAATCCCACATATTGCACCCAAGGCACACAGAGGCAAGGGGCCACACACTTAGAGGGAGCAGTTCAATCCACACATACTGTAAATGAGGCACACATGGGAGGCGAGGGGCCATACATTTAAAAGATACATCTCACTCCCACACACTGTACCCAAGGCACACATGGAAGGCGAGGGGCCACACACTTAAAAGGCACAGCTCAATCCCACAGACTGTACCCGAGGCACACATGGGACCCGAGGGGCCTCACACTTGAAAGACACACAGCTCACTCCCACATACTGTACCCGAGGCACACATGGGAGGTGAGGGGCTACACAATTGAAAGGAACAGCTCACTCCCACACACTGTACCCAAGGCACACATGGGTGGTGAGGGGACTTATGCTTAGAAGGCACAGCACAGTCCCACATACTGTACTCGAGGCACACACGGGAGGCGAGGGGCCACACATTTACAAGGCGCAGCTCAACCCCTCATACCGTACCAGAGGCACACATGGGAGGCGAGGTGGCCACACACTTTAAAGGCACAGCTCAGTTACACATTTTGTACCCAAGGCACACATGGGAGGCGAGGGGCCACACACTTAAAAGGCACAGCTCAATCCCACATACTGTACCCGAGGCACACATGGGAGGCGAGGGGCCAATCGCTTAGAAGGCACACCTCAATCCCACACACTGTACCCGAGGCACACATGGGAGACGAGGGGCCACACACTTATAAGGCACAGCTCAATCCCACATACTGTACCCGAGGCACACATGGGAGGCGAGGGGCCACTCGCTTAGAAGGCACAGCTCAATCCCACATACTGTACCCGAGGCACACATGGGAGACAAGGGGCCACACACTTAAAAGGCATAGCTCAATCCCACATACTGTACCTGAGGCACACATGGGAGGCGACGGGCCACACACTTGAAAGGCACAGCTCAGTCCCACATACTGTACTCGAGGCACACATGGGAGGCGAGGGGCCACACACTTAAAAGGCACAGCTCAATCCCACGTACCGTACTCGAGGCACACATGGGAGGCGAGAGGCCACACGTTTACAAGGCGCAGCTCAATCTCACATAGTGTACCTGAGGCACACATGGGAGGTGAGGCGCCACACATGTAGAGGACAGCTCAATCCCACATACTGTACTAGAGGCACATATGGGAGGCAAAGGTCCACACACTTAGAAGACAGCTCAATCCCACATACTGCACCTAAGGCACACGGAGGCAAGGGGCCACACATTTAGAAGGCGCAGTTCAATCCACACATACTGTAAACGAGGCACACATGGGAGGCGAGGGGCCATACACTTAAAAGGTACAGCTCAATCCCACATACTGTACCCGAGGCACACATGGGAGGCAAAGGGCCACACACCTAGAAGACACAGCTCAATCCACATGCTGTACCCGAGGCACACATGGGAGGCGAGGGACTACACGCTTAGAAGGCACAGCTCAATCCCACATACTGTACTCGAGGCACACATGGGAGGTGAGGGGCCACACGGTTAAAAGGCGCAGCTCAACCCCACATACCGTACCAGAGGCACACATGGGAGGCGAGGAGCCACACACTTAGAAGACACTGCTTAATCGTACATACTGTACCCAAGCACATATGGTAGGCGAGGGGCCACACACTTAAAATGCACTGCTCAATCCCACATACTGTACCCGAGGCACACATGGGAGGCGAGGGGACACACACTTGAAAGGCACAGCTCAGTCCCACATACTGTACCAGAGGCACACATGGGAGGCGAGGGGCCACACACTTAAAAGGCACAGCTCAATCCCACGTACCGTACTCGAGACACACATGGGAGGCGAGGGGCCACACGTTTACAAGGCGCAGCTCAATCTCACATACTGTACCTGAGGCACACATGGGAGGCGAGGGGCCACCCACGTAGAGGACAGCTCAATCTCACATACTGTACCAGAGGCACATATGGGAGGCAAAGGGCCACACACTTAGAAGAAGACAGCTCAATCCCACATACTGCACCCGAGGCACACGGAGGCAAGGGGCCACACACTTAGAAGGTGCAGCTCAAGCAACACATACTGTAAACGAGGCACACATGGGAGGCAAGGGGCCATACACCTAAAAGGCACAGCTCAATCCCACATACTGTACCTGAGGCATACATGCGAGGCGAGAGGCCACACACTTAAAAGGCACAGCTCAATCCCACATACTGTACCCGAGGCACAAATGGGAGGCAAAGGACCACACACCTAGAAGACACAGCTCAATCCCACATACTGTACCCGAGGCACACATGGGATGCGAGGGACCACACGCTTAGAAGGCACAGCTCATTCCCACATGCTGTACCCGAGGCACACATGGGAGGCGGGGGGACTTATGCTTAGAAGGCGCAGCTCACTCCCACATACTGTACTGGAGGCACACATGGAGGCGAGGGGCCACACGCTTACAAGGCGCAGCTCAACCCCACATACCGTACCAGAGGCACACATGGGAGGCGAGGGGACACACACTTAGAAGACACTGCTCAATCGTACATACTGTACCCAAGCACACATGGTAGGCGACGGGACCTACCTGAGAAGGCGCAGCTCAATCCCACATACTGTACTCGTGGCACACATGTGAGGCAAGGGGCCCCACACTTAAAATGCACAGCTCAATCCCACATACTGTACCCAAAGCACACATAGGAGGCTGGGGGCCACACACTCAGAAGAGACAGCTCAATCCCACATACATACTGTACCCGAGGCACATATGGGAGGCAAGGGGTCACCCACTTAGAAGGCACAGCTCAATCCCACATACTGTACCCAAGGGACACATGAGAAGCAAGGGGCCACACACTTAGAAGGCACAGCTCAACCCCACATACTGTACCTGAGGCACACATGGGAGGCGAGGGGCCAAACACTTGAAAAGCACAGCTCAATCCCACATATTGTACCTGGGGCACACATGGGAGGCGAGGGGCCACACACTTAGGAGACTGCTCAATCCCATATAGTACCCGAGGCACACATGGGGGCGAGTGGCCACACACTTAGAAGACAGCTCAAACCACATACTGTGCCCCAGGCACACATGGGGGCGAGGGGCCACGCACTTAGAAGACAGCTCAATGCCACATAATGTACCCGAGGCACACATTGGTGGTGAAGGGCCACACACATAGAAGACAGCTCGGTCCCACATACTTTACCCAAGGCACACATGCGGGGCGAGGGGCTATACACTTAGAAGACAGCTCAATCCCACATACTGTACCCGAGGCACACATGGGGGGTGAGGGGCCACACACTTAGACAGCTCAATTCCACATACTGTACCCGAGGCACACATGGGAGGTAAGGGGTCATCCGCCAAGAGTGTCCTCTCTTTACACAGTTTTCACTGCACACACTTAGAAGGCACAGCTCAATCCCACATACTATACCCGGGGCACGTACACTCGCGCACTTGCATGCATGCCCCCCCACGTTAAAAACTAAAATCTTGAGGCAATAGCGACTTATCTGGACACACTTAAAGAATGCTACAGTTGACCTTTTCAATCCCCACGCCAAAAGAGGCAAGGTATTTTGAACACGTGCAACCCAGTCAGAAGGTCTCGGGCTAGTAAACACGGAAGTAGTATCCAGGGCAGCGCTCTGTAGCCCAAGCTGTCATGTGACTGGTCAGATGGGAGTCGAGAAGTTTACAGCTTCAGCAAATGTACTCATGAGGTTCCCCTACCTCCCACAAAAGGAAACACCTGCTGCATGTAAAAGGAAACCCAGTGCAACAGACTACACAGGACAGAAAAGATTGCAATACTGTATACATCAACTTCGACTTTTTTTGTTGAAACATTTTTTATTAGTTTCCAAATCAACAACAACTGTTCATTACATCACGGGTTCCCGCGTGCCGTAATACATCAACTTCGACTTAGCATAAAACACTAGTGTAAAAAAAAACAAAAAACATACATGCAGGTGAACAAGGGAGTCGCAGGAGAGAATGCGACTCAACAAATTAGAAGGATGCAACAAAGAGAATGGGAGGTTAGGCAAAGTACTGAAGAATCGCAGATTTACTTTCTGCATCAGACCTTCTTAAACTATTAGAACTGCATTGCATCAATCTCTTTTTTTAGGTTTCATAGCACAAGGGGTCCGACTATGCACCATTTCAAACAAACTGATGCAAAATTTGGCAAATTATTCGAAAGGGCAATTATAAACCTTAATTTTATACCCCAAAATGAAGAATTATGCACATAATTCAGTTTGTTGAATTCTGCAATTCTTGTTGCGACTGCCAACTCTACGTAGCAAACGTCTTCGTTGATTGGTTGTGTAAATGACTTCATGAGGAACATTGACGAGAGATCCACTTTAGAAATATTTTTTGTATCAAAAATAATTTTAGAATGTGAATTGTTGATCAATTTGGAAGTAAATCTAGATTTAAATCGGTGTACATTGTAACGTTTTTGGGACTATCACAAAAATCCAATGGACATTTTTTGATCGATCATTGCATGTACTATGAAACAAATGATATTGGGTTATGACATCGTTGAAAGACTTAAAACCTGGGTTTTCTTCCCAGAAGTGCTGTTGAAACCTATTGATATCTAAACCGTTGTATTTGAGAAAGCACTGCTGTACCTAAGGACTTGTAGTGCGGAGGCAGATGATAGTTTGAGGCAAGTTTAGAGTCCATGAATAATTACAGACATTGTGCAATCTATCTTATTATAAATGGAAAACCCAGTGTAGGAAGCTGGCTTTTTATGTAGTGGGCCAATGTAAGGGTACACCACGTAAAAAGTCCAGACGACCCTTATTGGTTTACTGGGGATTACGTTAATAATCCCAAGTGCTCTATTTGTGGTAGTGTGGTCGAGCAGTTTAGGCTTACCAGAGGGGAGTGTTAAGCATTTGTTGTACACACCGAGTCAATAAATGAGACACACACTCAAGAAGAAATCCGAGACCAATTTATAAAAATAGCACTTATTTTTATATGAATTTAGACACCAAAATCTTCGGAACCAGGTAAGCACTTTCAGAGTTATCGATTTTACAAAACAGTAAAAATGCTCAAATAACGTTTTTTGAGGTATAAGCCTCAAATGCGGTAATGTTATCCTACGGGAGGAAAAACATACACATACTTGCAGTCTGTGTTCTTAAGATGCTTAGGGGCCAAGGTCCAAAAACCACCAGCAGTTTGGGCTTACAAGCCATGGGCTGTCTGGTGGCAGAGGTGCTGGTCAAGATGGTAGCCTCAAGTGCTACACCGGTAAAGTCAATGGTACTCGAAACAAAGAGCCTGCAAGGGGGGACTTTGGGTCAAGTCTGGGCAAACCGAAAGGGTGGGTCTGGTTATGAGGACCCCTAGGCCAAGGGGATGCAGTCAGGAGTCGTGAACCTGGGCTGTGTGGCTAGGATGCAGAGGTGTTTTGCTCACTGTCCACTTGTGTTTGAGGCTCTTGTGGTTCTCGAGTCACCTGCAGAGGGGAGGAAAAACAAGACAGGGCCACTTTCGTCATGGGTCTCATCAGTCCTGAAGTTCCTCTTCGTGCAGGTCAGTTTCCCCATTGCTGGTGTCCAAGCTGGGCACAAACATGTCTTGGTTGATGCAAGTGCCCCGGTAATCATGGTATTGGTGCAGGGGGCTCATAGAGTCTAAAGTCTTGAAACTCAGCAGAGAGCTGGGGCTGACCTCCTAGAGTCACGACAACATTCTTCTGATGTGCTGCTCTGCTCACTCTGTGGGCCCGATGGTCAACAACATGGTGTATGGGACAAGAGTGGTCAGTGCCTGCCTATGCAGGGGTGTGGCTCCTCCACCCCAAAGGAGATGCTAGATGGTTGGCGAAGGAAAACTTACTTACCTTCGGTAACAATGTATCTGGTAGAGAGACAGTCTAGCCGCTGATTCCTTAACTTCTGAATTCTCCACAGGTGTTAGACTGGATCCAGAAATTTTTCAGCAGCAATTCTGCATACTGGGGGACGGGTTGTACTACTCCGGGATGATGTCGACTCGGTTGTGACGTCAGTGTAACCATATAAGTCCAGTCTGGCTCGCGGACATCAGTTTCTTCTGTGAAACCTTCCGCACCAGAACGCGGATCCACAATACAAACTGGCTGTGGAAGCAGTGGGCCAAAAAGATCAAGAAATCCTTGAAACAATAATTAGAAAGTGCAATAAATGGTATGCCAACATCAGCCAAGGACTTTACGAGAAAGACCACATGAATCACAGAAAACAAGCTACATGAAACCCTGCGCACTGGTGTATAAAGCAGACTTGCAAAATAAAACGCCTCTCACCCGACCAGTCACTCACAAATGGAAATTAATGTTATGGTAATACCAGAACAAGACCTATGAGGCAAGACTACGTAGTACCACTACACGAAACAGTGATCACTGGAGTATAAAACCACTATTGAAAAGGAGAATAATCCCTACACTATAATTTGTTCGCAGAGCAGGGAGGATGGGCAGGGCGTTAAGGAATCTGCGTCTAGACTATGTCTCTATACATCGTTACAGAAGCTAAAAAACTTTTTCATCTGATAGAGACATAAAGACGCAGAGTCCTTAAATTTTGAATTGAGTATAATAGATGTACCCAACCAAGAGGTGGGCCTGCAAACCAATCCTACAAAAGTTCCGAAAAAGAACTGCTGGTCAAAATTAGCCACAGACCAGACATACATAGGAATCAGATGGAAAAGAGCATGGCTTCTTATAAAAATCGTGGCAATGCCCATGAACAATGTAAATAAGAAACAAGCCCGCAGGCACAGAAAAAACCAAAGCTTCAAGGGAAACAGGACAAACTCTTGCCAGAAGATACTAAATCCTACAAAAGGTCTCAGAGAGGACCAGCTGGTCTAAACTAAAAAGAGACCAGGCACATGTAGGAAAGACCATTTAAATGAACTGTGGCAAGGACCAGAGGAAAGTAAAGTGCAACCTCCTGTAGGCATAGCAAAATGTGACTCCAGAGAAGTAGAATAAACTTCATCCAAACACAATCATCCGTCATACCAACAAGTACATGACCCCAAGGATGAAGTGAAACATGGATTAGGAAGACCGAACGGGAAAAGAATGCCAATCCAATCTAAAGTTCTCGATAGCAAGATAGTGAGAATTAAGAACTCACAACGGACCCCTGATCTAGAGGGAAATCAGCTGGAACAAAATGAAAAAAGGGAAAGACGCCATAGTCATTAAAAAAAAAGGATGACAGTGGTGTCTGTCGCTAAAATGTGTCCTAATTAAAGTACCCTCTGAATCACAGCTGCAGATGGATAATCGTATTTTGTGATATGTAACACTCACTGACAGAATAAAAGGGCCATGAGCCTGAAAGACCCTCAAACAAGGGATTTCTAAACAAGGTTATAGTGGAACATGGATAAAGGAGTATCCATGAAAATGTCTGTATGACAAAATAAGAACAGGGACTGCTAAAATCAAGACCTCTCCTTGAATAAAAAGAATAACAGCCAGAGTTAACTGCAAGGCTCACCTAGCATGTAAGAACAACAGCATATAAATAAGCTGCTAGCTAGAAAAGATGCACTTAAAGTCCAATACCAAGTGTCTTCCAACAGAAAGGTAACAATTATACAGATATACATATGCCATAAATATGTGTATCCACAAAATAGAAAAAACCTATGCAAAACTGCATATTCATTGTCCAATAATTGTGTGCATCAATATACGGACTCCATACATATAAGTAAGGACCACTGAAGAAGACATTCACTGTCTCCTAACCAGAGACAAGCAAACATTTATTTTTGCTACATAATCTGTACCCTTACAAAGAGAAGAATTATATCCGAAATGTACAACTAGAAAATCTGCCTGTACATAATAGAAATACCCAGTCCCAAATAGAAAGGAGTTGGAGCTCCACAACAGGACATAACAGAACACTGAAGGGAGGGACCGAAAATAGCACTTCCTTCAAATGACTATATAGCTTTAGCCCGTCAGTAAATCAGATGAGGATCACTCAAAGAAGGAAGGGGAAAAACCCTGCCACCCTTAAAAACAGTAATTGGCAGCACATCCCAACCTAACCTTATTACCTCATGAGTGATAAGTGTAATGTGCTCTCAAAGGAAGAACACTAGAAAAGATGTTTCTTGTAAAAGAAAACCACAAAAATGAAACACAAACAACATAGGTGTTAGAGACACCAAAAATCCACATTAATGGATACACCCTTTATCCTACCGGTGGAGCATGGTAAACCTGCAGGAATAAAAATACCTTGATGCCATACAGTGGAAGGTATAAAAAATAAATATCTCGCAATCTGCAACAATTGAAGAATACACCCCCGAAACAAGCGGAGGAAAAAACACTCCAAAAGGAGGGAACTAAATGCTGTGTACCTTCGAATCTAAGGGATGCAACTTGCTGAAATAAGGCAAGACGTTACCGAAAGAAAACCGTGATCCAAGAAACAAAAGTTCCAATTAAATAACAGGTCAGGTCCTGTACCAACAGAGGCCCATACTTAGTGGAAAGAAAAGGCAATCAGCCTACTGCAAAAGCTTCTATAAGCAGGTAATCAATTTCACATGAGAAAGAAACAAGTGAACCAAATATCTTGAGTGAGGATCTCCTCAGCAGAGATCACCAAATAAACGTATCTACTGGTAGGAAAATAAAAACATGTAGGGCCTCAAAGGAAAACAACCTGTCATTGGCAGCAAGAATAACCCTAAGAATTAAGGCTTGCAAAGGCAGAAACACCACATCTGGTGACGTTACACTGCAAAAAGCATACCATAATGCAGTTTTGAGCCAAATTACAAACCAAGAGGAACCTTCTGCAGAGGAACATCTCCCTTAAAATATAACAAAAATTGAAAGAAGGTAATAGGGTTAAGGGTCAGAAGGATAAGTTACTTACCTGTAATCCTAGTTCTCTTCCAGGGATATTCTCATCAAAGTAATAAGCACTTGAATATTCCCGCCCACGTGCGGGGACCCCGGAAAATATATAAAAATTATATATGAAAACATATATATACAGCTCTATATATATAAATATATATGCATATTATATTTTCAATCAATGCAGCCTCGGAATAAAAAACACCCATTAGGCTAAGCAATGCTGTGAGACCTTGTCTTTACACATACACAAACCAACCAAGAAGACCAAAAGACACTGGAACAGCTTTTAATGAACAGAAGAAAAGTAGTCCTGCAAAGAAACAGACAGGCATTGTTGGCCCATAGGCTGCATTGGAACTTCAACAGCTTAGAAACTGAAAGCAAACGTAGAAACCCAAAAACTGGCACAGTGCCTTTAAGGCAGCCATGAAACCTAGCTTCCCATGATGCCTCAGGGGTGTCAGTTAGGTCAGTTGTTCTTTTCGGAGACCCGTCGGTCAGGGCACAAAGAGATGACATAATTTTGAATAATTTGCCCGGGGAGGTTGGAAGGTTGCTTGTGACTTTGATGAGGATACCCCAGGCAGAGAGCTAGGATTACAGGTAAGTATTGTATCCGCTTCCAGGGGATCCTCATCAATAGTCATAAGCACTTAAATCGAGGAGCAAGCCCACCCCCTCTTCCTGCGGGCAAATGACTGCCATAAATGACAGTAACATCAAAGAATCACTTCAAATGACTTTAGCATTGAAGGAGGCTTGGCACACTTGAGTTTCTGTTCTGGAATCAGTTGAGACAATAGTGTCTTGTGAAAGTATGTACCGATTTCCAAGTGGCAGCATTGCAGATTTCAGCCATTGGGACATTCTGCAGAAAAGCTATTGTAGTTGCCTTCCCCCTAGTGGAATGCGCTTTGGGTGAAGCCAGAAGGGGTTTATTTGCCAATTGGTAAGCCAACTTGATGCAAGACACTATCCATCTGGAAATGGAACGCTCGGAGGCTGGGAAACTTGTTCTGATGGAACCATAGTTTAAAATAACCGGTCAGACTTCCTAATAGTCTGAGACCTATCTAAGTAGAATTTCAGAACTCTTTTAAGGTCTAGGGAATGGAGAGACCTTTCTGCTGGCGTAGAGGAATTGGGAAAGAAAGAAGGTAGTGAAATGGTCTGATTGACGTGAAAATCCGACAGCACCTTCGGAAGGAAGGAGGGAGGGGTTCATAAAACAACTTTGTTGTGGGAAAAAACGAGTTACTTACCTGTACACTATGGTTCTCCAGTATTGATCAAAAACCAAAGGAAATGATGGACGGAGTGTTGAACATTGCAAGCACTCACCCCCAGTCAACTGATCTGGGTTTAATCCATCACCATTCTTTAGCCCACTCTGCCACCCCAGTTCAGACATGGCCATATGCAAATCAGTCTGACCCTGTGCCTCATAGGAACAGTCCAGCCCGAACTGCCAAGCCATGTCTTCCCTGGACCGGAAACAAGCTTCCTAGGACCGGTTTCTGGCATTTCAGCCGTCTTCAGCCAGGCTTGCTTGAATCCAGTGGCAAAGTGAGCAAGGGACTCACGTCTGAGCATACCCTGCCAACTTATGGCGAACAAAGCAAAAACCAAAGGAAATGATGGACGGAGTGTTGAACATTGCAAGCACTCACCCCCAGTCAACTGATCTGGGTTTAATCCATCACCGTTTTTTAGCCCACTCTGCCACCCCAGTTCAGACATGGCCATATGCAAATCAGTCTGACCCTGTGCCTCATGGGAACAGTCCAGCCCGAACTGCCAAGCCATGTCTTCCCTGGACCGGAAACAAGCTTCCTGGGACCGGTTTCTGGCATTTCAGCCGTCTTCAGCCAGGCTTGCTTGAATCCAGTGGCAAAGTGAGCCATTCATAGATTCACATGCTTGTATCAGAGTAGAGAGCAGTACTTATACTTTGTCACGTTTCCAGGATAGAACCCTTTTGTCTTAGGGCTCTGCTACTTATTACCAGAATACCATAATGAATTATAAAGAAGAAAAACGTTTGTACGTTTCAACGCATATCACATTGGAAACATGATACCTGAAATACCAACCATGCATGGAAAGACCATCTAATGGCACACATAAGAGAAAAAATTTAACAAGAAAATAACATAGTATGTTAAATATGGTCTGAGAAGTACCTTAGTGAAACAGGTGCCGTAGAACTGCTTGTCCCACCGCTGAGTCCGCTTTCCACGCTGTGTCCAGACAGTAATGCCTGGTAAATGTGTGTGCATTTGTCCATGTTGCCGCTCTGCAGATGTCCGGGAGCGATACTCCCGCAAACAATGCCGCTGAAGTTGCCATCTTCCTCGCTGAATGCGCGCAAACTCTGGATTGCAGAGGCTTTCCGGCTTTCTCATGGAATAAAGAAATAGCAGAGGTTATCCATCTAGAAATACTAGACCTTGACAGAGCCAAGCTTTTTCTGGGTCCAGCAAAGGCCCCGAACAGTTGGTTTGTCTTTCGAAAAGATTTCGTTTTGTCGATATAGAATTTGAGGCATCTTTTGATATCCAGTGTATGCAGAGATTTTTCCGGTTTCTGAAGATGGGTTTTTAAAATATGTAGGCAATACAATGGGTTAATTAAGGTGAAAAGCCGAAGGGACTTTGGGAATTAACTTAGGATTTGTCCTAAGTATGACTTTATCTTGTTTGAATTGAAGAAATGGTTCTGTGATCGAGAAAGCCTGGATCTCACTAACCCTCCTTGCTGAAGTGAGGGCTAGTATCAAAGCCACCTTCCAAGAAACGAACTGTAATTCAGCTTTGTGAATTGGCTCGAATGGCGGCTTCATGAGTTGCGTCAGGACTGTGTTAAGCTGCCATGGGATTGACGGATGCTTAATTGGAGGGAACACTCTGAAGAGTCCTTTCAGAAATTCCTTAATCACCCTTCGAGACCAAAGAGAAGGGCCATTAGGTGTTCTGCGTTATCTTGAAATAGCCGCAAGATGTACTTTGACCGATGCATGGGAGAGTCCTGCTTTGGCTAAATGTAAAAGGTAAGGAAGAATTTGCTCTGTAGACGATTGAAAAGGGTGCACAGCTTGCGTGAAGCACCACTGGCAAAATCTCTTCCATTTTACTGTGTAAGTTTTGTTCGTTGTAACTGCCCAAGATTGAGGGAGAATATCTCTACATTCCTGAGAGATATTTAAGGAACTAAATTTGTGCTCATGAGGTTCCAGGCTGACAAGTTCAGTGATGTCAACTGTGGGTGAAGAACTTTTCCTTCGTTCATTGAAATTAGATCTGGAATCAGAGGAAACTTCACTCTGGGGGCAACCGACAACTGGAGAAGCTCCAAAAACCAAAATTGTCTCGGCCATGCCAGGGTTATTAGAATCAGGTGGCACGGTTCCAACCTCATTTTCTGATTTACCTTTGGTATCAGAGGGAATGGAGGGAATGCATACGCAAACATTCCTGTCCAGCGGAGATGTAGAGCATTTCCCCAAGATTTCGCTTGAAGGAACCTGTTTGCAAAATGATTGCATTTCTTGTTGTGTTGGTTTGCAAACAGATCCAGAGATGGTGTGCCCCATAGACGAAATATTCTCAGGAGTTGATCTTGAGCTAACTCCTATTCGTGGGAAACAGTGGCTGATCTGCTTAGTATGTCTGTCCTTTGGTTGTGCACTCCCGGAACGTGCTGAACCTACAGAGAGATGTTGTGCATTAGGAGCCAGTTCCAAATTTGTTGAGCTTGTGCCGATAAGGGCTTTGACCAGTACCGGTGAATCGTGGATCCTGGGAAGGAAAGCCTGTAGGCCCAAGAACACTGCTTTCAGCTCTAACAAGTTGATATGTAGCTGCGCTTCTTGAATGGACCTATGGCCTTGCATTTCGAGTTCTTGGAGGTGTGCTCCCCAACCTTGTAGTGATGCGTCTGTCGTCATGAGATAAGTGGGACATTGAGGTTCGAAGAGCAGACCCTTTGATAAGTTGTTTCTGATCCTCCACCATGACAGCGCTGCTTGTATTTGCGGGGTGATGATGATTCGATCCTCAAAGGACCCTTGGCATTGTACCCATTGCAAGTCGAGTAGCTCTTGAAGGGGCCGCATGTGTTGCCGGCAATTGGAAACTAATGGGATGCAGGAAGACATCATCTCCAATAATAATTTGAAGATTCTCATTGAAGTGGACCTTTTTGTTTGTAATTGTGATGCCAGACTTAAGATTTTTTTAATGCGTTCTTTTGAAGGATACGCTTTTGCTTCCTTCGGCTGGAGCCTGGCTCCCAAGAATTGAAGAGACTGCGCTGGGATGAGAGAAGATTTATTCATATTTATCCGTAGGCCTAGGTTTTTGAAGAGGTACATGCAGCATTGTAGGGAGTACAGGGTGTCTTGGTATGATGCGCCCTTTATTAGCCAATCGTCCAGATACGGAAATATCTTAAGGCCTTGTTGTCTTAACCCCTTGTGTGCCCATGACGTGCTGGACACGTCATGGAGCACAGTCGCGCTGTGCCCATGACGTGTCCAGCACGTCATGACACCCACCCACGGGGGAAGCGCTGGCGCTCCCCCCGTGAGTGCTCGATTTTTTTATTTTTACTGGGAAGGCAGGGGAAGACCTTCCCCTGCCTCCCCCCGCCCCCCAACCCCGCGTCATCAATGACGTCAGCGCGCGAGCCGCGCTGACGTCATGGAGGTTTCCACTTTGTTCTCCGAGGCGCAGGAAGCCATTTGCTTCCTGCGCGTCGGAGAGGAAAGGTGAGTTTTGGGGCTGGGGAGGGGGGTATTTTGCGATCGGGGGGTTAGGTAGGGTGGGGGCACAATGTTGGGGGGAGGAGAAATGTTTTATTTTAGGCTCCGCTTGGTTCGTGCGCTTGGTTCGTGCTAATTGCAGTTGCTTCCATGTGAAATGGATCCAAAAAAGAAACACACGCTTGCGAGAGATGCCCTTTTTCTCTTGTTTTCTCTCTGAGGGGTGCTGCTAGCGTGGGAAAGGGAGGTGGGGGGGGCGAAATAAAGTAAGACAGAGGGGTTGCAAAGTGGCCAGATTGATTTTATTTACATCCAAATACACCAGCATCACAGAGTTTGCCAGTGAAGCGCTACTTTTGTTTTCTCTTCTTTCTTTGAACAGCATTGTTGTTCCCAGGTTGGGAGAGTGTACCATTCCTGGAGGTACTGCAATACCTGGTTGTTGGTTGGATTGGAAATCGTGGGCCCGATTCACAGAATTAACTTAAGACAAAATCCTAAACTTACTACTTTTGGTATTCACAGAATACACTTACAACTTTTGGTATTCACAGAATGCACTTACTACTTTTGGTATTCACAGAATGGATTTACGACTACTAACTTTACGTCCGCACTCGGGCCAGAAATTCCGGGCCGGAGCTTCCGGCCGGGAGGCAGAGCTTCCGGCCCAGAGGCGGGGCTTCCGGGCCAGAGGCGGGGCTTCTGGCCCGGAGGCGGAGCTTCCGGGCCGGAGGTGGGGATTCCGGCCAGTGGCGGAGATTTAGCCATGGCCAAAATCTCCACCTCCGGGCCGGAAGCTCCGCCTCCGGCCCGGAAGCCCCGCCTCAGGCCCAGAAGCCCCGCCTCCGTCCCGGAAGCTCCACCTCCGGCCCGGAAGCTCCGCCTCTGGGCCAGAATTTCCGGCCCGAGTGCGGACGTAAAGTTAGTAGTCGTAAATCCATTCTGTGAATACCAAAAGTAGTAAGTGCATTCTGTGAATACCAAAAGTTGTAAGTGTATTCTGTGAATACCAAAAGTAGTAAGTGCATTCTGTGAATACCAAAAGTAGTAAGTTTAGGATTTTGTCTTAAGTTAATTCTGTGAATTGGGCCCACAATGTGTACCATGGCTCTGTGTTTATAGATGTGGTCTTTTTATACCATACTGCTTACGTTTTGTAAGGATATAAGCAATGGACATTGAAACTGTTCCCTTCAGGGCCCTCTAGTCATGTCCATAACTTTTCAGGTGAAACCACTCGCTGATTTCTGAATAGTGAGTGAGAGATCGTTAAGGTAACCATGTTGTTTCTGCTTACATTTCACATGCTTTACTTAATCTTGCATTCCCTATGAGTGGTTGCTTTTACTTTTTTTTAGGCAGAATATTACTCTTATCAAGTGCATAATTTGTTTTGAGCCACGCCCAAGTTTCTCTCAGTGGGGAAGTATGGTGTTCAGTGGGGGAGAGGATGTGGCACTATGGCCAGAGCTGTCGAATTTGGAACTGGGGCACCGGGTTCAGCCTTCATGACCAGTCCACCAGACCACTCTACTGAGGGAGCACATTCCCATGCTAGACCGTAGAAGGCCCCACTAGACCTTAGAAGGCTTGATGTCTTAGCACAAGCAGGTGTACCCTAGTGGTGTCTATTGTGGGTTAACCTTGAAGGCCTGTCCACCACAATCCATCTCCAGTCTTGCGGGCAGGCCTACAAAGCAGCACACTCTAGAGCAACAGTGATCCAGTCGCTGTGACTCTGTCACTGAGGTCACATGAACCTTGAGCAGATTAGGGCGATGCGAACGGTGTGACCTCACTGGGTACCTATTTTGGGTGGGTGCGTAGTGTTTGCAAGTATATTATGTTTTGAAAAAAAATTGCTGCCTCCTTCCTGGCCTCCAGCAATTTTCAGAAACAATAAAAATGTAATGATAACTTTGGTGATTAATGTTCTTCCTAGAGAGAGATGGAGTTTTGTCTAGTGGAAGGGTTGACTCCTGGAAAGGTAGCACAGAGGGTTAATGTGCCCGCTGCAAAGAACATGTACCATGCAGACCACAAAGTGCACTGCTTTAATGGGGGGACCATGATGAATGGTCATTAAATGTCCGCTGTAGATGATAGATCCCTGAACAGTGTCATGTATGTGCATGTTTGCATTGTGCTGAGGGGATTACCAGGTAATTATTCACGCAGCTCTCTGATGGATGTCACATGTGGTTTTTCTGAGCCCCTGGATAGATCATGCAGTCTGTGTGTTCTCTTTTGTACTGCCAGTCACCGGTGTATTCAACTGTGTAGCCTTGGACCGTGTCATGTATGTGCATGTAACTTGCATGATCGAGGTAACTATTAACGGCGATACTACGTGTCTCTCGGACCTCTTTCAAGTGGTCGCTGTCTTTTTTCCCCAGCAACCCCCCCTCCCCAGGGGCGGCAATCTGCGAGATAGCCCCGGGCGCCACAAGCTCTAGCTACGCCTCTGCCCCCAATGTCTCTTTTATGCATTCCTGCTGCACGATCGTGCAGCAGGAATGGCCACTAGCGCCAGTTTTTTTTTCTTCGTTTTTTAGGTTTGGGGTTGTTTGTGGGAGCGGCGCCTTAGTCAAGGGTCGCTCCCCTTATGGCCACATTATTTTTTAAATATTTTAAAGTGCAAACAAAATCAAAGAGGTAGCAGAAGATACGTTACAAGAGGAAAAAGTGATGTGTGTATGTTACAAAAGACTACAAAATACAAGTAGAGGTAAAATACTGCAATAAATGGCAGACACTCAAAACACAGGAACACACTGGGAAGGCACTTCTATAGGCATGGAGAACAGAATTTCCTATAATATAAAGACTTCCTTCAGACAATAGAGAGGGCGTGAATTAAGTTTTGAAGTGTCTTTGCAGGAGGAGAACTTTGAGGTCAGTTTTGAAGGACTGGGAAAAGGGGGTGGTCCGGAGCTGAGGCTGAGTTCCAGATTCTCGCCGCGTTTCCTGTAAAGGATTGGGCCATCGATCTTTCCTTCTTGAAAGTGGGAGGGTCAAGCAATAAATTTTGCGCAGTACGTGATGGTCTAAAGCATTATATGTATATGTGACATTAATGTTTTTTCTCATTTTTATTCTTGCCTAAAGCTTTTGATTCCTGTTTTGACAGTGGTTGTTCTGCAGTTTTGTGTAGTTGCATTGTTTTGGTAAGAATTTTGTTGTTGTTCTATTTACTCCAAATGAGTAATATTGTAATGTTTGAATGAATTTTTTTGTAAGTGATGTCATAATGGCAGCATATTTAGTTAGTGGTTTGAGCATGAAATTCTTTGCGATGTGTTTTGCATAGTCTTATGTGTAATTTCTATTCTCTTTCTTTTTTAGTGGGATATTGTTGATCCATACTGTGTCTGTGCAGAGTAGGTGATGGTGAGTAGTTTAGCTGCCTCTGGCAAGTGAGTGGTATTGTTTGGGAGTATATATGTATTTTTGATAAAGGTGCTTTTTGTTTATTACTTATTTTACAAAGTGTTTGTTGTTGTTGACTTGTTTGACAAGTTACCTTTTTTAGTAAGCATTATGGCTAGCCGTAGAATGACTGCTCAACAGGTGGTTGGTATGCTTCTTGAATCTTCCTCTGAGCATGATTATGAGACTGACAGTGCATCTGAGGGAGAGGAGGGAGGGGAAGATTCTGGCAGTGAGTTTTCTCTCCACATGGAATCATCGGATGATGAAGGTACTCTCAGTGCAGATGAAGGTACTCTTGGTGTGGATGAAGCAACTCTCAGTGCGGATGAAGTGCCTGTTTTAGAGGAGGAAACTGCTGTGCCGATGGTGCAAGAGGCATCTGGATTGCAGTCAGAGGCTGCTAGGCTTCCTACTGGAAGTGCTGGACTTTGGGTTGATCCAAACATGGTGCAGCCGGTGTTGCCTGCCTTTAGCGGTGATGCAGGGTGTACAGTGGATTGTGAACACTTTTTGCCTATACAGTTTTTTCAGTTGTTTATGGATGATGTATTTTTGGGTGAGATTGTTGAGCAGACGAATTTGTATGCTGAACAGTTTTTGAGGGACAACAGTGACAAACTTAGGCCCCAGTCTAGAGCTACCCGTTGGACTCCCACATATCTGGAAGAGATTAAGAAGTTTTTGGGTTTGACTTTATTGATGGGTGTGTTAAGGAAGCCAACCTTGGCTTCATATTGGTCTACTAGCCCCTTGTTGGCAACTGCCATATTTCCTGCAGTTATGACTCGTAATCGGTATTTACTTTTGCTACGTATGCTGCATTTTGTTGATAATTCTATGGCGTTGCCACGAGATCATCCTGACTGTGACCGTCTTTTTAAGATTCGGCCCGTTCTTGATCACTTTGTAGATCGATTTTCTGAGATCTATACTCCAGGGAAAGAAATATCTATTGATGAGTCTTTGGTCTTGTTCAAGGGCCGTTTGGATTTTAGGCAGTACATCCCTAGCAAGAGGGCACGCTATGGAATTAAGCTGTATATGTTGTCTGAGAGTAGGACAGGATATGTTTTTAATTTTTGTGTGTACACTGGTAGAGATTCTACTATTGAACCCCCAGGTTGTCCGTCCACTTTTGGAGTTTCAGAGAAAATTGTGTGGGATCTTGCAAGAAGACTATTTAACAGAGGCCACCATTTGTACCTTGATCACTTCTATACTGCTGTGCATTTATTTAAGGAATTGTATAAAGTGGACACTTTTGCATGTGGCACAATCCGCTCTAACCGTAAAGGTTATCCGAAAGAGCTTGTTTGCAAAAAACTTCAGAGGGGGCAGTGCAGTTCCTTGCGTAGTGATGAACTACTTGCTGTAAAATTTGTGGACAGGAGGGATGTGTACATGCTGACTACCATCCATGATGAGAGTACTTCACCTGTAACTGTTTGGGGTCAGGTTGCTGAAGTGCGCAAACCTGTGTGCATTCTAGACTACAATAAGCACATGGGTGGTTTTGACAGAGTAGATCAGAGGTTGGAACCTTACTCTGCTATTCGGAAGGCTTATGTTTGGTATAAGAAGTTGGACATCCATTTCTTCGAATTAGCAAATTTCAATGCTTTTATTGTGTTCAAGGAGTGTTCTCCTGCGTCAAACTTGACATTTCTTCAGTTTCAGCACTCTGTGATAGCTAGCCTTGTTGTTGTGGAACAGACAAGTGTTCCTAGATTTGGAGTGGTGGAGGATGTGGTTCGATTGAAAGATCGCGACTTTCCTGATCTCATTCCTCCCACACCCTCAAAAGATTTTCCCTGTAGGAGATGTAGAGTCTGTTGGCGAAGAGGTACGCGGAAGGAGATTTGTATGTACTGCCCCGACTGTCCTTCTAAACCTGGGCTGTGTGTCCCTGCTTGTTTTAGAGCGTACCACACGCAAAATAATTTTTGGGAGCATTCATGAGTGGTAAAGTGAACTGCCGGGTCTGTATTCTTTGAAAAATTTGATTCTGTTTCAAGGTTGGCGTTAGTGCAATGTATTTAGTTTCTGATTTTGTGTTTGTAGATTTGCATCTATTTGCGATTTGTTTGTGTTTTTATTTTTGTCGAAAAAAAATCCTAAATGTGTTGGCGGTGTGTGTGGACTGGCACTTGGTTGGCGGTGTGCGTGGAATGGTGCTTGGCTGGCGGTGTGTGAGTAGTGACTTTCTGCTGGTCACTACACACATTGCTAGCTGAGTGCCACTCCACGCAATCCATCAGCTTGTGTAGTTGCTGTGTCAGGAATGTGGGCGTGTGAAAGTGATGGGCCCTTGAATGGCGCTGTGTGCTGGTGTGAGTTTTGTTATGTGATGGGCCCGCGGCTGGCGGTGTGAATGGTTTTGTCTCACACGTATGAAAGGTGTATGAATGGCCTGTAAAGAGGTTGGTGCCTTGTCGTGGCTTTAGAGCACGAGCTGTGAGTCAATGGTTCAGTTTCTCGCCCTTTCAATTATTAACAGTGCATTTCATTTTTGTGAAATCACTTGCCAATACAATTGTATATACTGAACCATCACTCACCCTCGTGCCAAATCCAACCAGTATGTGTGTGTGCTTGAGGATTAGATGGTTGTGCAGTAATATTTGCCTTTCTGAAGCAGCGTGTACCTTGTCCCTTTTGTGAATTTTGTAATGTGATGTTTTTGTGCCTGGTGGTGCGAATGGTCTTGTGTGTATCACGTATGAAAGGTGTGTGAATGGCCTGTAAAGCGGTCGGTGCCTTGACGTGGCTTTACAGCTCACGAGCTGCGAGTCATTGGTTCAGTTTTTTCTCCATTTAATTATTGACAGTGCATTTCATTTTTGTGAAATCTCTTGTTAATAAAATTTAATATACTGAACCATCACTCGCCCTCGTGCCAAATCCAACCAGTTTGTGTGTACGTTTGAGGAATAGGTGGCTGTGCAGGAATCTTTGTCTTTTTAGTTTTTCTGCCAAGGTGTATGTTCCATGTAAGAATAACCCACCAACTGTAGATATTGTCGTAAACCCACGGGAGTTCATGGTGATGTCTCTCTTGGGAATTCCAAAAAGGTATTTTATCCACAATGTCCTGCAAACCTCAAAATGTCTGTCACATTTTCCTTGCAATATTGTGCCGAAATGTTCACGCTTTATAAACAAACAATGTCAAAACGATCTGGTTTTGCAAGGGGGTCAACTGTCTTTTTGGCCCGTGCTCGGCGGCCATCTAGGGAAACCTACCAAACCCATACATTTCTGAAAACTAGACACCCGGGGGCTTCCAGGGAGGTATGGCTTGCGTAGATCCCCCAGCGTTTTCTTACCCAGAATCCCCTGCAAACCTCAATTTTAGCTGAAAAAATCACTTTTTTCACACATTTTTGTGTGGGAAAGTTGTGGCATCACCGGGCTCACTCAAAATTCCCACCTCCCAGCGTTCCCCTGGGTCTCCCGGTAAAAATGGTGCCTCACTTGTGTGGGAGGCCCAAGTACCCGCGACAGGCAAGGGCACAAAACGTAGTGAGGTGACATCAAAATTGCCTATCTCAAAACCACCTGGTTTTGCAAGGGGGGTCACCTGGGTTTTTGGCCCGGTGCTCGGCGGCCATCTAGGGAAACCTACCAAACCCATACATTTCTGAAAACTAGACACCCGGGGGCTTCCAGGGAGGTATGGCTTGCGTGGATCCCCCAACGTTTCCTTACCCAGAATCCCCTGCAAACCTCAATTTAAGCTGAAGAAATCACTTTTTTCACACATTTTTGTGTGGGAAAGTTGTGGCATCACCGGGCTCACTCAAATTTCCCACCTCCCAGCGCTCCCCTGGGTCACCCGGTAAAAATGGTGCCTCACTTGTGTGGGAGGCCCAAGTACCCGCGACAGGCAAGGGCCCAAACATTTTTTTGGCTAGGCAATGTTGACTGCGAAATTGAGGTTTGACCATGTTGTGTTTTGCGCCGTTTCCTGTCGCGGGCACTAGGCCGACCCACAATGGGAGAAGAGGTAACCTCACAGTGTCTGTTCAGCTCTCTAGAAACCACAGAGTGCATTCTCAATTAGTTGCTGACACTACTCAGAAGACCTGAAGTTAAGATACCAAGGAATGGAGAATGAAATGAAATGAAAGGTACACTTGTAGAGCGCATGGCTACCCGGAGGCCTCCCAGCGCTAGGCGTGACTGGTTAATGGGTGGGCGCGACAGGATGAATTGATTTAGGGGAATAGAAAGGTTTTGAGGTGTTTCCTGAAGGCGCCATGACAGGCCTCTTTCCGGAGCATTCCAAAGTCTGCCTGCATTCAAAGAGAAGAGTCTGCCACCACTTCTAGCTCGTTTGATTCTGGGGATCTCGATAAGGTGGAGGTCATCCGAGCGAAGATTTCTCCTTGCTTTGTATGGATGAACTATGGCTGAGATCACGGGAGGGCCTATCCCCTGTAGGATCTATGGACAATACAGAGGGATTTGAAGCCAATTCGCTCTTTCATGGGGAGCCAGTGTAGGAGACGAAGGGCTGGTTTTGCGGAGAGAAATTTGGGTGTTCCTGTCAGCAGTCTGGCTGCATAGTTCTGGATGATCTGTAGTTTATTGATCACTGAGGTAGGGGCTCCCAGATAGAGCGCATTGCCATAATCCAGTCTAGAGAGCACAATAGACTGGACCATGATTTTCCTGGCTTGGGGACGGAGCAGGGGGAGGGCCTTCCTTGCCATTCTGAGCAGGCCAAAGCAGATTGCCACCGTCTTGCAGGCCTGCTCGTGAAATGTCAGGTTATGATCTAGCCAGATGCCCAGATTCTTAATTTCATGCTTAGGGGTTGGAGCTGGGCCCATGCATGCTGGCCAGCAGGTTCTGAGTGACGTGTTGTCGAAATTGCCTAGGGTCATGACCTCGGTCTTTCCTCCATTTAATTTCAGGTGGGAGGACCCCATCCATTTTACCACCTCCGAAAGACAGGCTTTCAGGGTCGTAGAGTATGGAGAAGATTGGTTTAGGGCTATGACCAGTTGGGTGTCGTCGGCGAGGTGACCATATGGATCCCAAATGGAGCCACGATTGATGCCAACGGGACCGTATATGCGTTAAAAAGTGTAGGACTCAGGGATGAGCCCTGAGGTATGCCACACTGGAGGGGCCAGGGTTTGGAGCTTATGCCCTCTTCAAAAACCTGAAATGAGCGTCCTTTCAGGAAGGAGCGCAGCCAACTCAGGGCGGTTCCAACTACTCCCAGATTGTCGAAACGGTGTATGAGGACCTGGTGGTTTACCGTATCGAAGGCTGCACTCAAGTCCAAAAGGATGATGGCTGCCGCACCTCCTGCATCTAGAATTTTCCTGGTTTCCTCCACAACTACCAGCAGAGCAGTCTCCATACTGTGCCTGGGCCGGAAGCCTGTTTTGGATGGATGTAGCAAGTTGGAGGTTTCCAGGAAATTAGAGAGGGTCTGATTGACATATTTTTTGGCGATTTTTGAGATCCCAGGTAGAAGAGAGGATGGGGCGGTAGTTGCCCAGATCTGAGGGGTCATGGTGTGGCTTCTTGAGAAGGGTCTTAACCATTGCTTCCTTCCAAAGTGGGGGAACTATTCCTGTGCAAAGTGAGGCATTGATAGTGTGGGTGATAGTAGGGCCGATAATGGATGCAGCTTTGGTTAAGATGTGTATGGGCGCTGGGTCTCTTGGTGAACCGCTTTTTACTGTAGGCATAAGTGTCAGGAAAGTTTCCAAGGAGAGAGGGGGAAGCATTCTAGTGGGTGAGTGATGGGGGGGCAGTCTACTGGGGAGCTCATCGATACAGGGTCGATTTGGGGGAGAATTTTTATAATGTTCTGAATTTTGTTATCCAAGAACTCAGCCTGCTTTTCGCAGTGAGTTCCAAGGGGGTCCGTGGGGACGGGGGGGGGACCAGGATTTTTAGGAGCCTTTTAATGATGACAAAGGTCTCTCTGGGGGAATTGGCGGCTAGCTGAATTTTTTCCTCGTAGTAGGCTGCCTGAGCTTTCTTTATTTTCTCTCTGTATATGCGTATAGCGTTCCTATAGGTGAGCTTGCTATCGGCTACAAAATCTTTCCTCCAGTTCCTTTCTAGAATTTTATATCTCTGCTTCACGATGCGCAGTTCAGCTGAGTACCAAGGTGATTTAAGTGAGCCATACTTTTTGGTGATCTGTACTTTAGGGAGGACCTGATTCAGTGAGTCATCTATCCAGCTGCAGAGATTGTTATACATTGTGACTGGACAGGGGACCAACTGCGGTCTATTGTTTTCGAGTTCATGGATCCAATTCTCCTGGGGGAGTTTGGACCAGGGGCATGTGAGGGTCCGAAGAGGATGAACTGCGGGAGGTAGGAGTTTGAGGGTGCCAGGAGAGGGGCACCAAAAGGTGGTCGGACCAGGGGATTGGGATAGGATCATTTCCCTGGAGAGTCTCAAGATTAGAGAACACTGGGTCAAGGCAGTGTCCCTGCGAGTGTGTAGGAAGAAGAACTTTTTGCACCAACTGGATAGACGCAAGGTCCTTTGCTAGTTCAGCTGCTACTGTGGATCTAGGATCATCAAAGTGAAGATTGAGATCACCCAGAAGCGTAAAGTTCGCTTAAGTGCTAGCTGAATTGATGGTAGTTTCTACCAGGGAGTTACAAAAGGAACCTACTGCGTCCAGTGGGTAATAGATCAATATGCCTGAGAGTGAGAGGAGAGGGGAGAGTTCTAATGAGAAGCGAACATTCTCGCAGTCCAGGAGAGGACTGCCGAGTAGGCGACAGGTAATGTGGTCCTTATAGATAATCGCGATTCCCCCGCCTTTGCCTGATGTTCTATCTATTCTTTGAATCGCATACCCCTGGGGCAGAGTTTGTACTATATCCGGATCAGAGCAAGCGCTGAGCCAGGTTTCAGTTAAAAAAAGCACCTCAGGGGAGGAATCTTGTAAGAGGAACAAGATTTCCGTGGAGTGCTTGGGAAGGGATCCACAATTTAAAAGGAAGATACTATAAGCAGGGCTTGAGGAGGGGGGTGGGCGGGAATGGGAGAGAAATGTGACGGGGCAGTGAGGGGATTTGGAGCTCGGGTTGTCTGCACATAGATGATGAATGTGAGAAGTTGGCCTGATATGTGGTGCTCACTATTCTAGTGATCACTGTGTATCATTCCAAACGACCCTTATTGATGATTGGTTGTAAGTCAACCTTATAGACCAGCTATCCTAGTAGCGTGGATACGAGCAGTCTTAGGCTAAACTCTAGAGGGCGTGTTAAGCCAGCTGTTTACCATCACATATACCCCTTGAACACCAAGTGAAAGGACACCACACAAGTTGTTATGAAAATAAAGGATATTTATTTATAACAAGACTACCCTGGCTCTTTATGAGTCAGGGAGCTAAGCACACTACAAAACTCTTAGGAAAATACTTCTGGTTGCACAATTTACACAAATGCCCGAGGGGCACGAGAAACCATATACACTAACAGTGAAATGCGAATGGTTAGAGTCTGGAGTTACTGATTCCGGAGTGATCCGATCAGCGGCACTAAACGAAAAAGGAACTGGACACTTGTAAAGCGAACCTGTGATGGAGCACCGAAATGCTCGAGTTACCTAGCCCAGAGGCTGCGGCTGCGGGAGGTTCGGCAAGATGTCGGAAGTCCTCGTTGTAGTCTCAGGAGCCTGAAAGAAGAGTTGCTGGCAGGCGACCAGTGACGATGTTCAGCGAGATCCAAGCCTGGATCGGTGATGAAGGAAACCTGAAAGCAGAGGGGACTCAGTTCTCAACCGCTAGCCAGCGATCGTGTGGGCACCAGGAGGGTACCGGCTGAAGTCACCTCGACCAGGTGAGTGGATGACGTCGGACTCGGCTGTTCCTTGGACCAGGAGGCGCGGCGGCGACCAGGATGGACGGCGAGCTGTCCCACGAAGGTGTCTGCTGTCGATGATGCTGGGCCCAGGAAGGGGGCAGCGGATCTTGGCAGTGGCAACCCAAGCGGGGGAGTCAAGATGGCGTCTGGAGTGGACCAGGAGGGTCCGAGGTACTCCTCTGTTGAAGGGGAGCAAGAGCCAGTCTGGAGCAACCAGACTAGTGATGAAACAATCGTGGTGCGTCGTGAAGAGGGCCACAAGCCGGTCGGCAAGTGGTCGGACAACGCGGTGAACAGCAAGGAGCGGAAGGGCCCCCACGCAGATCTCGTGGATGCTGGGGAGGCAGACTTCGGTGCTGGAGCTGCTCAGGGTTAGGGCTTCTCAAACCCTAGGTGCACTCACTCGAGGGTCCCTCGGTGGGCGTGCTAGATAAGCGTCGTGCGGGTTCTGAAGGTGGCCGGTCCCGCAGGTCTCGTCACACCTACGACTCTCAGCTGGGCTGATGATGTAGGTAGAGGTCAGAGATGGCAGGGAACTCGGGTCTCGTCGAGCTGGGCAGTCTTGATCCGTAGGAGAGACTTACAGCAAACCGCAAGCGCTTAGGTGGTGCCTGCTGGTGCAGGGTGGCTACTCCTTAGCCACAAGGGAGAGTCTTCAGAAATAGTCAAGAGTTCCTTTCGTGGAAAGTAGTTCAAGATTCAGAATTATCCAATTTGGGAAGGGGACTCGCTCCTACCTTTATTCTAAGAAAAGGGGCTGGCCCGTGACTAGGTCCTACCTATGGGTGGAGCCAGGAGGGGGGTGGTTACACCCCTATCCTTTGTCCGGCTTCGCCCCGGCTCAGGGGCTGGTGTGCCCCCGAAACTGGTTTGAGCCGGGCTATGCACAGTGAGTACCGGGGTGCCACTTGCAATCACCTTCCTTTCAGCCCTGCCTACCTGGGATACACAAACCCTGTCTGGGATGGTGCTAACACCGCCCTCGACAGGAAACCCTTTGTCCAAGCTCCCCTCGCTGGAAGGTCTCCCAGCAGCAGGAGGTCAGACTTGTGTCTGGTGGCAGCATCCATTTTGTGATGCTGAGGCTTGAGTCAACTTTAACCGGGGTTCAAGGTTACTTCCATGTCGTGCCCCTCTAAAAGGGGGGAATGCTAACCCCGTCGCCAGAACTGGCGAGGGGTTCGTATTCCAATTCGTATGACACCTTACTCGACATGTGTCGGTGATGCGATGCCAAAGTTAGCAAATAACCGCAAGGATTATAATGCATGTCAAAGGAGTTGGCCCGCGTCACCATGGAACGGCTATTAGGACTTGGTTCCGCAAGCCGTCGACGGGCTCAGCTCGCGCCAGAGCACCGTCCCACATGATTCCCTGCACTCTGCCTTCAGGATTGATAAGGCCTGCCATAGGAGTGACTGATAGGAATCCATGTGTCCATTTTAGGGTTAGGTGTAGGAATACTACACCTACAGCAACGGGTGATTACACCACTTTGCCCCAGCTGTCGTGCAGCCAGTTGTATCAGATTTGGGCGGCCATCCAGGGGTGGCATAATACATGCTGCAGCCCCTGGTAGGCCCTGGGTACACCGATGCCCTGGATACCTGTGGTATGCTGAGACAGGGACTGACAAGGCGGCCCAGTTCCAATTAGTGGATGCACCTAATGTACATGTGTGTTAATTTCGAGAGAGAACAGCTAGGCTGTGGGTCTGATTGGCAGGCCCACAGCCGGGGAAAGTCGTAAACCAATGAAGCAAAAGCAAAAAATCTGGGTGATCATAGGATTGCAGACCCTACTCTCCTACATGACCCCCCCCCCCAAACTTTGGGACAATAAGCTAACCTTGACCAGGTGAGTCTTCTTGCTCTAAGTGAAAATACCTGGAGAGCCCATCTGCATTGCCATGATCAGTGCCAGGTCTATGCTCCACTGTGAAGTCCATCCCCTGTAGGGAAATGGACCACCTAAGTAGTTTGGGGTTTTCACCCTTCATTTGATTTAGCCACAAGAGGGGCTTATGGTCGGTCTGAATCTTGAAGTGAGTGCCAAACAAGTATGGCCTCAACTTCTTCAGGGCCCAAACCACAGCAAAGGCCTCCCTCTCAATAGCTGACCAATTCTTCTCTCTGGGGGTCAGCCTCCTGCTAATAAAAGCTATGGGCTGGTCATGACCATCAAAATTCAGTTGAGATAGAACAGCTCCCACACCCAGCACCGAAGCGTCTGTTTGGACAATGAATGGTTTGGAGTAGTCTGGACTCTTTAGGATAGGTGCTGTGCACATGGCCTGCTTTAGGTCATCGAATGCCTTCTGACAGCTTGCTGTCCACTGAACTTTTTTTGGCATCTTTTTACTTGTCAGGTCGTTTAGCGGGGTCACAATGGATCCATAATTTCTGACAAATTTCCGGTAATAACCAGTCAGGCCCAAGAAAGCTCGAACCTGAGTCTGGGTGGTTGGAGGAGCCCAGTCCTGGATGGCCTGTATTTTGCTCTCCAATGGCTGAACCTGGCCTCCACCTACAAGGTGGCCCAGGTATACAACCTGTGTCTGCCCTATCTGGCACTTAGTGGCCTTGATAGTGAGGCCTGCCTTTTGCAGGGCCTCTAACACTTTCCTCAGGTGGACCAGGTGATCCTCCCAAGTGGAGCTAAAGACAGCGATATCGTCCAGATACGCCGCGCAGAAGTCGTCCAACCCAGTGAGAACTCGATTCACCAGCCTTTGGAAGGTGGCAGGTGCATTTTTCAAACCAAAGGGCATTACCACGAACTGATAATGCCCACCCGGGGTAGAAAATGCTGTTTTGGGCTTGGCCTCCTCAGCTAACCTGATTTGCCAATACCCAGCTGTCAGGTCAAACGTACTTAAGTAGCTGGCCGAAGCCAACCGGTCGATAAGTTCGTCTGCTCTTGGTATTGGGTAGGCGTCAGTCTTAGTGACTGCATTGAGACCTCTGTAGTCCACGCAAAACCTCATCTCTTTCTTACCGCCCTGGGTGTAAGGTTTCGGCACGAGAACTACGGGACTATCCCAGGGGCTGTCCGAGGGCTCAATGACTCCCAGCTCCAACATTTTCTGCACCTCCGTCTTGATGCAGTCTCTGACATGATCAGGTTGCCGATAGATTTTACTCTTTACGGGCAGACTGTCCCCAGTGTCGACCTCATGGGTACACCAATTGGTCTGACTGGGCGTCAGAGAGAACATATGTCGAAAGGATTGAAGAACCTGTTTACAATCCTTTTGTTGATGTCCAGAGAGGCTGCCACAAAAGACAACACCATCTACTGACCCATCGTCAGGGTTCTGAGAGAGCAGGTCCGGGAGAGGGTCACTCTCCTCCTCCTGTCCCTCATCTATGGCCATGAGCAAGCCCATGCCCTCCCTGTCGACATATGCCTTGAGCCTGTTTACATGGAGCACCCTGTGGGGGCTCCGGGGAGTTCCCAGGTCTACCAAGTAGGTGACCTCTCCCTTTTGCTCAATGATCGTGTGGGGCCCAGACCATTTGTCTTTGAGTGCTGCTGGGGCCACTGGCTCCAGCACCCACACCTTCTGTCCAGGCTGGTAGACAGTCAGGACAGCCTTTTGGTCGTGCCAAGCTTTCTGTAATTCTTGGCTCGCCTCAAGGTTTTTAGACGCCTTTTCCATGTACTCCGCCATCCGCGAGCGGAGACCGAGCACATAGTCCACAATGTTTGATGCCGGCTTTCTGAGAGGTCTCTCCCATCCTTCCTTTACCAAACAAAGGGGTCCCCTTACAGGATGTCCGAACAGAAGCTCAAAAGGGCTGTAGCCAACCCCCTTCTGCGGGACCTCTCTGTAGGCGAACAAGAGGCAGGGTATCAGGACATCCCATCTCCGCCGAAGCTTTTCAGGTAGTCCGTGAATCATCCCTTTTAGGGTCCTGTTGAATCTCTCAACAAGCCCATTACATTGTGGGTGATAGGGTGTGGTGAACTTGTAGTTGACACCACACTCCTTCCACATTGCAGTCAGATATCCCGACATGAAGTTTGCACCTCTGTCTGAGACGACCTCCTTAGGGAAGCCCACTCTGGAGAACACTCCAAGTAGGGCCCGTGCCACCACAGGTGCTGTAGTGGTCCTAAGTGGAATAGCTTCAGGATACCTAGTGGCGTGGTCCACCACCACCAGTATAAACTTGTGCCCTGATGCTGTCTGGGGTTCCATTGGTCCGACAATGTCGATCCCCACTCGTTCAAAGGGTACCCCCACCACCGGTAGTGGTATGAGGGGGGCCTTTGTCGTGCCACCTGACTTACCACTGGCTTGGCAAGTGACACAGGAGCGGCAAAACTCCTTTGTATCTTCGGACATGTGGGGCCAGTGAAAGTGTGGAACAATTCTGTCCCAAGTCTTATTCTGGCCTAAGTGACCTGCAAGGGGAATCTCGTGGGCCAAGGTAAGAAGGAAACCTCTCAGAGACAAGGGGATGACCAGCCTCCTGGTCGCGCCAGGTTTGGGGTCTCTTGCCTCGGAGTACAGGAGTCCATCGTCCCAGTACACTTTGTGGGTACCTGTGGCGTTCCCTGCAGCCTCAGCAGCAGCCTGTTGTCTGAGGGGTTCAAGCGAGGGGCAGTCTAACTGTGCGTTCCCCAGGTCTTCCCTGGAGGGTCCCCCTGAGCCCAGAAACTCAACCTGACCAGGTTCAAGCTCTTTCGGCTCAATTTCCCTCAGTTCTTTAAGGTCAGCCTCCTCAGAGACTTGATCCACGACCTGGGGCAAGGGGGAAGGCGAAGCCTTACCCTTACTGCTCCTCTTCTTGGAAGGTGTCTGGTCCGTTCTTCCAGGATCCAGTACCTGTTCAGTGGGGCATCTTTTGGCCTGTGACCTGGTCACAGCAAGGACATGTGCTGGCAAGCCTAACATTTCCATGTGAGTCCTCTGCTCTACTTCTGACCATTGTGACGTTTCCAAATCATTGCCCAACAGACATTCTACGGGGAGGTCTGAACTAACCACAACCTTTTTCGGGCCACTTACCCCTCCCCAGGAGAAATCAACAACTGCCATACTGTGATTGGTAGTGACGTTGCTGGCATTGGTCACTAGGTAATCGGTACCTAGCATGATCTGTCCAGGGTCCACAAAGTTAGGCGTCACCATAGTGACACTGGCACAAGTGTCCCTGTAGGCCTGAGCCATTTTTCCATTGATCAAAGGTGTCTGTCTGTATTTGCCCAAAGTATTGGGACTGGCATCAGGGGACATGTCCATATCCCCTGTACAGACAAGGACGGCCTGAGTGAGCGTGCTGACTAAGTCGTCACTCCCCTCGGTTCCCAAGGTAACCCAACTAATGCCTTGGGAGGCGCACTACCACTGCTGACTGTACTAGGGGGTGCAGGTGCCTTAGGGGCTGCAGTGGCAGGAGTTTGCCCTCCTTTCTTGGTGCACTCACTAAACCAGTGAGTCTTACTTTTACAGTATTGGCACCACCTTTTTGACTGGCCTTCTTGAGTCTTCTTCTTCTGTGAAGCCTGACCCCCACCCTCTTTGGTTTGTTGGGGACCTGTCGAAGACTTCTGGTCCTTTTGTTCGTTCTTGTTACTACCCTTTTGGTCTGCTTTCTTCTGACCACCCTGGTTCTGGTTCTGGTTCTGCTTGACCCTTGTTCTGACCCATCTGTCTGCCTTCTTTCCCAATTCTTGGGGAGAGGTCAGATCCGAGTCCACAAAGTGCTGATGCAACAATTGGTTCTGACAGTTGTTTAAAATCTGTTCTCGCATGATAAGATTGTACAATCCTGTGTAATCAGTAACCTTGCTACCCAGCAACCAGCCTTCCAAAGCCTTAGTGGCACAATCGACAAAGTCAGTCCAATCCTGAGACTGAATTTTCTGGGTGTCCCGGAACAGCACCCGGTACTGTTCCGTGGTTAAGCCGAACCCATCAATCAGTGTGTTCTTCAGGACTTGGTAGTTGTTAGCATCCTCAGCTCTCGTAGTGAGGAGCTTGTCCCTTCCTTTACCTTCAAAGGAAAGCCACAGTATAGCTGCCCACTGACTTGGGGGGACGCACTGGACAGTGCAGGCCCTCTCCAAAGCAGTTATCCACTTGTGGATGTCGTCCCCTTGTTTAAAGGGGGGCACTATTTTACTCAGGTGTCTAGTGTCTATACCCCTGTCTTTCTCTCTATTGAGAATGCTGCCACCAGTGGGATCTAACCCACTTAACTTCTGCTCTCGGGCCAGGGCAAGTCTTTCTTTGGCGAGGGCAAGTTCTTCCCGCTCGATCCTCAGATTGACTTCCCTCATCTTCGCTTCATGCTCCGTTCTCTGAGGGGACGTCATTCCTCTCTGAGAAGATGCCTGAGAGACATGTGTATGAACCGATCTGCCAGAGCCTCTGGAGAGAGACCTAGCTCGTCCGTTCCCAAGGTTAGGCCTGCTTGAGCGTGGGCCCGGGGCTCCCCCAGTTCCATTCTCATGCCTGCTTAAGTTGGTCCTTGTAAGCCTGCTGACTACCACTGGACCTTTGTCTGCCTCGTCTTCTGTTAACTCCTCCTCGTCCTCCTCCTCTGTGTGGAGGTCGAGGTCTGGGTCACCGAGGGTTCCCTCTAAGGGAGGCATGTTCCCATCAGCACTGGGGGGACCTGTGTTAGAGGACCTCCTAGCATCGTACGCCTCTAAGAGACCTATCAGAATTGCGATGGTAGGGTTAGAACCCTGGTTTAGCTTCCTGGAGGCACACAGTTGTCTCATCTCCTTGAAGCTAAGAGCTGCATATCGTGACACGACCTGTGGAGGGTCACTGACCACTAAGGGAGTCTCCGCAGACTCTCCGTGTACCGACATGCTTTTCTAGTGAGGTGTAAGTGATGCACCTACCTACACTATGTGTTTACCTACTGATCCCTTGCTAAGAGTTGTAGTCAGGGTGTGCTAAGCCCTGTTACACTACAACAGCCGGTTCAGTAGAACTCGGAGTATTCTAAGTTAAGTTATATATACCTGGGTACTTATGTGATCTTTCACTTCGATATTCTTAGGATACGTGTGTGGTAAAACAACAGCAAGCTCAAATCCCAACCGCTGCTCACCAATGTGAGAAGTTGGCCTGATATGTAGTGCTCACTATTCTAGTGATCACTGTGTATCATTCCAAACGACCCTTATTGATGATTGGTTGTAAGTCAACCTTATAGACCAGCTATCCTAGTAGCGTGGATACGAGCAGTCTTAGGCTAAACTCTAGAGGGCGTGTTAAGCCAGCTGTTTACCATCACATATACGCCTTGAACACCAAGTGAAAGGACACCACACAAGTTGTTATGAAAATAAAGGATATTTATTTATAACAAGACTACCCTGGCTCTTTATGAGTCAGGGAGCTAAGCACACTACAAAACTCTTAGGAAAATACTTCTGGTTGCACAATTTACACAAATGCCCGAGGGGCACGAGAAACCATATACACTAACAGTGAAATGCGAATGGTTAGAGTCTGGAGTTACTGATTCCGGAGTGATCCGATCAGCGGGACTAAACGAAAAAGGAACTGGACACTTGTAAAGCGAACCTGCGATGGAGCACCGAAATGCTCGAGTTACCTAGCCCAGAGGCTGCGGCTGCGGGAGGTTCGGCAAGATGTCGGAAGTCCTCGTTGTAGTCTCAGGAGCCTGAAAGAAGAGTTGCTGGCAGGCGACCAGTGACGATGTTCAGCGAGATCCAAGCCTGGATCGGTGATGAAGGAAACCTGAAAGCAGAGGGGACTCAGTTCTCAACCGCTAGCCAGCGATCGTGTGGGCACCAGGAGGGTACCGGCTGAAGTCACCTCGACCAGGTGAGTGGATGACGTCGGACTCGGCTGTTCCTTGGACCAGGAGGCGCGGCGGCGACCAGGATGGAGGGCGAGCTGTCCCACGAAGGTGTCTGCTGTCGATGATGCTGGGCCCAGGAAGGGGGCAGCGGATCTTGGCAGTGGCAACCCAAGCGGGGGAGTCAAGATGGCGTCTGGAGTGGACCAGGAGGGTCCGAGGTACTCCTCTGTTGAAGGGGAGCAAGAGCCAGTCTGGAGCAACCAGACTAGTGATGAAACAATCGTGGTGCGTCGTGAAGAGGGCCACAAGCCGGTCGGCAAGTGGTCGGACAACGCGGTGAACAGCAAGGAGCGGAAGGGCCCCCACGCAGATCTCGTGGATGCTGGGGAGGCAGACTTCGGTGCTGGAGCTGCTCAGGGTTAGGGCTTCTCAAACCCTAGGTGCACTCACTCGAGGGTCCCTCGGTGGGCGTGCTAGATAAGCGTCGTGCGGGTTCTGAAGGTGGCCGGTCCCGCAGGTCTCGTCACACCTACGACTCTCAGCTGGGCTGATGATGTAGGTAGAGGTCAGAGATGGCAGGGAACTCGGGTCTCGTCGAGCTGGGCAGTCTTGATCCGTAGGAGAGACTTACAGCAAACCGCAAGCGCTTAGGTGGTGCCTGCTGGTGCAGGGTGGCTACTCCTTAGCCACAAGGGAGAGTCTTCAGAAATAGTCAAGAGTTCCTTTCGTGGAAAGTAGTTCAAGATTCAGAATTATCCAATTTGGGAAGGGGACTCGCTCCTACCTTTATTCTAAGAAAAGGGGCTGGCCCGTGACTAGGTCCTACCTATGGGTGGAGCCAGGAGGGGGTGGTTACACCCCTATCCTTTGTCCGGCTTCGCCCCGGCTCAGGGGCTGGTGTGCCCCCGAAACTGGTTTGAGCCGGGCTATGCACAGTGATCACCTTCCTTTCAGCCCTGCCTACCTGGGATACACAAACCCTGTCTGGGATGGTGCTAACACCGCCCTCGACAGGAAACCCTTTGTCCAAGCTCCCCTCGCTGGAAGGTCTCCCAGCAGCAGGAGGTCAGACTTGTGTCTGGTGGCAGCATCCATTTTGTGATGCTGAGGCTTGAGTCAACTTTAACCGGGGTTCAAGGTTACTTCCATGTCGTGCCCCTCTAAAAGGGGGGAATGCTAACCCCGTCGCCAGAACTGGCGAGGGGGTTCGTATTCCAATTCGTATGACACCTTACTCGACATGTGTCGGTGATGCGATGCCAAAGTTAGCAAATAACCGCAAGGATTATAATGCATGTCAAAGGAGTTGGCCCGCGTCACCATGGAACGGCTATTAGGACTTGGTTCCGCAAGCCGTCGACGGGCTCAGCTCGCGCCAGAGCACCGTCCCACATGATTCCCTGCACTCTGCCTTCAGGATTGATAAGGCCTGCCATAGGAGTGACTGATAGGAATCCATGTGTCCATTTTAGGGTTAGGTGTAGGAATACTACACCTACAGCAACGGGTGATTACACCACTTTGCCCCAGCTGTCGTGCAGCCAGTTGTGTCAGATTTGGGCGGCCATCCAGGGGTGGCATAATACATGCTGCAGCCCCTGGTAGGCCCTGGGTACACCGATGCCCTGGATACCTGTGGTATGCTGAGACAGGGACTGACAAGGCGGCCCAGTTCCAATTAGTGGATGCACCTAATGTACATGTGTGTTAATTTCGAGAGAGAACAGCTAGGCTGTGGGTCTGATTGGCAGGCCCACAGCCGGGGAAAGTCGTAAACCAATGAAGCAAAAGCAAAAAATCTGGGTGATCATAGGATTGCAGACCCTACTCTCCTACAATGAAGACAGTTAACCCTAGGGTGGTGATTTAGCTGCAGCAGTTGTGCACTAGAATACCTAAGTCGTCCTGGGGGAAGAGGTGCAAGGGTTCTGGCCCCAGGCCCTGGTCGGGCGCGGACGGGCACTGACGGGCTTGCCTTAGGCGCGCCTTTGGCACGCCGTTACAAAAGGGGGTGGTGATGGACGGAGCATCAGACCCAATCAAACACTCACACCCAGTCAACAGATCTGGGTTTGATCCATCACCGTTCTTTAGCCCACTCTGCCACCCCAGTTCGGACATGGCCATATGCAAATCAGTCTGACCCTGAGCCTCATGGGAACAGTCCAGCCCGAACTGCAAGCCATGTCTTCCCTGGACCGTAAACAAGCTTCCTAGGACCGGTTTCTGGCATTTCAGCCGTCTTCAGCCAGGCTTGCTTGAATCCAGTGGCAAAATGAGCAAGGGACTCACGTCTGAGCATACCCTGCAACTTATGGTGAACAGAGCGGTACAAAAGGGGGTGGTGATGGACGGAGCATCAGAACCAATCAAACACTCACACCCAGTCAACAGATCTGGGTTTGATCCATCACCGTTCTTTAGCCCACTCTGCCAACCCAGTTCAGACATGGCCATATGCAAATCAGTCTGACCCTGTGCCTCATGGGAACAGTCTAGCCCGAACTGCCAAGCCATGCCTTCCCTGGACCGGAAACAAGCTTCCTAGGACCGGTTTCTGGCATTTCAGCCGTCTTCACCCAGGCTTGCTTGAATCCAGTGGCAAAGTGAGCAAGGGACTCACGTCTGAGCATACCCTGCCAACTTATGGCGAACAAAGCGGCCGCGTCATGTGTTCAATTTATGCGTCTTCTTCTGACGCCGGGTGCAGCAACTAGACCGCTGCCCCGTGCGTCTGAAGCCCTACAGCCGGAAGTGGTGCACGAGACCTTCCTGCCCGCCGAGCATTGAACACAGCTCGTACCGGGGGTTGGTTCCTTCATGCCACCACGGACAGTAAAAGGGCAGATGTGCAAATCAGCAATAAATTTTAAAAGGTATGACGTGTCAACAAAACTTTTTTTTAAAGTGCAAATCAGCACGATTAAAACAATGAATTTTCAAGGCCCCAAGAGCAACTCTAACCGTTCTCCCTCGTTGCGCCACCGCAAGTGCAGTCAGCCTCGGCGATCGCGTCAGGGACTAAATTTATGCGTCTTCTTCCTACGCCGGGTGCAGCAACTAGACCGCTGCCCCGTGCGTCTGAAGCGCTACAGCCGGAAGTGGTGCACAAGACCTTCCTGCCCGCCGAGCATTGAACACAGTTCGTACCGGGGGTTGGTTCCTTCGTGCCACCACGGACAGTAAAAGGTCAGATGTGCAAATCAGCAATAAATTTTAAAAGGTATGAAGTGTCAACAAAACCTTTTTAAAAAGTGCAAATCAGCGCGATTAAAACAAAGAATTTTCAAGGCCCCAAGAGCAACTCTAACCGTTCTCCCTCGGTGCGCCACCGACAGTGCAGTCAGCCTCGGCGATCACGTCAGGGACTAAATTTATGCGTCTTCTTCCGACGCCGGGTGCAGCAACTAGACCGCTGCCCGTGCGTCTGAAGCGCTACAGCCGGAAGTGGTGCACAAGACCTTCCTGCCCGCCGAGCATTGAACACAGCTCGTACCGGGGGTTGGTTCCTTCGTGCCACCACGGACAGTAAAAGGACAGATGTGCAAATCAGCAATACATTTTAAAAGGTATGAAGTGTCAACAAAACTTTTTTTTAAACTGTAAATCAGCGCGATTAAAACAATGAATTTTCAAGGCCCCAAGAGCAATTCTAACTGTTCTCCCTCGTTGCGCCACCGACAGTGTAGTCAGCCTCGGCGATCGCGTCAGGGACTAAATGTTTGCGTCTTCTTATGACGCCCGGTGCAGCAAGTAGACCACTGCCCCGTGAGTCTGAAGCGCTACAGCCGGTAGTGGTGTACGAGACCTTCCTGCCCGCCGAGCATTGAACACAGCTCGTACTGGGGGTTGGTTCCTTCGTGTCACCACGGACAGTAAAAGGACAGATATGCAAATCAGCAATACATTTTAAAAGGTATGAAGCGTCAACAAAACTTTTTTAAAAAGTGCAAATCAGCGTGATTAAAACGATGAATTTTCAAGGCCCCAAGAGCAACTCTAACCGTTCTCCCTCGTTGCGCCACCGACAGTGCAGTCAGCCTCAGCGATCACGTCAGGGACTAAATTTATGCGTGTTCTTCCGACGCCGGGTGCAGCAACTAGACCGCTGCCCCGTGCGTCTGAAGCGCTACAGCCGGAAGTGGTGCACGAGACCTTCCTGCCCGCCGAGCATTGAACACAGCTCGTACCGGGGGTTGGTTCCTTCGTGCCACCACGGACAGTAAAAGGACTGATGTGCAAATCAGCAATACATATTAAAAGGTATGAAGTGTCAACAAAACTTTTTTTTAAACTACAAATCAGCGCGATTAAAACAATGAATTTTCAAGGCCCCAAGAGCAATTCTAACCGTTCTCCCTCGTTGCGCCACCGACAGTGCAGTCAGCCTCGGCGATCGCGTCAGGGACTACATTTTTGCGTCTTCTTCCGACGCCGGGTGCAGCAAGTAGACCGCTGCCCCGTGAGTCTGAAGAGCTACAGCCGGAAGTGGTGTACGAGACCTTCCTGCCCGCCGAGCATTGAACACAGCTCGTACCGGGGGTTGGTTCCTTCGTGTCACCACGGACAGTAAAAGGGCAGATGTGCAAATCAGCAATACATTTTAAAAGGTATGAAGTGTCAACAAAACCTTTTTTTAAAAGTGCAAATCAGCGTGATTAAAACGATGAATTTTCAAGGCCCCAAGAGCAACTCTAACCGTTCTCCCTTGTTGCGCCACCGACAGTGCAGTCAGCCTCAGCGATCACGTCAGGGACTAAATTTATGCGTGTTCTTCCGATGCCGGGTGCAGCAACTAGACCGCTGCCCCGTGCATCTGAAGCGCTACAGCCGGAAGTGGTGCACGAGACCTTCCTGCCCGCCGAGCATTGAACACAGCTCGTACCGGGGGTTGGTTCCTTCGTGCCACCACGGACAGTAAAAGGACTGATGTGCAAATCAGCAATACATTTTAAAAGGTATGAAGTGTCAACAAAACTTTTTTTTAAACTGCAAATCAGCACGAATAAAACAATGAATTTTCAAGGCCCCAAGAGCAACTCTAACCATTCTCCCTCGTTGCGCCACCGACAGTGCAGTCAGCCTCGGCGATCGCGTCAGGGACTAAATTTATGCGTCTTCTTCCTACGCCGGGTGCAGCAACTAGACCGCTGCCCCGTGCGTCTGAAGCCCTACAGCCGGAAGTGGTGCACGAGACCTTCCTGCCCGCCGAGCATTGAACACAGCTCGTACCGGGGGTTGTTTCCTTCATGCCACCACGGACAGTAAAAGGGCAGATGAGCAAATCAGCAATAAATTTTAAAAGGTATGACGTGTCAACAAAACTTTTTTTTAAAGTGCAAATCAGCACGATTAAAACAATGAATTTTCAAGGCCCCAAGAGCAACTCTAACCGTTCTCCCTCGGTGCGCCACCGACAGTGCAGTCAGCCTCGGCGATCACGTCAGGGACTAAATTTATGCGTCTTCTTCCGACGCCGGGTGCAGCAACTAGACCGCTGCCCGTGCGTCTGAAGCGCTACAGCCGGAAGTGGTGCACAAGACCTTCCTGCCCGCCGAGCATTGAACACAGCTCGTACCGGGGGTTGGTTCCTTTGTGCCACCACGGACAGTAAAAGGACAGATGTGCAAATCAGCAATACATTTTAAAAGGTATGAAGTGTCAACAAAACTTTTTTTTAAACTGCAAATCAGCGCGATTAAAACAATGAATTTTCAAGGCCCCAAGAGCAATTCTAACCGTTCTCCCTCATTGCGCCACCGACAGTGTAGTCAGCCTCGGCGATCGCGTCAGGGACTAAATTTTTGCGTCTTCTTCCGACGCCGGGTGCAGCAAGTAGACCACTGCCCCGTGAGTCTGAAGCGCTACAGCCGGTAGTGGTGTACGAGACCTTCCTGCCCGCCGAGCATTGAACACAGCTCGTACTGGGGGTTGGTTCCTTCGTGTCACCACGGACAGTAAAAGGACAGATGTGCAAATCAGCAATACATTTTAAAAGGTATGAAGCGTCAACAAAACTTTTTTAAAAAGTGCAAATCAGCGCGAATAGAACAATGAATTTTCAAGGCCCCAAGAGCAACTCTAACCGTTCTCCCTCATTGCGCCACCGACAGTGCAGTCAGCCTCGGCGATCGCGTCAGGGACTAAATTTATGCGTCTTCTTCCGATCCCGGGTGCAGCAACTAGACCGCTGCCCTGTGCGTCTGAAGCGCTACAGCCGGAAGTGGTGCACGAGACCTTCCTGCCCGCCGAGCATTGAACACAGCTTGTACCGGGGGTTGGTTCCTTCGTGCCACCACGGACAGTAAAGGGGCAGATGTGCAAATCAGCAATACATTTTAAAAGGTATGAAGTGTCAACAAAACCTTTTTTTTAAAGTGCAAATCAGCGTGATTAAAACGATGAATTTTCAAGGCCCCAAGAGCAATTCTAACCGTTCTCCCTCGTTGCGCCACCGACAGTGTAGTCAGCCTCGGCGATCGCGTCAGGGACTAAATTTTTGCGTCTTCTTCCGACGCCGGGTGCAGCAAGTAGACCACTGCCCCGTGAGTCTGAAGCGCTACAGCCGGTAGTGGTGTACGAGACCTTCCTGCCCGCCGAGCATTGAACACAGCTCGTACTGGGGGTTGGTTCCTTCGTGTCACCACGGACAGTAAAAGGACAGATGTGCAAATCAGCAATACATTTTAAAAGGTATGAAGCGTCAACAAAACTTTTTTAAAAAGTGCAAATCAGCGCGAATAGAACAATGAATTTTCAAGGCCCCAAGAGCAACTCTAACCGTTCTCCCTCATTGCGCCACCGACAGTGCAGTCAGCCTCGGCGATCGCGTCAGGGACTAAATTTATGCGTCTTCTTCCGATCCCGGGTGCAGCAACTAGACCGCTGCCCTGTGCGTCTGAAGCGCTACAGCCGGAAGTGGTGCACGAGACCTTCCTGCCCGCCGAGCATTGAACACAGCTCGTACCGGGGGTTGTTTCCTTCATGCCACCACCGACAGTAAAAGGACAGATGTGCAAATCAGCAATAAATTTTAAAAGGTATGACGTGCCAACAAAACTTTTTTTTAAAGTGCAAATCAGCACGATTAAAACAATGAATTTTCAAGGCCCCAAGAGCAACTTTAACCGTTCTCCCTCGTTGCGCCACCGACAGTGCAGTCAGCCTCGGCGATCGCGTCAGGGACTAAATTTATGCGTCTTCTTCCGATCCCGGGTGCAGCAACTAGACCGCTGCCCTGTGCGTCTGAAGCGCTACAGCCGGAAGTGGTGCACGAGACCTTCCTGCCCGCCGAGCATTGAACACAGCTTGTACCGGGGGTTGGTTCCTTCGTGCCACCACGGACAGTAAAGGGGCAGATGTGCAAATCAGCAATACATTTTAAAAGGTATGAAGTGTCAACAAAACCTTTTTTTTAAAGTGCAAATCAGCGTGATTAAAACGATGAATTTTCAAGGCCCCAAGAGCAACTCTAACCGTTCTCCCTCGTTGCGCCACCGACAGTGCAGTCAGCCTCAGCGATCACGTCAGGGACTAAATTTATGCGTCTTCTTCCTACGCCGGGTGCAGCAACTAGACCGCTGCCCCGTGCGTCTGAAGCGCTACAGCCGGAAGTGGTGCACAAGACCTTCCTGCCCGCCGAGCATTGAACACAGCTCGTACCGGGGGTTGTTTCCTTCATGCCACCACGGACAGTAAAAGGACAGATGTGCAAATCAGCAATAAATTTTAAAAGGTATGACGTGCCAACAAAACTTTTTTTTAAAGTGCAAATCAGCACGATTAAAACAATGAATTTTCAAGGCCCCAAGAGCAACTCTAACCGTTCTCCCTCGTTGCGCCACCGACAGTGCAGTCAGCCTCGGCGATCGCGTCAGGGACTAAATTTATGCGTCTTCTTCCGATCCCGGGTGCAGCAACTAGACCGCTGCCCTGTGCGTCTGAAGCGCTACAGCCGGAAGTGGTGCACGAGACCTTCCTGCCCGCCGAGCATTGAACACAGCTTGTACCGGGGGTGGTTCCTTCGTGCCACCACGGACAGTAAAGGGGCAGATGTGCAAATCAGCAATACATTTTAAAAGGTATGAAGTGTCAACAAAACCTTTTTTTTAAAGTGCAAATCAGCGTGATTAAAACGATGAATTTTCAAGGCCCCAAGAGCAACTCTAACCGTTCTCCCTCGTTGCGCCACCGACAGTGCAGTCAGCCTCAGCGATCACGTCAGGGACTAAATTTATGCGTCTTCTTCCTACGCCGGGTGCAGCAACTAGACCGCTGCCCCGTGCGTCTGAAGCGCTACAGCCGGAAGTGGTGCACAAGACCTTCCTGCCCGCCGAGCATTGAACACAGTTTGTACCGGGGGTTGGTTCTTTCGTGCTACCACGGACAGTAAAAGGTCAGATGTGCAAATCAGCAATAAATTTTAAAAGGTATGAAGTGTCAACAAAACCTTTTTAAAAAGTGCAAATCAGCGCGATTAAAACAATGAATTTTCAAGGCCCCAAGAGCAACTCTAACCGTTCTCCCTCGGTGCGCCATCGACAGTGCAGTCAGCCTCGGCGATCACGTCAGGGACTAAATTTATGCGTCTTCTTCCGACGCCGGGTGCAGCAACTAGACCGCTGCCCGTGCGTCTGAAGCGCTACAGCCGAAAGTGGTGCACAAGACATTCCTGCCCGCCGAGCATTGAACACAGCTCGTACCGGGGGTTGGTTCCTTCGTGCCACCACGGACAGTAAAACGACAGATGTGCAAATCAGCAATACATTTTAAAAGGTATGAAGTGTCAACAAAACTTTTTTTTAAACTGCAAATCAGCGCGATTAAAACAATGAATTTTCAAGGCCCCAAGAGCAATTCTAACCGTTCTCCCTCGTTGCACCACCGACAGTGTAGTCAGCCTCGGCGATCGCGTCAGGGACTAAATTTTTGCGTCTTCTTCCGACGCCGGGTGCAGCAAGTAGACCACTGCCCCGTGAGTCTGAAGCGCTACAGCCGGTAGTGGTGTACGAGACCTTCCTGCCCGCCGAGCATTGAACACAGCTCGTACTGGGGGTTGGTTCCTTCGTGTCACCACGGACAGTAAAAGGACAGATGTGCAAATCAGCAATACATTTTAAAAGGTATGAAGCGTCAACAAAACTTTTTTAAAAAGTGCAAATCAGCGCGATTAAAACAATGAATTTTCAAGGCCCCAAGAGCAACTCTAACCGTTCTCCCTCATTGCGCCACCGACAGTGCAGTCAGCCTCGGCGATCGCGTCAGGGACTAAATTTATGCGTCTTCTTCCAATCCCGGGTGCAGCAACTAGACCGCTGCCCTGTGCGTCTGAAGCGCTACAGCCGGGAGTGGTGCACGAGACCTTCCTGCCCGCCGAGCATTGAACACAGCTCGTACCGGGGGTTGGTTCCTTCGTGCCACCACGGACAGTAAAAGGACTGATGTGCAAATCAGCAATACATTTTAAAAGGTATGAAGTGTCAACAAAACCTTTTTTTAAACTGCAAATCAGAGCGATTAAAACAATTAATTTTCAAGGCCCCAAGAGCAATTCTAACCGTTCATCCTCGTTGCGCCACCAACAGTGCAGTCAGCCTCGGCGATCGCGTCAGGGACTAAATTTTTGCATCGTCTTCCGACGCCGGGTGCAGCAAGTAGACCGCTGCCCCGTGAGTCTGAAGCGCTACAGCCGGAAGTGGTGTACGAGACCTTCCTGCCCGCCGAGCATTGAACACAGCTCGTACCGGGGGTTGGTTCCTTCGTGTCACCACGGACAGTAAAAGGACAGATGTGCAAATCAGCAATACATTTTAAAAGGTATGAAGCGTCAACAAAACCTTTTTAAAAAGTGCAAATCAGCGCGATTAAAACAATGAATTTTGAAGGCCCCAAGAGCAACTCTAACCGTTCTCCCTCATTGCGCCACCGACAGTGCAGTCAGCCTCGGCGATCGCGTCAGGGACTAAATTTATGCGTCTTCTTCCGATCCCGGGTGCAGCAACTAGACCGCTGCCCTGTGCGTCTGAAGCGCTACAGCCGGAAGTGGTGCACGAGACCTTCCTGCCCGCCGAGCATTGAACACAGCTTGTACCGGGGGTTGGTTCCTTCGTGCCACCACGGACAGTAAAAGGGCAGATGTGCAAATCAGCAATACATTTTAAAAGGTATGAAGTGTCAAGAAAACTTGTTTTTTAAACTGCAAATCAGCGCGATTAAAACAATGAATTTTCAAGGCCCCAAGAGCAACTCTAACCGTTCTCCCTCGGTGCGCCATCGACAGTGCAGTCAGCCTCGGCGATCACGTCAGGGACTAAATTTATGCGTCTTCTTCCGACGCCGGGTGCAGCAACTAGACCGCTGCCCGTGCGTCTGAAGCGCTACAGCCGGAAGTGGTGCACAAGACCTTCCTGCCCGCCGAGCATTGAACACAGCTCGTACCGGGGGTTGGTTCCTTCGTGCCACCACGGACAGTAAAACGACAGATGTGCAAATCAGCAATACATTTTAAAAGGTATGAAGTGTCAACAAAACTTTTTTTTAAACTGCAAATCAGCGCGATTAAAACAATGAATTTTCAAGGCCCCAAGAGCAATTCTAACCGTTCTCCCTCGTTGCGCCACCGACAGTGTAGTCGGCCTCAGCGATCGCGTCAGGGACTAAATTTATGCGTCTTCTTCCGACGCCGGGTGCAGCAACTAGACCGCTGCCCGTGCGTCTGAAGCGCTACAGCCGAAAGTGGTGCACAAGACATTCCTGCCCGCCGAGCATTGAACACAGCTCGTACCGGGGGTTGGTTCCTTCGTGCCACCACGGACAGTAAAACGACAGATGTGCAAATCAGCAATACATTTTAAAAGGTATGAAGTGTCAACAAAACTTTTTTTTAAACTGCAAATCAGCGCGATTAAAACAATGAATTTTCAAGGCCCCAAGAGCAATTCTAACCGTTCTCCCTCGTTGCGCCACCGACAGTGTAGTCAGCCTCGGCGATCGCGTCAGGGACTACATTTTTGCGTCTTCTTCCGACGCCGGGTGCAGCAAGTAGACCACTGCCCCGTGAGTCTGAAGCGCTACAGCCGGTAGTGGTGTACGAGACCTTCCTGCCCGCCGAGCATTGAACACAGCTCGTACTGGGGGTTGGTTCCTTCGTGTCACCACGGACAGTAAAAGGACAGATGTGCAAATCAGCAATACATTTTAAAAGGTATGAAGCGTCAACAAAACTTTTTTAAAAAGTGCAAATCAGCGCGATTAAAACAATGAATTTTCAAGGCCCCAAGAGCAACTCTAACCGTTCTCCCTCATTGCGCCACCGACAGTGCAGTCAGCCTCGGCGATCGCGTCAGGGACTAAATTTATGCGTCTTCTTCCAATCCCGGGTGCAGCAACTAGACCGCTGCCCTGTGCGTCTGAAGCGCTACAGCCGGAAGTGGTGCACGAGACCTTCCTGCCCGCCGAGCATTGAACACAGCTCGTACCGGGGGTTGGTTCCTTCGTGCCACCACGGACAGTAAAAGGACTGATGTGCAAATCAGCAATACATTTTAAAAGGTATGAAGTGTCAACAAAACTTTTTTTTAAACTGCAAATCAGAGCGATTAAAACAATTAATTTTCAAGGCCCCAAGAGCAATTCTAACCGTTCATCCTCGTTGCGCCACCAACAGTGCAGTCAGCCTCGGCGATCGCGTCAGGGACTAAATTTTTGCATCGTCTTCCGACGCCGGGTGCAGCAAGTAGACCGCTGCCCCGTGAGTCTGAAGCGCTACAGCCGGAAGTGGTGTACGAGACCTTCCTGCCCGCCGAGCATTGAACACAGCTCGTACCGGGGGTTGGTTCCTTCGTGTCACCACGGACAGTAAAAGGACAGATGTGCAAATCAGCAGTACATTTTAAAAGGTATGAAGCGTCAACAAAACCTTTTTAAAAAGTGCAAATCAGCGCGATTAAAACAATGAATTTTGAAGGCCCCAAGAGCAACTCTAACCGTTCTCCCTCATTGCGCCACCGACAGTGCAGTCAGCCTCGGCGATCGCGTCAGGGACTAAATTTATGCGTCTTCTTCCGATCCCGGGTGCAGCAACTAGACCGCTGCCCTGTGCGTCTGAAGCGCTACAGCCGGAAGTGGTGCACGAGACCTTCCTGCCCGCCGAGCATTGAACACAGCTTGTACCGGGGGTTGGTTCCTTCGTGCCACCACGGACAGTAAAAGGGCAGATGTGCAAATCAGCAATACATTTTAAAAGGTATGAAGTGTCAAGAAAACTTGTTTTTTAAACTGCAAATCAGCGCGATTAAAACAATGAATTTTCAAGGCCCCAAGAGCAACTCTAACCGTTCTCCCTCGGTGCGCCATCGACAGTGCAGTCAGCCTCGGCGATCACGTCAGGGACTAAATTTATGCGTCTTCTTCCGACGCCGGGTGCAGCAACTAGACCGCTGCCCGTGCGTCTGAAGCGCTACAGCCGGAAGTGGTGCACAAGACCTTCCTGCCCGCCGAGCATTGAACACAGCTCGTACCGGGGGTTGGTTCCTTCGTGCCACCACGGACAGTAAAACGACAGATGTGCAAATCAGCAATACATTTTAAAAGGTATGAAGTGTCAACAAAACTTTTTTTTAAACTGCAAATCAGCGCGATTAAAACAATGAATTTTCAAGGCCCCAAGAGCAATTCTAACCGTTCTCCCTCGTTGCGCCACCGACAGTGTAGTCGGCCTCAGCGATCGCGTCAGGGACTAAATTTATGCGTCTTCTTCCGACGCCGGGTGCAGCAACTAGACCGCTGCCCGTGCGTCTGAAGCGCTACAGCCGAAAGTGGTGCACAAGACATTCCTGCCCGCCGAGCATTGAACACAGCTCGTACCGGGGGTTGGTTCCTTCGTGCCACCACGGACAGTAAAACGACAGATGTGCAAATCAGCAATACATTTTAAAAGGTATGAAGTGTCAACAAAACTTTTTTTTAAACTGCAAATCAGCGCGATTAAAACAATGAATTTTCAAGGCCCCAAGAGCAATTCTAACCGTTCTCCCTCGTTGCGCCACCGACAGTGTAGTCAGCCTCGGCGATCGCGTCAGGGACTAAATTTTTGCGTCTTCTTCCGACGCCGGGTGCAGCAAGTAGACCACTGCCCCGTGAGTCTGAAGCGCTACAGCCGGTAGTGGTGTACGAGACCTTCCTGCCCGCCGAGCATTGAACACAGCTCGTACTGGGGGTTGGTTCCTTCGTGTCACCACGGACAGTAAAAGGACAGATGTGCAAATCAGCAATACATTTTAAAAGGTATGAAGCGTCAACAAAACTTTTTTAAAAAGTGCAAATCAGCGCGATTAAAACAATGAATTTTCAAGGCCCCAAGAGCAACTCTAACCGTTCTCCCTCATTGCGCCACCGACAGTGCAGTCAGCCTCGGCGATCGCGTCAGGGACTAAATTTATGCGTCTTCTTCCAATCCCGGGTGCAGCAACTAGACCGCTGCCCTGTGCGTCTGAAGCGCTACAGCCGGAAGTGGTGCACGAGACCTTCCTGCCCGCCGAGCATTGAACACAGCTCGTACCGGGGGTTGGTTCCTTCGTGCCACCACGGACAGTAAAAGGACTGATGTGCAAATCAGCAATACATTTTAAAAGGTATGAAGTGTCAACAAAACTTTTTTTTAAACTGCAAATCAGAGCGATTAAAACAATTAATTTTCAAGGCCCCAAGAGCAATTCTAACCGTTCATCCTCGTTGCGCCACCAACAGTGCAGTCAGCCTCGGCGATCGCGTCAGGGACTAAATTTTTGCATCGTCTTCCGACGCCGGGTGCAGCAAGTAGACCGCTGCCCCGTGAGTCTGAAGCGCTACAGCCGGAAGTGGTGTACGAGACCTTCCTGCCCGCCGAGCATTGAACACAGCTCGTACCGGGGGTTGGTTCCTTCGTGTCACCACGGACAGTAAAAGGACAGATGTGCAAATCAGCAGTACATTTTAAAAGGTATGAAGCGTCAACAAAACCTTTTTAAAAAGTGCAAATCAGCGCGATTAAAACAATGAATTTTGAAGGCCCCAAGAGCAACTCTAACCGTTCTCCCTCATTGCGCCACCGACAGTGCAGTCAGCCTCGGCAATCGCGTCAGGGACTAAATTTATGCGTCTTCTTCCGATCCCGGGTGCAGCAACTAGACCGCTGCCCTGTGCGTCTGAAGCGCTACAGCCGGAAGTGGTGCACGAGACCTTCCTGCCCGCCGAGCATTGAACACAGCTTGTACCGGGGGTTGGTTCCTTCGTGCCACCACGGACAGTAAAAGGGCAGATGTGCAAATCAGCAATACATTTTAAAAGGTATGAAGTGTCAAGAAAACTTGTTTTTTAAACTGCAAATCAGCGCGATTAAAACAATGAATTTTCAAGGCCCCAAGAGCAACTCTAACCGTTCTCCCTCGGTGCGCCATCGACAGTGCAGTCAGCCTCGGCGATCACGTCAGGGACTAAATTTATGCGTCTTCTTCCGACGCCGGGTGCAGCAACTAGACCGCTGCCCGTGCGTCTGAAGCGCTACAGCCGGAAGTGGTGCACAAGACCTTCCTGCCCGCCGAGCATTGAACACAGCTCGTACCGGGGGTTGGTTCCTTCGTGCCACCACGGACAGTAAAACGACAGATGTGCAAATCAGCAATACATTTTAAAAGGTATGAAGTGTCAACAAAACTTTTTTTTAAACTGCAAATCAGCGCGATTAAAACAATGAATTTTCAAGGCCCCAAGAGCAATTCTAACCGTTCTCCCTCGTTGCGCCACCGACAGTGTAGTCGGCCTCAGCGATCGCGTCAGGGACTAAATTTATGCGTCTTCTTCCGACGCCGGGTGCAGCAACTAGACCGCTGCCCGTGCGTCTGAAGCGCTACAGCCGAAAGTGGTGCACAAGACATTCCTGCCCGCCGAGCATTGAACACAGCTCGTACCGGGGGTTGGTTCCTTCGTGCCACCACGGACAGTAAAACGACAGATGTGCAAATCAGCAATACATTTTAAAAGGTATGAAGTGTCAACAAAACTTTTTTTTAAACTGCAAATCAGCGCGATTAAAACAATGAATTTTCAAGGCCCCAAGAGCAATTCTAACCGTTCTCCCTCGTTGCGCCACCGACAGTGTAGTCAGCCTCGGCGATCGCGTCAGGGACTAAATTTTTGCGTCTTCTTCCGACGCCGGGTGCAGCAAGTAGACCACTGCCCCGTGAGTCTGAAGCGCTACAGCCGGTAGTGGTGTACGAGACCTTCCTGCCCGCCGAGCATTGAACACAGCTCGTACTGGGGGTTGGTTCCTTCGTGTCACCACGGACAGTAAAAGGACAGATGTGCAAATCAGCAATACATTTTAAAAGGTATGAAGCGTCAACAAAACTTTTTTAAAAAGTGCAAATCAGCGCGATTAAAACAATGAATTTTCAAGGCCCCAAGAGCAACTCTAACCGTTCTCCCTCATTGCGCCACCGACAGTGCAGTCAGCCTCGGCGATCGCGTCAGGGACTAAATTTATGCGTCTTCTTCCGATCCCGGGTGCAGCAACTAGACCGCTGCCCTGTGCGTCTGAAGCGCTACAGCCGGAAGTGGTGCACGAGACCTTCCTGCCCGCCGAGCATTGAACACAGCTCGTACCGGGGGTTGGTTCCTTCGTGCCACCACGGACAGTAAAAGGACTGATGTGCAAATCAGCAATACATTTTAAAAGGTATGAAGTGTCAACAAAACTTTTTTTTAAACTGCAAATCAGCGCGATTAAAACAATTAACTTTCAAGGCCCCAAGAGCAATTCTAACCGTTCATCCTCGTTGCGCCACCAACAGTGCAGTCAGCCTCGGCGATCGCGTCAGGGACTAAATTTTTGCGTCTTCTTCCGACGCCGGGTGCAGCAAGTAGACCACTGCCCCGTGAGTCTGAAGCGCTACAGCCGGTAGTGGTGTACGAGACCTTCCTGCCCGCCGAGCATTGAACACAGCTCGTACTGGGGGTTGGTTCCTTCGTGTCACCACGGACAGTAAAAGGACAGATGTGCAAATCAGCAATACATTTTAAAAGGTATGAAGCGTCAACAAAACTTTTTTAAAAAGTGCAAATCAGCGCGATTAAAACAATGAATTTTCAAGGCCCCAAGAGCAACTCTAACCGTTCTCCCTCATTGCGCCACCGACAGTGCAGTCAGCCTCGGCGATCGCGTCAGGGACTAAATTTATGCGTCTTCTTCCGATCCCGGGTGCAGAAACTAGACCGCTGCCCTGTGCGTCTGAAGCGCTACAGCCGGAAGTGGTGCACGAGACCTTCCTGCCCGCCGAGCATTGAACACAGCTCGTACCGGGGGTTGGTTCCTTCGTGCCACCATGGACAGTAAAAGGGCAGATGTGCAAATCAGCAATACATTTTAAAAGGTATGAAGTGTCAAGAAAACTTTTTTTTAAACTGCAAATCAGCGCGATTAAAACAATGAATTTTCAAGGCCCCAAGAGCAATTCTAACCGTTCTCCCTCGTTGCGCCACCGACAGTGCAGTCAGCCTCGGCGATCGCGTCAGGGACTAAATTTTTGCGTCTTCTTCCGACGCCGGGTGCAGCAAGTAGACCGCTGCCCCGTGAGTCTGAAGCGCTACAGCCGGAAGTGGTGTACGAGACCTTCCTGCCCGCCGAGCATTGAACACAGCTCGTACTGGGGGTTGGTTCCTTCGTGTCACCACGGACAGTAAAAGGACAGATGTGCAAATCAGCAATACATTTTAAAAGGTATGAAGCGTCAACAAAACCTTTTTAAAAAGTGCAAATCAGCGCGATTAAAACAATGAATTTTCAAGGCCCCAAGAGCAACTCTAACCGTTCTCCCTCATTGCGCCACCGACAGTGCAGTCAGCCTCGGCGATCGCGTCAGGGACTAAATTTATGCGTCTTCTTCCGATCCCGGGTGCAGCAACTAAACCGCTGCCCTGTGCGTCTGAAGCGCTACAGCCGGAAGTGGTGCACGAGACCTTCCTGCCCGCCGAGCATTGAACACAGCTTGTACCGGGGGTTGGTTCCTTCGTGCCACCACGGACAGTAAAAGGGCAGATGTGCAAATCAGCAATACATTTTAAAAGGTATGAAGTGTCAAGAAAACTTGTTTTTTAAACTGCAAATCAGCGCGATTAAAACAATGAATTTTCAAGGCCCCAAGAGCAACTCTAACCGTTCTCCCTCGGTGCGCCATCGACAGTGCAGTCAGCCTCGGCGATCACGTCAGGGACTAAATTTATGCGTCTTCTTCCGACGCCGGGTGCAGCAACTAGACCGCTGCCCGTGCGTCTGAAGCGCTACAGCCGGAAGTGGTGCACAAGACCTTCCTGCCCGCCGAGCATTGAACACAGCTCGTACCGGGGGTTGGTTCCTTCGTGCCACCACGGACAGTAAAACGACAGATGTGCAAATCAGCAATACATTTTAAAAGGTATGAAGTGTCAACAAAACTTTTTTTTAAACTGCAAATCAGCGCGATTAAAACAATGAATTTTCAAGGCCCCAAGAGCAATTCTAACCGTTCTCCCTCGTTGCGCCACCGACAGTGTAGTCAGCCTCAGCGATCGCGTCAGGGACTAAATTTTTGCGTCTTCTTCCGACGCCGGGTGCAGCAAGTAGACCACTGCCCCGTGAGTCTGAAGCGCTACAGCCGGTAGTGGTGTACGAGACCTTCCTGCCCGCCGAGCATTGAACACAGCTCGTACTGGGGGTTGGTTCCTTCGTGTCACCACGGACAGTAAAAGGACAGATGTGCAAATCAGCAATACATTTTAAAAGGTATGAAGCGTCAACAAAACTTTTTTAAAAAGTGCAAATCAGCGCGATTAAAACAATGAATTTTCAAGGCCCCAAGAGCAACTCTAACCGTTCTCCCTCATTGCGCCACCGACAGTGCAGTCAGCCTCGGCGATCGCGTCAGGGACTAAATTTATGCGTCTTCTTCCGATCCCGGGTGCAGAAACTAGACCGCTGCCCTGTGCGTCTGAAGCGCTACAGCCGGAAGTGGTGCACGAGACCTTCCTGCCCGCCGAGCATTGAACACAGCTCGTACCGGGGGTTGGTTCCTTCGTGCCACCACGGACAGTAAAAGGACTGATGTGCAAATCAGCAATACATTTTAAAAGGTATGAAGTGTCAACAAAACTTTTTTTTAAACTGCAAATCAGCGCGATTAAAACAATTAATTTTCAAGGCCCCAAGAGCAATTCTAACCGTTCATCCTCGTTGCGCCACCAACAGTGCAGTCAGCCTCGGCGATCGCGTCAGGGACTAAATTTTTGCGTCGTCTTCCGACGCCGGGTGCAGCAAGTAGACCGCTGCCCCGTGAGTCTCAAGCGCTACAGCCGGAAGTGGTGTACGAGACCTTCCTGCCCGCCGAGCATTGAACACAGCTCGTACCGGGGGTTGGTTCCTTCGTGTCACCACGGACAGTAAAAGGACAGATGTGCAAATCAGCAATACATTTTAAAAGGTATGAAGCGTCAACAAAACCTTTTTAAAAAGTGCAAATCAGCGCGATTAAAACAATGAATTTTCAAGGCCCCAAGAGCAACTCTAACCGTTCTCCCTCATTGCGCCACCGACAGTGCAGTCAGCCTCGGCGATCGCGTCAGGGACTAAATTTATGTGTCTTCTTCCGATCCCGGGTGCAGCAACTAGACCGCTGCCCTGTGCGTCTGAAGCGCTACAGCCGGAAGTGGTGCACGAGACCTTCCTGCCCGCCGAGCATTGAACACAGCTTGTACCGGGGGTTGGTTCCTTCGTGCCACCATGGACAGTAAAAGGGCAGATGTGCAAATCAGCAATACATTTTAAAAGGTATGAAGTGTCAAGAAAACTTTTTTTTAAACTGCAAATCAGCGCGATTAAAACAATGAATTTTCAAGGCCCCAAGAGCAATTCTAACCGTTCTCCCTCGTTGCGCCACCGACAGTGCAGTCAGCCTCGGCGATCGCGTCAGGGACTAAATTTTTGCGTCTTCTTCCGACGCCGGGTGCAGCAAGTAGACCGCTGCCCCGTGAGTCTGAAGCGCTACAGCCGGAAGTGGTGTACGAGACCTTCCTGCCCGCCGAGCATTGAACACAGCTCGTACTGGGGGTTGGTTCCTTCGTGTCACCACGGACAGTAAAAGGACAGATGTGCAAATCAGCAATACATTTTAAAAGGTATGAAGCGTCAACAAAACCTTTTTAAAAAGTGCAAATCAGCGCGATTAAAACAATGAATTTTCAAGGCCCCAAGAGCAACTCTAACCGTTCTCCCTCATTGCGCCACCGACAGTGCAGTCAGCCTCGGCGATCGCGTCAGGGACTACATTTATGCGTCTTCTTCCGATCCCGGGTGCAGCAACTAGACCGCTGCCCTGTGCGTCTGAAGCGCTACAGCCGGAAGTGGTGCACGAGACCTTCCTGCCCGCCGAGCATTGAACACAGCTTGTACCGGGGGTTGGTTCCTTCGTGCCACCACGGACAGTAAAAGGGCAGATGTGCAAATCAGCAATACATTTTAAAAGGTATGAAGTGTCAACAAAACCTTTTTTTTAAAGTGCAAATCAGCGTGATTAAAACGATGAATTTTCAAGGCCCCAAGAGCAACTCTAACCGTTCTCCCTCGTTGCGCCACCGACAGTGCAGTCAGCCTCAGCGATCACGTCAGGGACTAAATTTATGCGTGTTCTTCCGACGCCGGTTGCAGCAACTAGACCGCTGCCCCGTGCGTCTGAAGCGCTACAGCCGGAAGTGGTGCACGAGACCTTCCTGCCCGCCGAGCATTGAACACAGCTCGTACCGGGGGTTGGTTCCTTCGTGCCACCACGGACAGTAAAAGGACTGATGTGCAAATCAGCCATACATTTTAAACGGTATGAAGTGTCAACAAAACTTTTTTTTAAACTGCAAATCAGCGCGATTAAAACAATGAATTTTCAAGGCCCCAAGAGCAACTCTAACCGTTCTCCCTCGTTGCGCCACCGACAGTGTAGTCAGCCTCGGCGATCACGTCAGGGACTAAATTTATGCGTCTTCTTCCGACGCCGGGTGCAGCAACTAGACCGCTGCCCCGTGCGTCTGAAGCGCTACAGCCGGAAGTGGTGCACGAGACCTTCCTGCCCGCCGAGCATTGAACACAGCTCGTACCGGGGGTTGGTTCCTTCGTGCCACCACGGACAGTAAAAGGACAGATGTCCCAATCAGCAATACATTTTAAAAGGTATGAAGTGTCAACAAAACTTTTTTGTAAACTGCAAATCAGCGCGATTAAAACAATGAATTTTCAAGGCCCCAAGAACAACTCTAACCGTTCTCCCTCATTGCGCCACCGACAGTGCAGTCAGCCTCGGCGATCACGTCAGGGACTAAATTTATGCGTCTTCTTCCGACCCCGGGTGCAGCAACTAGACCGCTGCCCTGTGCGTCTGAAGCGCTACAGCCGGAAGTGGTGCACGAGACCTTCCTGCCCGCCGAGCATTGAACACAGCTTGTACCTGGGGTTGGTTCCTTCGTGCCACCACGGACAGTAAAAGGGCAGATGTGCAAATCAGCAATACATTTTAAAAGGTATGAAGTGTCAACAAAACCTTTTTTTTAAAGTGCAAATCAGCGTGATTAAAACGATGAATTTTCAAGGCCCCAAGAGCAACTCTAACCGTTCTCCCTCGTTGCGCCACCGACAGTGCAGTCAGCCTCACCGATCACGTCAGGGACTAAATTTATGCGTGTTCTTCCGACGCCGGGTGCAGCAACTAGACCGCTGCCCCGTGAGTCTGAAGCGCTACAGCCGGAAGTGGTGTACGAGACCTTCCTGCCCGCCGAGCATTGAACATAGCTCGTACTGGGGGTTGGTTCCTTCGTGTCACCACGGACAGTAAAAGGACAGATGTGCAAATCAGCAATACACTTTAAAAGGTATGAAGCGTCAACAAAACCTTTTTAAAAAGTGCAAATCAGCGCGATTAAAACAATGAATTTTCAAGGCCCCAAGAGCAACTCTAACCGTTCTCCCTCATTGCGCCACAGACAGTGCAGTCAGCCTCGGCGATCGCGTCAGGGACTAAATTTATGCGTCTTCTTCCGATCCCGGGTGCAGCAACTAGACCGCTGCCCTGTGCGTCTGAAGCGCTACAGCCGGAAGTGGTGCACGAGACCTTCCTGCCCGCCGAGCATTGAACACAGCTTGTACCGGGGGTTGGTTCCTTCGTGCCACCACGGACAGTAAAAGGGCAGATGTGCAAATCAGCAATACATTTTAAAAGGTATGAAGTGTCAACAAAACCTTTTTTTAAAAGTGCAAATCAGCGTGATTAAAACGATGAATTTTCAAGGCCCCAAGAGCAACTCTAACCGTTCTCCCTCGTTGCGCCACCGACAGTGCAGTCAGCCTCAGCGATCACGTCAGGGACTAAATTTATGCGTGTTCTTCCGACGCCGGGTGCAGCAACTAGACCGCTGCCCCGTGCGTCTGAAGCGCTACAGCCGGAAGTGGTGCACGAGACCTTCCTGCCCGCCGAGCATTGAACACAGCTCGTACCGGGGGTTGGTTCCTTCGTGCCACCACGGACAGTAAAAGGACAGATGTGCAAATCAGCAATACATTTTAAAAGGTATGAAGCGTGTGGAAATATGGATTTTTCTGGTCAGTTATGTCCCCTATCTTGGACCCCAACGGCTCTATGTGCATGTCACAAGTACATGTATGCTCCCTCCCGTTCCAGTAATGATGACGCAAACACATGTGCGTCCACCGTCAACATGTCCTCTGTCAGATCCGCCATAAATGGGCTGGATATTCCATTCCTAAATATGAAAGGCCACCGGCTTTATATGGTTCACTTATGCCATTTTACAGTCCAGGCAAGTAGGCCCTGATTCTGTCATCGAACTCCTCTTGCCTTCTGCCTCTGAAAGCTCCAGTTCAAGCCTGCATCTGTGACCATGAACTTTGTCTCATTCTCTGCGCGGCTCACGAAGCCTGACATCAGCCTATTCTCTGCCAAGAACTGTATTTCACCTTCGAATTATCTGCTTCCCCCTCAGCCGATGCATTCCTGCCTAGTAGCTTAAGTAAACATTCTTCCAGTTACCAAGCAAAAAGGCCCATCTTCTCTGTCCTCATGCAAGTAATTCATAGCCCTGTTACCATGGAATATTCCTACCCCCTCGCATTCAGTGTAGACACCTAGACGCTTGTACACGCACGCACAGTCAGTATAGAATAGATTCTGTCCGAGAGTCCTTCTTTTGTGGATAACATAGTTCTTTAAACATAGGATGTTAGATATGATTTGGGATTAGGTTGACTTGACCCCCCAGACTTCTTGTCTCCACATGTAGAGCTAAATGTCAAGTCCCCGTCACCCCCTAGTTACACGTCAATTACACGTCAGACTGCTGCGCGCGCATCAATGCCAAGTATTATCTTATAGATCCACCTATGTATTACATCATAGCCAATCATGTTCCTTTTTACTCATTATTACACCCATTTTCGGTTACGTAAAACCAAACGTCAATGTCCTTATCAATTGTTACGCCTACTGTATTCACTTCATTATGATGTATGTATTATAAAAGTTACTGCTTGTCAATAAAGTATGTACTTCACTTCCTGAACTCCCGTGGTGATGGAACTTGAAGCATCCGATTATAATCGCTTATTGGAATAAAGCCCATTCTGAAACTCTAATATCACGGATTCTGCCTCTCATTTTACTGAGCTACTTTATAATGTTCCTGTATCAAATTCAGTCCCGGTAAAGGAGAAATATTTACCACATGATGGCGCCCGAACAGGGACACTTTCTCATCTCACGCGCCGGCGGTGCGTTGCAGGCCCGGTCTCCTGCCACAGCTGGACGGACAATAACGCGTACCAGCAGGATTTCCTGTATCTCCCTCCGGTCAAGCGGGGGCGACTGAGACTGCAATCAACACCCAGACGAGGCGGTGAGAAGTGCGAAGTATCCCGACCAGAGCCTAGCTGAGAGAGCAAGATCCGAGGTATACAGAGACCCACCAGTCCGACGTCAAGCCCAGTGTCCGACGAGTCGAGTCGAGTCCAGTCCAATCCGAGTCAAGTTCAAGTTACTGAGGCCTTCCGTTTCCGAAGCTACCCGGTGAGTACCATTGCTGGGGAGGCATTTCTGACGTGCACATAGGTTGTGCCGGTCAAGACGGGTTTGGGTACACAAATCCGGTCTGCACTGTTTTAGCAGTGTATCTGTACTGTTTAGCAGTATATCAAGTATTCCGAAGTATTCCGAAGTGTCTAGTTATTTATCTAGTTATTGTCGAGAATTAAGCTTGGTGATTAGTTATGCAGACGATCATCATTGTTGTTTCAGTTAAAGGGTTAATGTTTAATGTTTGAAGTGTTTAAGTATATCGTGGTATGAATGACTGTTCATTATCGTGTTTATTGTATTAAGTCTGTTCAAATTCAAGTATCAGGTCAAAATCAAGTATAAGGTCAGTTCTCAATATGCCGCTCTTTTCGAAATTAAGACAGATCACTACCAGAAAAGGGGTTCTCGAAGAAGCCATCCCTATTCCTCCTAGGGACACTCCAGGGCATTTTATGTATCACAAACATGGCTTAGACGCTATATTATTTCTTGACTTATGGGTAGACTATACCAAGGGATTACCAGAAAGTCAGAGGTGGCCCACAGCGGGGACCTGGGATGCAGAGTGCATCATGAAAGTCGAGGAAGAGTTATGGAAAAGGAAAGTCAGACAGTCACAGAAAGACGCCATTGAATTATGGCGTAAAGAATCACATAGACGAACAGAAAAAGCACGTAGACAGGAGGAGAAGAGTAAAGAGAGTTCCAATAAAGTTCGAGAGAATCTATTAATTGAGGAAGGTATCCGAGTGAAATCAGAACAAGTAGACAGACAAAGAAATGCCCTTATGAATGGTATGTATCCCCTTCTGGCCGAAGGATTACCTAAGGCTACTCCGGAAACGCCAAAAGACTTGCCAACCCCATTGTTCCCCATAAAGGTACATCCTAAGGGGCATCCTAGAACCGCAGAAGATGTTTTTCTTTCCTCATATTTAGATGACGCAGCTCCCGAGTATGCCAATTCCGCCCCACATAGACCGCATACCAGGGAGGTTCAACGCCAAGATCCAGTACCCGTATCCCTACAGCAACAAATCGAGTCACAAGTTCCGGCAAGCACATCTGTTTCTGTATCCGCTCCTACAGCTACTTCTATGGCTGTGTCCACACCTGTAGTTGCTGTGTCACGTTCAACGAATCCTTTTACACCCGACGCCACAGATGGGGCCGCGGGAGGAGCTACCAATGTCTTTTCTACGCCACCCAGAATAAATAAGCTTACTTTTCAAGAGTCAGCGCATTCACGTACACCCAAACTCCTTAGTACCCGTACGCTTAAGGAACTTCTTATAGATTGTAGATATGACCCGGTGCCTGGAAAAGAGGACGAAATGACCCTAGCATCATTGCGTATCAGACGAGCCGCAGTGTATTTAGCGAAGTTACCAGGAATGACTGCGCATCTAGATAATATATATCATTTTGTCCAAACAGGGCGAGATCCAGAATGTATTTACAGAGCTATGGAATACCAGAAAGTAGAGATACAGGGGGAACTGTTACGTTTCCTCATAAACTGTGTGATCAGAAATCAAGACCGACCGGGGGTAGACCCGGAAGCCATGAGAATTCTTACAAGATGGAGCCAGAATATATCAGAAGGGAGACATGATAAACAAAATTGTATAATAGCCATGTGCCGAAAGATCCGTAAAGAAATAGAACGCCTACACGAAGAGAGATTAGAGACAGACGAGTTCGAACAAAACGAGGAAGAAGGGCCAGGACTGCCCACAGGACAGTCAGACACCATAGCCTATGTAGGTAGAGGAAGATCTTGTAATAGGAATCAGACTAGATATCATACTGACTCAATACATCCGACATGTCCAGATAATAACAGGAATTTTCAAATACCTATAATTAATATAAGGTCTAACGAGCATTCGTTCCAAACCGCCGACAAACTACTCCGAGAACGAAGGGGTTATCATTTCCTCGATTCTATGGATGAACAAGATTTAGCCAGGGCAGCTGTCCATTGGGTGGACAGTCCCGGAAAATATAGTGATGATACAGTAGTACGCACATTTTTGAATCTTACCCCAGATGAACAAAGGTTAGCTGGGATTTATATGGTCCAACAACTCATTATACTATATCGGAGTCAGCATTCGGACCCTGGTCCCTTGCCTGACATACTGAGTGAATTACTTATGAATAAATGGAGAGGTCCAGGTACTGAATTAATTAAAGAAATTCTAGAATCAAGAAAGCAGTATATTCTTTTCGTATGTTCAGAACATGTTCCATTGTCCGTCAAGAAAAGAACTACGTATCACATAGATAGACAGAATCCCTTACGAGAAGTGCACCCAATAAAGGGTGAGGACAATGAGTTTAAACGCGTATTTGTATATACGCCTATATCGAAAATAGAATTATTAGAAATGAAGAAAGTAGTACCCAGTCATGACAAGGACCCAGCGGGGTTTCACCGAGAAATTAAAGACATGTTACTCATGGGAGAGTATACCTACCCCGACATTATGACAATATTAAAGGTGTTGATGCCTGCTGGCATTTATGAGAAACTCAAAGAAAAAGAGTGGGAGGTAGGTGATCAAAAGATAGAATGGTCAGCATTAGAAGCAGAAGAAAGAGCCCGAGGTCCAGGTTCGGGGCTTGGGGACAAAACTAAGGCATTACCAGGACTACTAGTACAGGTACTGCCACGTTTATTAACCACGAAAAAGGAAGATTGGGGTACAATTTCAGCCTGTAAACAGAAGCAAGATGAAGACACTAGTGATTACTATGCCCGTTTTGAAAAATGTTTTGGTATAAATAGTGGCATAAAAGCAAGTAGCGAATCCTATCCACATCTGTTTGTAACAAAATTAGTAGAAAATGCTCTGCCTCCAGTAAAGAATAGAGTATTAAAATTCGAAAGTACCTGGCAAGGTAACACTCCAACACAAATGTTACAAATGTTACAGTACCACCACAATAGAATTAAAGAGGAACAAGAACATGAACACAGACGCATGAAAGACACAAAAATGAAAATGCTAGTTTCCCAGACAGTTCCAGCTGAAGGACATAAAAAGGGTATGACACATTCCGATTCAGCAGGACCTATAAAAGGGACATGCAATTATTGTAAAAAGCCAGGCCATTACGTACACGATTGTCCAGTTTTAAAACATAATATCGCCATAGGTAAAACACAAGAAAGATCACGGCCACTCAGACAAGACCAGAATGAACAAGGAGCTATACCGAATGCCCAGGCAATGCCAGCCGCACAACAGCCAATACAGTTTGTGCCAGCTGCACCCCCATTGCCTGTTGCTGCCACACAGACAACAACACGACAAATGTATCAGACCGCACAGTATGAATATCCCGAGTATCAGCGTTACGCATGAACTAGCCTAGAGAGGGAAGTTGACTTACCCCTTATCGAGATTCCTGTAGATCAAGAAGGACCTTATGTACATAGTAAATTATTAGGTCAAGATAGAAAATTTTTACTCGATACAGGGGCAAGTCGAACAACAATAAAACGTAGTGAAGTTCCAGGGGCACCCCTCTCAGGCTCACAGAATATTTCCCTTGGTTTTTCAGGAAAACCTATTGTTAATGAAGTGTCACAACCTCTTCCACTTACGATAGGACCTCTGACCCGAACTACAGATTTACTGCTTACTAAATCATGTCCAGAAAATTTATTAGGAATAAAAACGTTAAAAGCTCTAGGAGCCATAATATGTTGTTCTCCGGAAGGAGTAAGATTGTTTTTACGTGATTTTAAAGGTCACTATGTATCCAGAGACATGGATCCCCGACTACAGACTTTACCTACACATCTATGGGCACAAGGCCCTACTGATGTTGGTTGCATGAATATTACACCATATCGAGTCACACTAAAGGCAGGAGTGGTGCTACCACGAATGCGACAATACAAGTTACCACCAGATGCTGTAGTGGCTTTACTACAAATCATTGACGAGCTCATTGCCCAAGGAGTAGTTGTGGAAACAGACTCCAATATATGTAATTCACCGATAATACCGATTCTTAAACGAACAGATCCGAAGGCCCCGCCAGTATATCGATTGGTTATTGATCTGCGCGAGTTAAACAAATGCATTGTGCCACAATTCCCTGTGGTCCCAGATATCTCGTCATTACTGACAGCTATTGATTCCGAAGCGACATTCTTCACTGTAATCGATCTCAAGAATGCCTTCTTCAGTGTCCCAATAGATCCGGAAAGCCAATATTTGTTCGGATTTAGTTTAAATGGACGTAGCTTTAAATTCTCACGCGCACCTCAAGGATTTACAGAAAGCCCCAGCATCTATAGCCAAGCATTGAAACGAGAACTTGACAGTATCCACATGCCAGTTAACACGGCTCTGTTTCAATACGTCGATGATCTGCTGATCACCGCAAGAAGTGAACCTGAATGTGAGAAAGCATCACTGACAGTTTTACAATTTCTAGCAGAAAAAGGGCACAAGGTGTCCCCTTCTAAGCTGCAATTCTGTGTCCAGCGAGTTGTTTATCTTGGACACTCGCTGGACAAGGAGGGAAGGCAGCTTACACCCGACCGCATTCAGTTAATAGCTAACATGCCAATACCCAAGACACAAAAGGAGGTGCGGGCTTTCATAGGCCTCACTTCATACTGTAGACAGTGGATCCCGCAATATGCATTCCTAGCAAAACCACTCATTCAGTTGACAACCCAGGAGGCAGCCACATCGACTGTTCTCCCTTGGACTCAGGAACACACACAAGCTTTTGAAAAACTAAAGAAAGCTTTATGTCAAGCACCAGTTTTAGCAACACCATGTTACAGAAAACAGTTTACACTCTTTGTTACAGAACGCGAAGGTACTGCTTTGTCAGTACTCACACAGGAACAAGCAGGAGCACACAAACCATGTGCTTATTTTTCTAGTACATTAGATCCCGTAGCTCAGGCTTTGCCTGCATGTCTGAAATCAGTGGCAGCAACAGCCTTAGCAATCAGACAAAGCGATGCCATAGTGTTAGGACATCCATTAACAGTTCAAGTACCACACGCAGTAGAGGTTCTTGTAAATAGAACACAAACACAACACTTGACCGTAGCACGACTTACAGGGTATGAACTTACATTGTTTCAGCCACATATAGAAATAAGACGCTGTAACACATTGAATCCTGCCACACTTTTGCCAGTAACCGGAACAGACCCACTAGCCCATGACTGTATTGAAGTTATTACTGTAACGACAAAACCCAGACAAGACTTGACCGATGTTCCATTGTCAGATCCAGACCTGACATTTTATGTCGATGGTTCATGCATGAGAACAAGTACAGGAGAGTTAGTGGCCGCTTATGCAGTCACAACAGATACTGAAGTCATTGAAACTAATCGTATAAATACTTTGTCAGCTCAAGCCGCAGAGCTCATCGCTCTGACACAAGCCTGTATTCAAGCCACGAATAAAAAAGTCAACATATACACTGATTCACGTTATGCATTCGGAGTTGTACATGACTTCGGCGTGCTGTGGCGAGAGAGAGGTTATTTAACTTCTCACGGTGCCCACATTCAGCACGGACCCCTCATTCATGCCTTATTAGATGCAATACATCTACCCACTGCAATATCAATTATGAAATGTAAAGCCCATACAAAGGTTACTGATACCATTTCCCAAGGCAATGATCTAGCCGACAGAACAGCTAAACTGACTGCTCAAACTCAAACCCCCGATATGACAAAGACAATAGTCCCGACACCGACACATTGTATGACAGTTAAAGATCCTACTCTTGACGTAATTGACATACAGACACATGCTACACCAGACGAAATAAAGAAATGGACTGAGTTAGGAGGGATCCAAACGGACCAAGGATGGATGATGAAGGAAAGATCTGTATGGTTCCTTCCTGATTCAATGGTCCAAGTCATAATTAACACTATACATAGTCCAGCACATCTAGGAGAAAAAGCTATGCTAGACAGCATTCAACACATTTGGTTCAATAAACATTTACGAGCAGCAGCCAAACAAAAGGTCCGTACCTGTATGATCTGTTGCCAGTTCAACCCAGGAAAAAGTGTTCCCGTAGAACAGGGTGGATTTCAGCCTCCTGATCACCCTTTTGAAGTCCTCCAGATGGATTATATCCAGATGGAACGATGTCGAGGATTCAAGTATGTTCTCGTAGTTGTCTGCGCTCTGTCCCGTTGGACAGAGGCGTACCCGGTTTCAGATTACACTGCCCCGACTACTGCCAAACAGTTAGTTCGAGAATTCTTCCCACGATACGGTTTACCACGTGTTGTTCACTCAGATAACGGCCAGCCGTTCTCATCCGAATTAATGAAACACGTTTCACTTCTGTTAGGTTATCAGTGGAAATTCCACTGTGTCCGACATCCCGAGGCAGCAGGTCTCGTAGAAAGACATAACCAGATACTGAAAATCAGACTGTCCAAAATATGCAGAGAGAAAGGGGTCGACTGGATAGTAGCATTACCAGTTGCACTCTTTTACATGAGAATGGTAGCACACTCTAGAACAGGGCTATCCCCGTATGAGGTGATCTTCGGTAGACCACCGAATATGTGGGGGACGCCCATACCACGCAAAATAACTGATATTGACTGTAATATGCTGACAGATTACTTGGCTTCCTTGATGTCTGCACTACAATCTTCTCGTTCACAGGTAGCTGCAGCCTTTCCCGACAACACTGAGGTGAAACCCCATGACGTTGTTCCGGGTAATCTTGTCTTTGTGAGAAATTTCGACAGGAAAACTCAACTGGAGCCCAGGTGGAAAGCACCCAAGTTGGTCCTGTTGACCACAAGAACAGCCGTGAAGATCGAGGGCCGCAAGGGCTGGATTCATTCAAGTCACATAAAAAAATTTCATGGACTACCTTCGGATATAGACACTGTGCCCTGCACTCCCTCCCGGACTGATACAAAACTCCCTTTTGTTGAACCTAACAAATCTGAAAATTACAAACTAAAGCTTAGGCCCACCAAGTCGAGCAATTTGATTGTTTAAGTCCTCTCCAAGGTGAAGCGGTTGAATTGTCTCTGACATGTATCCCCTGGACCTAAGTAGAGGAAATACCGGGAAAATGTTGAAACGACAGGCGTATTGTAAATCACTGCGTAGCCACTGCATAGTGACATTATTAATTTTGTTTTTATTGAGTCTTTTAATAATTATTACAAGTATGTTGTTGCACATATATTACCCTATTTCTAGACATGTTTATAATGTTGCTGCTGAACATTCTTTTAGTGACTTACCTCCACATGAATTGTCTTATAGACTTGCGCTGCGCAATAACACTTTCATTAGTATGTTACATCATTCCCATCAGACTAGTAACGCCACCAATTGTTGGGTGTGTGGCCGACTCCCTCCCTATCAGAATTATGAAGGAGTCCTGCCTTTCTTTCCGCATCCATTTACACATGATGGCTCCTGTGGAGCATGGTTTAGTTTAATTAATTCCATAGACTCAGACACCGCAGTTTACCAAGACCATTGGATATGGGGAAACCTGAACCTAGTTTTACTCAAAGTCTGCTACCCTGACAAGGAGGGTCGCCCCAAAAGAACAGGAACTGATCTAGAAAATGAAGTATATGGATTAGGTAATTTTACACCTAATCTCATGATTCTAAATGTCGTATCCGAAGTTGAGCTAGTCTTACCCACCATGTCAGTATTCCCAGCGAAAGGTGAATTGTGTGTAAGAAAGGTTGGTTCTATACATATGGGCCATAGTAAATGCACTACTACAGTAGAATTCAGTGATCAAGGCAAATCTTCATTCAGAGCTTCTCGCCACTCCTACTTTATATGTGGTCAGACTGCATATATGCGTCTACCTCTAGATTGGGATGGTACCTGCTACATAGCATTCCTTTTGCCACCTGTTTTCCTAGCTCCTCCTGATTATTACAGAAATATTCATTTGGTACACAACAGAGAACGGAGAGATCTCCCCATTGTCGATTACACTGAGACGGCATGGGACAAGTATGTAGATTTTAATAAAGGCATCTTTCCCTATATAGGTACTGTTACTAATAGTAAGCTAATACGTAGATTAACTAGAACCCTTGAAGCAGTAGTGAATGAAACTATTTCCGCCTTAGGCAATTTAACAGAAGAACAGTCTGCTATGCGGATTGTTGTGCTTCAAAATCGTCTTGTCCTTGACGTCATCCTGGCTGATAGAGGCGGAGCTTGTAGGGTCATCGGATCAAGCTGCTGCGTATTCATACCAGAAAATTCGCCATCCGTATATAAAGCCATCACTCGCCTTCATAAGATAGTAAGCCAGATACACCAGAACCCAGGTACTTGGACTTGGTCCAGTTGGTTTTGGAATACGATATCAGCCTGGGGATGGAGAGTTTTATCCTTCCTAGGTATTGGCCTTCTCATACTATTCAGTTGCTGTCTATGTCTGCAATGTGGACCAGCAATTTGTGGTCTATGTGCCACATCGTGCATCCCACATCAAGATTTTCATTCAAGATCCCGGAAGAAGAAAGAAGAACAAATGATGCTATATGAACAGATCAATGGATTGATGAAGATTGATATCTCTTGAAGGGCAAGAAGGGGACAAGGAGGGAATGTGGAAATATGGATTTTTCTGGTCAGTTATGTCCCCTATCTTGGACCCCAACGGCTCTATGTGCATGTCACAAGTACATGTATGCTCCCTCCCGTTCCAGTAATGATGACGCAAACACATGTGCGTCCACCGTCAACATGTCCTCTGTCAGATCCGCCATAAATGGGCTGGATATTCCATTCCTAAATATGAAAGGCCACCGGCTTTATATGGTTCACTTATGCCATTTTACAGTCCAGGCAAGTAGGCCCTGATTCTGTCATCGAACTCCTCTTGCCTTCTGCCTCTGAAAGCTCCAGTTCAAGCCTGCATCTGTGACCATGAACTTTGTCTCATTCTCTGCGCGGCTCACGAAGCCTGACATCAGCCTATTCTCTGCCAAGAACTGTATTTCACCTTCGAATTATCTGCTTCCCCCTCAGCCGATGCATTCCTGCCTAGTAGCTTAAGTAAACATTCTTCCAGTTACCAAGCAAAAAGGCCCATCTTCTCTGTCCTCATGCAAGTAATTCATAGCCCTGTTACCATGGAATATTCCTACCCCCTCGCATTCAGTGTAGACACCTAGACGCTTGTACACGCACGCACAGTCAGTATAGAATAGATTCTGTCCGAGAGTCCTTCTTTTGTGGATAACATAGTTCTTTAAACATAGGATGTTAGATATGATTTGGGATTAGGTTGACTTGACCCCCCAGACTTCTTGTCTCCACATGTAGAGCTAAATGTCAAGTCCCCGTCACCCCCTAGTTACACGTCAATTACACGTCAGACTGCTGCGCGCGCATCAATGCCAAGTATTATCTTATAGATCCACCTATGTATTACATCATAGCCAATCATGTTCCTTTTTACTCATTATTACACCCATTTTCGGTTACGTAAAACCAAACGTCAATGTCCTTATCAATTGTTACGCCTACTGTATTCACTTCATTATGATGTATGTATTATAAAAGTTACTGCTTGTCAATAAAGTATGTACTTCACTTCCTGAACTCCCGTGGTGATGGAACTTGAAGCATCCGATTATAATCGCTTATTGGAATAAAGCCCATTCTGAAACTCTAATATCACGGATTCTGCCTCTCATTTTACTGAGCTACTTTATAATGTTCCTGTATCAAATTCAGTCCCGGTAAAGGAGAAATATTTACCACAAGCGTCAACAAAACCTTTTTAAAAAGTGCAAATCAGCGCGATTAAAACAATGAATTTTCAAGGCCCCAAGAACAACTCTAACCGTTCTCCCTCATTGCGCCACCGACAGTGCAGTCAGCCTCGGCGATCGCGCCAGGGACTAAATTTATGCGTCTTCTTCCGACCCCGGGTGCAGCAACTAGACCGCTGCCCTGTGCGTCTGAAGCGCTACAGCCGGAAGTGGTGCACGAGACCTTCCTGCCCGCCGAGCATTGAACACAGCTTGTACCGGGGGTTGGTTCCTTCGTGCCACCACGGACAGTAAAAGGGCAGATGTGCAAATCAGCAATACATTTTAAAAGGTATGAAGTGTCAAGAAAACTTGTTTTTTAAACTGCAAATCAGCGCGATTAAAACAATGAATTTTCAAGGCCCCAAGAGCAACTCTAACCGTTCTCCCTCGGTGCGCCATCGACAGTGCAGTCAGCCTCGGCGATCACGTCAGGGACTAAATTTATGCGTCTTCTTCCGACGCCGGGTGCAGCAACTAGACCGCTGCCCGTGCGTCTGAAGCGCTACAGCCGGAAGTGGTGCACAAGACCTTCCTGCCCGCCGAGCATTGAACACAGCTCGTACCGGGGGTTGGTTCCTTCGTGCCACCACGGACAGTAAAACGACAGATGTGCAAATCAGCAATACATTTTAAAAGGTATGAAGTGTCAACAAAACTTTTTTTTAAACTGCAAATCAGCGCGATTAAAACAATGAATTTTCAAGGCCCCAAGAGCAATTCTAACCGTTCTCCCTCGTTGCGCCACCGACAGTGTAGTCAGCCTCAGCGATCGCGTCAGGGACTAAATTTATGCGTCTTCTTCCGACGCCGGGTGCAGCAACTAGACCGCTGCCCGTGCGTCTGAAGCGCTACAGCCGAAAGTGGTGCACAAGACATTCCTGCCCGCCGAGCATTGAACACAGCTCGTACCGGGGGTTGGTTCCTTCGTGCCACCACGGACAGTAAAACGACAGATGTGCAAATCAGCAATACATTTTAAAAGGTATGAAGTGTCAACAAAACTTTTTTTTAAACTGCAAATCAGCGCGATTAAAACAATGAATTTTCAAGGCCCCAAGAGCAATTCTAACCGTTCTCCCTCGTTGCGCCACCGACAGTGTAGTCAGCCTCGGCGATCGCGTCAGGGACTAAATTTTTGCGTCTTCTTCCGACGCCGGGTGCAGCAAGTAGACCACTGCCCCGTGAGTCTGAAGCGCTACAGCCGGTAGTGGTGTACGAGACCTTCCTGCCCGCCGAGCATTGAACACAGCTCGTACTGGGGGTTGGTTCCTTCGTGTCACCACGGACAGTAAAAGGACAGATGTGCAAATCAGCAATACATTTTAAAAGGTATGAAGCGTCAACAAAACTTTTTTAAAAAGTGCAAATCAGCGCGATTAAAACAATGAATTTTCAAGGCCCCAAGAGCAACTCTAACCGTTCTCCCTCATTGCGCCACCGACAGTGCAGTCAGCCTCGGCGATCGCGTCAGGTACTAAATTTATGCGTCTTCTTCCGATCCCGGGTGCAGCAACTAGACCGCTGCCCTGTGCGTCTGAAGCGCTACAGCCGGAAGTGGTGCACGAGACCTTCCTGCCCGCCGAGCATTGAACACAGCTCGTACCGGGGGTTGGTTCCTTCGTGCCACCACGGACAGTAAAAGGACTGATGTGCAAATCAGCAATACATTTTAAAAGGTATGAAGTGTCAACAAAACTTTTTTTTAAACTGCAAATCAGCGCGATTAAAACAATTAATTTTCAAGGCCCCAAGAGCAATTCTAACCGTTCATCCTCGTTGCGCCACCAACAGTGCAGTCAGCCTCGGCGATCGCGTCAGGGACTAAATTTTTGCATCGTCTTCCGACGCCGGGTGCAGCAAGTAGACCGCTGCCCCGTGAGTCTGAAGCGCTACAGCCGGAAGTGGTGTACGAGACCTTCCTGCCCGCCGAGCATTGAACACAGCTCGTACCGGGGGTTGGTTCCTTCGTGTCACCACGGACAGTAAAAGGACAGATGTGCAAATCAGCAATACATTTTAAAAGGTATGAAGCGTCAACAAAACCTTTTTAAAAAGTGCAAATCAGCGCGATTAAAACAATGAATTTTTAAGGCCCCAAGAGCAACTCTAACCGTTCTCCCTCGGTGCGCCATCGACAGTGCAGTCAGCCTCGGCGATCACGTCAGGGACTAAATTTATGCGTCTTCTTCCGACGCCGGGTGCAGCAACTAGACCGCTGCCCGTGCGTCTGAAGCGCTACAGCCGGAAGTGGTGCACAAGACCTTCCTGCCCGCCGAGCATTGAACACAGCTCGTACCGGGGGTTGGTTCCTTCGTGCCACCACGGACAGTAAAACGACAGATGTGCAAATCAGCAATACATTTTAAAAGGTATGATGTGTCAACAAAACTTTTTTTTAAACTGCAAATCAGCGCGATTAAAACAATGAATTTTCAAGGCCCCAAGAGCAATTCTAACCGTTCTCCCTCGTTGCGCCACCGACAGTGTAGTCAGCCTCAGCGATCGCGTCAGGGACTAAATTTTTGCGTCTTCTTCCGACGCCGGGTGCAGCAAGTAGACCACTGCCCCGTGAGTCTGAAGCGCTACAGCCGGTAGTGGTGTATGAGACCTTCCTGCCCGCCGAGCATTGAACACAGCTCGTACTGGGGGTTGGTTCCTTCGTGTCACCACGGACAGTAAAAGGACAGATGTGCAAATCAGCAATACATTTTAAAAGGTATGAAGCGTCAACAAAACTTTTTTAAAAAGTGCAAATCAGCGCGATTAAAACAATGAATTTTCAAGGCCCCAAGAGCAACTCTAACCGTTCTCCCTCATTGCGCCACCGACAGTGCAGTCAGCCTCGGCGATCGCGTCAGGGACTAAATTTATGTTTCTTCTTCCGATCCCGGGTGCAGAAACTAGACCGCTGCCCTGTGCGTCTGAAGCGCTACAGCCGGAAGTGGTGCACGAGACCTTCCTGCCCGCCGAGCATTGAACACAGCTCGTACCGGGGGTTGGTTCCTTCGTGCCAACACGGACAGTAAAAGGACTGATGTGCAAATCAGCAATACATTTTAAAAGGTATGAAGTGTCAACAAAACTTTTTTTTAAACTGCAAATCAGCGCGATTAAAACAATTAATTTTCAAGGCCCCAAGAGCAATTCTAACCGTTCATCCTCGTTGCGCCACCAACAGTGCAGTCAGCCTCGGCGATCGCGTCAGGGACTAAATTTTTGCGTCGTCTTCCGACGCCGGGTGCAGCAAGTAGACCGCTGCCCCGTGAGTCTCAAGCGCTACAGCCGGAAGTGGTGTACGAGACCTTCCTGCCCGCCGAGCATTGAACACAGCTCGTACCGGGGGTTGGTTCCTTCGTGTCACCACGGACAGTAAAAGGACAGATGTGCAAATCAGCAATACATTTTAAAAGGTATGAAGCGTCAACAAAACCTTTTTAAAAAGTGCAAATCAGCGCGATTAAAACAATGAATTTTCAAGGCCCCAAGAGCAACTCTAACCGTTCTCCCTCATTGCGCCACCGACAGTGCAGTCAGCCTCGGCGATCGCGTCAGGGACTAAATTTATGCGTCTTCTTCCGATCCCGGGTGCAGCAACTAGACCGCTGCCCTGTGCGTCTGAAGCGCTACAGCCGGAAGTGGTGCACGAGACCTTCCTGCCCGCCGAGCATTGAACACAGCTTGTACCGGGGGTTGGTTCCTTCGTGCCACCATGGACAGTAAAAGGGCAGATGTGCAAATCAGCAATACATTTTAAAAGGTATGAAGTGTCAAGAAAACTTTTTTTTAAACTGCAAATCAGCGCGATTAAAACAATGAATTTTCAAGGCCCCAAGAGCAATTCTAACCGTTCTCCCTCGTTGCGCCACCGACAGTGCAGTCAGCCTCGGCGATCGCGTCAGGGACTAAATTTTTGCGTCTTCTTCCGACGCCGGGTGCAGCAAGTAGACCGCTGCCCCGTGAGTCTGAAGCGCTACAGCCGGAAGTGGTGTACGAGACCTTCCTGCCCGCCGAGCATTGAACACAGCTCGTACTGGGGGTTGGTTCCTTCGTGTCACCACGGACAGTAAAAGGACAGATGTGCAAATCAGCAATACATTTTAAAAGGTATGAAGCGTCAACAAAACCTTTTTAAAAAGTGCAAATCAGCGCGATTAAAACAATGAATTTTCAAGGCCCCAAGAGCAACTCTAACCGTTCTCCCTCATTGCGCCACCGACAGTGCAGTCAGCCTCGGCGATCGCGTCAGGGACTAAATTTATGCGTCTTCTTCCGATCCCGGGTGCAGCAACTAGACCGCTGCCCTGTGCGTCTGAAGCGCTACAGCCGGAAGTGGTGCACGAGACCTTCCTGCCCGCCGAGCATTGAACACAGCTTGTACCGGGGGTTGGTTCCTTCGTGCCACCACGGACAGTAAAAGGGCAGATGTGCAAATCAGCAATACATTTTAAAAGGTATGAAGTGTCAACAAAACCTTTTTTTTAAAGTGCAAATCAGCGTGATTAAAACGATGAATTTTCAAGGCCCCAAGAGCAACTCTAACCGTTCTCCCTCGTTGCGCCACCGACAGTGCAGTCAGCCTCAGCGATCACGTCAGAGACTAAATTTATGCGTGTTCTTCCGACGCCGGGTGCAGCAACTAGACCGCTGCCCCGTGCGTCTGAAGCGCTACAGCCGGAAGTGGTGCACGAGACCTTCCTGCCCGCCGAGCATTGAACACAGCTCGTACCGGGGGTTGGTTCCTTCGTGCCACCACGGACAGTAAAAGGACTGATGTGCAAATCAGCCATACATTTTAAACGGTATGAAGTGTCAACAAAACTTTTTTTTAAACTGCAAATCAGCGCGATTAAAACAATGAATTTTCAAGGCCCCAAGAGCAACTCTAACCGTTCTCCCTCGTTGCGCCACCGACAGTGTAGTCAGCCTCGGCGATCACGTCAGGGACTAAATTTATGCGTCTTCTTCCGACGCCGGGTGCAGCAACTAGACCGCTGCCCCGTGCGTCTGAAGCGCTACAGCCGGAAGTGGTGCACGAGACCTTCCTGCCCGCCGAGCATTGAACACAGCTCGTACCGGGGGTTGGTTCCTTCGTGCCACCACGGACAGTAAAAGGACAGATGTCCCAATCAGCAATACATTTTAAAAGGTATGAAGTGTCAACAAAACTTTTTTGTAAACTGCAAATCAGCGCGATTAAAACAATGAATTTTCAAGGCCCCAAGAGCAATTCTAACCGTTCTCCCTCATTGCGCCACCGACAGTGCAGTCAGCCTCGGCGATCACGTCAGGGACTAAATTTATGCGTCTTCTTCCGACCCCGGGTGCAGCAACTAGACCGCTGCCCTGTGCGTCTGAAGCGCTACAGCCGGAAGTGGTGCACGAGACCTTCCTGCCCGCCGAGCATTGAACACAGCTTGTACCGGGGGTTGGTTCCTTCGTGCCACCACGGACAGTAAAAGGGCAGATGTGCAAATCAGCAATACATTTTAAAAGGTATGAAGTGTCAACAAAACCTTTTTTTTAAAGTGCAAATCAGCGTGATTAAAACGATGAATTTTCAAGGCCCCAAGAGCAACTCTAACCGTTCTCCCTCGTTGCGCCACCGACAGTGCAGTCAGCCTCACCGATCACGTCAGGGACTAAATTTATGCGTGTTCTTCCGACGCCGGGTGCAGCAACTAGACCGCTGCCCCGTGAGTCTGAAGCGCTACAGCCGGAAGTGGTGTACGAGACCTTCCTGCCCGCCGAGCATTGAACATAGCTCGTACTGGGGGTTGGTTCCTTCGTGTCACCACGGACAGTAAAAGGACAGATGTGCAAATCAGCAATACATTTTAAAAGGTATGAAGCGTCAACAAAACCTTTTTAAAAAGTGCAAATCAGCGTGATTAAAACGATGAATTTTCAAGGCCCCAAGAGCAACTCTAACCGTTCTCCCTCGTTGCGCCACCGACAGTGCAGTCAGCCTCAGCGATCACGTCAGGGACTAAATTTATGCGTGTTCTTCCGACGCCGGGTGCAGCAACTAGACCGCTGCCCCGTGCGTCTGAAGCGCTACAGCCGGAAATGGTGCACGAGACCTTCCTGCCCGCCGAGCATTGAACACAGCTCGTACCGGGGGTTGGTTCCTTCGTGCCACCACGGACAGTAAAAGGACTGATGTGCAAATCAGCCATACATTTTAAACGGTATGAAGTGTCAACAAAACTTTTTTTTAAACTGCAAATCAGCGCGATTAAAACAATGAATTTTCAAGGCCCCAAGAGCAATTTTAACCGTTCTCCCTCGTTGCGCCACCGACAGTGCAGTCAGCCTCGGCGATCGCGTCAGGGACTACATTTTTGCGTCTTCTTCCGACCCCGGGTGCAGCAACTAGACCGCTGCCCTGTGCGTCTGAAGCGCTACAGCCGGAAGTGGTGCACGAGACCTTCCTGCCCGCCGAGCATTGAACACAGCTTGTACCGGGGGTTGGTTCCTTCGTGCCACCACGGACAGTAAAAGGGCAGATGTGCAAATCAGCAATACATTTTAAAAGGTATGAAGTGTCAACAAAACCTTTTTTTAAAAGTGCAAATCAGCGTGATTAAAACGATGAATTTTCAAGGCCCCAAGAGCAACTCTAACCGTTCTCCCTCGTTGCGCCACCGACAGTGCAGTCAGCCTCAGCGATCACGTCAGGGACTAAATTTATGCGTGTTCTTCCGACGCCGGGTGCAGCAACTAGACCGCTGCCCCGTGCGTCTGAAGCGCTACAGCCGGAAGTGGTGCACGAGACCTTCCTGCCCGCCGAGCATTGAACACAGCTCGTACCGGGGGTTGGTTCCTTCGTGCCACCACGGACAGTAAAAGGACAGATGTGCAAATCAGCAATACATTTTAAAAGGTATGAAGCGTCAACAAAACCTTTTTAAAAAGTGCAAATCAGCGCGATTAAAACAATGAATTTTCAAGGCCCCAAGAACAACTCTAACCGTTCTCCCTCATTGCGCCACCGACAGTGCAGTCAGCCTCGGCGATCGCGTCAGGGACTAAATTTATGCGTCTTCTTCCGACCCCGGGTGCAGCAACTAGACCGCTGCCCTGTGCGTCTGAAGCGCTACAGCCGGAAGTGGTGCACGAGACCTTCCTGCCCGCCGAGCATTGAACACAGCTTGTACCGGGGGTTGGTTCCTTCGTGCCACCACGGACAGTAAAAGGGCAGATGTGCAAATCAGCAATACATTTTAAAAGGTATGAAGTGTCAAGAAAACTTGTTTTTTAAACTGCAAATCAGCGCGATTAAAACAATGAATTTTCAAGGCCCCAAGAGCAACTCTAACCGTTCTCCCTCGGTGCGCCATCGACAGTGCAGTCAGCCTCGGCGATCACGTCAGGGACTAAATTTATGCGTCTTCTTCCGACGCCGGGTGCAGCAACTAGACCGCTGCCCGTGCGTCTGAAGCGCTACAGCCGGAAGTGGTGCACAAGACCTTCCTGCCCGCCGAGCATTGAACACAGCTCGTACCGGGGGTTGGTTCCTTCGTGCCACCACGGACAGTAAAACGACAGATGTGCAAATCAGCAATACATTTTAAAAGGTATGAAGTGTCAACAAAACTTTTTTTTAAACTGCAAATCAGCGCGATTAAAACAATGAATTTTCAAGGCCCCAAGAGCAATTCTAACCGTTCTCCCTCGTTGCGCCACCGACAGTGTAGTCAGCCTCAGCGATCGCGTCAGGGACTAAATTTATGCGTCTTCTTCCGACGCCGGGTGCAGCAACTAGACCGCTGCCCGTGCGTCTGAAGCGCTACAGCCGAAAGTGGTGCACAAGACATTCCTGCCCGCCGAGCATTGAACACAGCTCGTACCGGGGGTTGGTTCCTTCGTGCCACCACGGACAGTAAAACGACAGATGTGCAAATCAGCAATACATTTTAAAAGGTATGAAGTGTCAACAAAACTTTTTTTTAAACTGCAAATCAGCGCGATTAAAACAATGAATTTTCAAGGCCCCAAGAGCAATTCTAACCGTTCTCCCTCGTTGCGCCACCGACAGTGTAGTCAGCCTCGGCGATCGCGTCAGGGACTAAATTTTTGCGTCTTCTTCCGACGCCGGGTGCAGCAAGTAGACCACTGCCCCGTGAGTCTGAAGCGCTACAGCCGGTAGTGGTGTACGAGACCTTCCTGCCCGCCGAGCATTGAACACAGCTCGTACTGGGGGTTGGTTCCTTCGTGTCACCACGGACAGTAAAAGGACAGATGTGCAAATCAGCAATACATTTTAAAAGGTATGAAGCGTCAACAAAACTTTTTTAAAAAGTGCAAATCAGCGCGATTAAAACAATGAATTTTCAAGGCCCCAAGAGCAACTCTAACCGTTCTCCCTCATTGCGCCACCGACAGTGCAGTCAGCCTCGGCGATCGCGTCAGGTACTAAATGTATGCGTCTTCTTCCGATCCCGGGTGCAGCAACTAGACCGCTGCCCTGTGCGTCTGAAGCGCTACAGCCGGAAGTGGTGCACGAGACCTTCCTGCCCGCCGAGCATTGAACACAGCTTGTACCGGGGGTTGGTTCCTTCGTGCCACCATGGACAGTAAAAGGGCAGATGTGCAAATCAGCAATACATTTTAAAAGGTATGAAGTGTCAAGAAAACTTTTTTTTAAACTGCAAATCAGCGCGATTAAAACAATGAATTTTCAAGGCCCCAAGAGCAATTCTAACCGTTCTCCCTCGTTGCGCCACCGACAGTGCAGTCAGCCTCGGCGATCGCGTCAGGGACTAAATTTTTGCGTCTTCTTCCGACGCCGGGTGCAGCAAGTAGACCGCTGCCCCGTGAGTCTGAAGCGCTACAGCCGGAAGTGGTGTACGAGACCTTCCTGCCCGCCGAGCATTGAACACAGCTCGTACTGGGGGTTGGTTCCTTCGTGTCACCACGGACAGTAAAAGGACAGATGTGCAAATCAGCAATACATTTTAAAAGGTATGAAGCGTCAACAAAACCTTTTTAAAAAGTGCAAATCAGCGCGATTAAAACAATGAATTTTCAAGGCCCCAAGAGCAACTCTAACCGTTCTCCCTCATTGCGCCACCGACAGTGCAGTCAGCCTCGGCGATCGCGTCAGGGACTAAATTTATGCGTCTTCTTCCGATCCCGGGTGCAGCAACTAGACCGCTGCCCTGTGCGTCTGAAGCGCTACAGCCGGAAGTGGTGCACGAGACCTTCCTGCCCGCCGAGCATTGAACACAGCTTGTACCGGGGGTTGGTTCCTTCGTGCCACCACGGACAGTAAAAGGGCAGATGTGCAAATCAGCAATACATTTTAAAAGGTATGAAGTGTCAACAAAACCTTTTTTTTAAAGTGCAAATCAGCGTGATTAAAACGATGAATTTTCAAGGCCCCAAGAGCAACTCTAACCGTTCTCCCTCGTTGCGCCACCGACAGTGCAGTCAGCCTCAGCGATCACGTCAGAGACTAAATTTATGCGTGTTCTTCCGACGCCGGGTGCAGCAACTAGACCGCTGCCCCGTGAGTCTGAAGCGCTACAGCCGGAAGTGGTGTACGAGACCTTCCTGCCCGCCGAGCATTGAACATAGCTCGTACTGGGGGTTGGTTCCTTCGTGTCACCACGGACAGTAAAAGGACAGATGTGCAAATCAGCAATACATTTTAAAAGGTATGAAGCGTCAACAAAACCTTTTTAAAAAGTGCAAATCAGCGTGATTAAAACGATGAATTTTCAAGGCCCCAAGAGCAACTCTAACCGTTCTCCCTCGTTGCGCCACCGACAGTGCAGTCAGCCTCAGCGATCACGTCAGGGACTAAATTTATGCGTGTTCTTCCGACGCCGGGTGCAGCAACTAGACCGCTGCCCCGTGCGTCTGAAGCGCTACAGCCGGAAATGGTGCACGAGACCTTCCTGCCCGCCGAGCATTGAACACAGCTCGTACCGGGGGTTGGTTCCTTCGTGCCACCACGGACAGTAAAAGGACTGATGTGCAAATCAGCCATACATTTTAAACGGTATGAAGTGTCAACAAAACTTTTTTTTAAACTGCAAATCAGCGCGATTAAAACAATGAATTTTCAAGGCCCCAAGAGCAATTTTAACCGTTCTCCCTCGTTGCGCCACCGACAGTGCAGTCAGCCTCGGCGATCGCGTCAGGGACTACATTTTTGCGTCTTCTTCCGACCCCGGGTGCAGCAACTAGACCGCTGCCCTGTGCGTCTGAAGCGCTACAGCCGGAAGTGGTGCACGAGACCTTCCTGCCCGCCGAGCATTGAACACAGCTTGTACCGGGGGTTGGTTCCTTCGTGCCACCACGGACAGTAAAAGGGCAGATGTGCAAATCAGCAATACATTTTAAAAGGTATGAAGTGTCAACAAAACCTTTTTTTTAAAGTGCAAATCAGCGTGATTAAAACGATGAATTTTCAAGGCCCCAAGAGCAACTCTAACCGTTCTCCCTCGTTGCGCCACCGACAGTGCAGTCAGCCTCACCGATCACGTCAGGGACTAAATTTATGCGTGTTCTTCCGACGCCGGGTGCAGCAACTAGACCGCTGCCCCGTGAGTCTGAAGCGCTACAGCCGGAAGTGGTGTACGAGACCTTCCTGCCCGCCGAGCATTGAACATAGCTCGTACTGGGGGTTGGTTCCTTCGTGTCACCACGGACAGTAAAAGGACAGATGTGCAAATCAGCAATACACTTTAAAAGGTATGAAGCGTCAACAAAACCTTTTTAAAAAGTGCAAATCAGCGCGATTAAAACAATGAATTTTCAAGGCCCCAAGAGCAACTCTAACCGTTCTCCCTCATTGCGCCACAGACAGTGCAGTCAGCCTCGGCGATCGCGTCAGGGACTAAATTTATGCGTCTTCTTCCGATCCCGGGTGCAGCAACTAGACCGCTGCCCTGTGCGTCTGAAGCGCTACAGCCGGAAGTGGTGCACGAGACCTTCCTGCCCGCCGAGCATTGAACACAGCTTGTACCGGGGGTTGGTTCCTTCGTGCCACCACGGACAGTAAAAGGGCAGATGTGCAAATCAGCAATACATTTTAAAAGGTATGAAGTGTCAACAAAACCTTTTTTTAAAAGTGCAAATCAGCGTGATTAAAACGATGAATTTTCAAGGCCCCAAGAGCAACTCTAACCGTTCTCCCTCGTTGCGCCACCGACAGTGCAGTCAGCCTCAGCGATCACGTCAGGGACTAAATTTATGCGTGTTCTTCCGACGCCGGGTGCAGCAACTAGACCGCTGCCCCGTGCGTCTGAAGCGCTACAGCCGGAAGTGGTGCACGAGACCTTCCTGCCCGCCGAGCATTGAACACAGCTCGTACCGGGGGTTGGTTCCTTCGTGCCACCACGGACAGTAAAAGGACAGATGTGCAAATCAGCAATACATTTTAAAAGGTATGAAGCGTCAACAAAACCTTTTTAAAAAGTGCAAATCAGCGCGATTAAAACAATGAATTTTCAAGGCCCCAAGAACAACTCTAACCGTTCTCCCTCATTGCGCCACCGACAGTGCAGTCAGCCTCGGCGATCGCGTCAGGGACTAAATTTATGCGTCTTCTTCCGACCCCGGGTGCAGCAACTAGACCGCTGCCCTGTGCGTCTGAAGCGCTACAGCCGGAAGTGGTGCACGAGACCTTCCTGCCCGCCGAGCATTGAACACAGCTTGTACCGGGGGTTGGTTCCTTCGTGCCACCACGGACAGTAAAAGGGCAGATGTGCAAATCAGCAATACATTTTAAAAGGTATGAAGTGTCAAGAAAACTTGTTTTTTAAACTGCAAATCAGCGCGATTAAAACAATGAATTTTCAAGGCCCCAAGAGCAACTCTAACCGTTCTCCCTCGGTGCGCCATCGACAGTGCAGTCAGCCTCGGCGATCACGTCAGGGACTAAATTTATGCGTCTTCTTCCGACGCCGGGTGCAGCAACTAGACCGCTGCCCGTGCGTCTGAAGCGCTACAGCCGGAAGTGGTGCACAAGACCTTCCTGCCCGCCGAGCATTGAACACAGCTCGTACCGGGGGTTGGTTCCTTCGTGCCACCACGGACAGTAAAACGACAGATGTGCAAATCAGCAATACATTTTAAAAGGTATGAAGTGTCAACAAAACTTTTTTTTAAACTGCAAATCAGCGCGATTAAAACAATGAATTTTCAAGGCCCCAAGAGCAATTCTAACCGTTCTCCCTCGTTGCGCCACCGACAGTGTAGTCAGCCTCAGCGATCGCGTCAGGGACTAAATTTATGCGTCTTCTTCCGACGCCGGGTGCAGCAACTAGACCGCTGCCCGTGCGTCTGAAGCGCTACAGCCGAAAGTGGTGCACAAGACATTCCTGCCCGCCGAGCATTGAACACAGCTCGTACCGGGGGTTGGTTCCTTCGTGCCACCACGGACAGTAAAACGACAGATGTGCAAATCAGCAATACATTTTAAAAGGTATGAAGTGTCAACAAAACTTTTTTTTAAACTGCAAATCAGCGCGATTAAAACAATGAATTTTCAAGGCCCCAAGAGCAATTCTAACCGTTCTCCCTCGTTGCGCCACCGACAGTGTAGTCAGCCTCGGCGATCGCGTCAGGGACTAAATTTTTGCGTCTTCTTCCGACGCCGGGTGCAGCAAGTAGACCACTGCCCCGTGAGTCTGAAGCGCTACAGCCGGTAGTGGTGTACGAGACCTTCCTGCCCGCCGAGCATTGAACACAGCTCGTACTGGGGGTTGGTTCCTTCGTGTCACCACGGACAGTAAAAGGACAGATGTGCAAATCAGCAATACATTTTAAAAGGTATGAAGCGTCAACAAAACTTTTTTAAAAAGTGCAAATCAGCGCGATTAAAACAATGAATTTTCAAGGCCCCAAGAGCAACTCTAACCGTTCTCCCTCATTGCGCCACCGACAGTGCAGTCAGCCTCGGCGATCGCGTCAGGTACTAAATGTATGCGTCTTCTTCCGATCCCGGGTGCAGCAACTAGACCGCTGCCCTGTGCGTCTGAAGCGCTACAGCCGGAAGTGGTGCACGAGACCTTCCTGCCCGCCGAGCATTGAACACAGCTTGTACCGGGGGTTGGTTCCTTCGTGCCACCATGGACAGTAAAAGGGCAGATGTGCAAATCAGCAATACATTTTAAAAGGTATGAAGTGTCAAGAAAACTTTTTTTTAAACTGCAAATCAGCGCGATTAAAACAATGAATTTTCAAGGCCCCAAGAGCAATTCTAACCGTTCTCCCTCGTTGCGCCACCGACAGTGCAGTCAGCCTCGGCGATCGCGTCAGGGACTAAATTTTTGCGTCTTCTTCCGACGCCGGGTGCAGCAAGTAGACCGCTGCCCCGTGAGTCTGAAGCGCTACAGCCGGAAGTGGTGTACGAGACCTTCCTGCCCGCCGAGCATTGAACACAGCTCGTACTGGGGGTTGGTTCCTTCGTGTCACCACGGACAGTAAAAGGACAGATGTGCAAATCAGCAATACATTTTAAAAGGTATGAAGCGTCAACAAAACCTTTTTAAAAAGTGCAAATCAGCGCGATTAAAACAATGAATTTTCAAGGCCCCAAGAGCAACTCTAACCGTTCTCCCTCATTGCGCCACCGACAGTGCAGTCAGCCTCGGCGATCGCGTCAGGGACTAAATTTATGCGTCTTCTTCCGATCCCGGGTGCAGCAACTAGACCGCTGCCCTGTGCGTCTGAAGCGCTACAGCCGGAAGTGGTGCACGAGACCTTCCTGCCCGCCGAGCATTGAACACAGCTTGTACCGGGGGTTGGTTCCTTCGTGCCACCACGGACAGTAAAAGGGCAGATGTGCAAATCAGCAATACATTTTAAAAGGTATGAAGTGTCAACAAAACCTTTTTTTTAAAGTGCAAATCAGCGTGATTAAAACGATGAATTTTCAAGGCCCCAAGAGCAACTCTAACCGTTCTCCCTCGTTGCGCCACCGACAGTGCAGTCAGCCTCAGCGATCACGTCAGAGACTAAATTTATGCGTGTTCTTCCGACGCCGGGTGCAGCAACTAGACCGCTGCCCCGTGCGTCTGAAGCGCTACAGCCGGAAGTGGTGCACGAGACCTTCCTGCCCGCCGAGCATTGAACACAGCTCGTACCGGGGGTTGGTTCCTTCGTGCCACCACGGACAGTAAAAGGACTGATGTGCAAATCAGCCATACATTTTAAACGGTATGAAGTGTCAACAAAACTTTTTTTTAAACTGCAAATCAGCGCGATTAAAACAATGAATTTTCAAGGCCCCAAGAGCAACTCTAACCGTTCTCCCTCGTTGCGCCACCGACAGTGTAGTCAGCCTCGGCGATCACGTCAGGGACTAAATTTATGCGTCTTCTTCCGACGCCGGGTGCAGCAACTAGACCGCTGCCCCGTGCGTCTGAAGCGCTACAGCCGGAAGTGGTGCACGAGACCTTCCTGCCCGCCGAGCATTGAACACAGCTCGTACCGGGGGTTGGTTCCTTCGTGCCACCACGGAAAGTAAAAGGACAGATGTCCCAATCAGCAATACATTTTAAAAGGTATGAAGTGTCAACAAAACTTTTTTGTAAACTGCAAATCAGCGCGATTAAAACAATGAATTTTCAAGGCCCCAAGAGCAATTCTAACCGTTCTCCCTCATTGCGCCACCGACAGTGCAGTCAGCCTCGGCGATCACGTCAGGGACTAAATTTATGCGTCTTCTTCCGACCCCGGGTGCAGCAACTAGACCGCTGCCCTGTGCGTCTGAAGCGCTACAGCCGGAAGTGGTGCACGAGACCTTCCTGCCCGCCGAGCATTGAACACAGCTTGTACCGGGGGTTGGTTCCTTCGTGCCACCACGGACAGTAAAAGGGCAGATGTGCAAATCAGCAATACATTTTAAAAGGTATGAAGTGTCAACAAAACCTTTTTTTTAAAGTGCAAATCAGCGTGATTAAAACGATGAATTTTCAAGGCCCCAAGAGCAACTCTAACCGTTCTCCCTCGTTGCGCCACCGACAGTGCAGTCAGCCTCACCGATCACGTCAGGGACTAAATTTATGCGTGTTCTTCCGACGCCGGGTGCAGCAACTAGACCGCTGCCCCGTGAGTCTGAAGCGCTACAGCCGGAAGTGGTGTACGAGACCTTCCTGCCCGCCGAGCATTGAACATAGCTCGTACTGGGGGTTGGTTCCTTCGTGTCACCACGGACAGTAAAAGGACAGATGTGCAAATCAGCAATACATTTTAAAAGGTATGAAGCGTCAACAAAACCTTTTTAAAAAGTGCAAATCAGCGTGATTAAAACGATGAATTTTCAAGGCCCCAAGAGCAACTCTAACCGTTCTCCCTCGTTGCGCCACCGACAGTGCAGTCAGCCTCAGCGATCACGTCAGGGACTAAATTTATGCGTGTTCTTCCGACGCCGGGTGCAGCAACTAGACCGCTGCCCCGTGCGTCTGAAGCGCTACAGCCGGAAATGGTGCACGAGACCTTCCTGCCCGCCGAGCATTGAACACAGCTCGTACCGGGGGTTGGTTCCTTCGTGCCACCACGGACAGTAAAAGGACTGATGTGCAAATCAGCCATACATTTTAAACGGTATGAAGTGTCAACAAAACTTTTTTTTAAACTGCAAATCAGCGCGATTAAAACAATGAATTTTCAAGGCCCCAAGAGCAATTTTAACCGTTCTCCCTCGTTGCGCCACCGACAGTGCAGTCAGCCTCGGCGATCGCGTCAGGGACTACATTTTTGCGTCTTCTTCCGACGCCGGGTGCAGCAAGTAGACCGCTGCCCCGTGAGTCTGAAGCGCTACAGCCGGAAGTGGTGTACGAGACCTTCCTGCCCGCCGAGCATTGAACACAGCTCGTACTGGGGGTTGGTTCCTTCGTGTCACCACGGACAGTAAAAGGACAGATGTGCAAATCAGCAATACATTTTAAAAGGTATGAAGCGTCAACAAAACCTTTTTAAAAAGTGCAAATCAGCGCGATTAAAACAATGAATTTTCAAGGCCCCAAGAACAACTCTAACCGTTCTCCCTCATTGCGCCACCGACAGTGCAGTCAGCCTCGGCGATCGCGTCAGGGACTAAATTTATGCGTCTTCTTCCGACCCCGGGTGCAGCAACTAGACCGCTGCCCTGTGCGTCTGAAGCGCTACAGCCGGAAGTGGTGCACGAGACCTTCCTGCCCGCCGAGCATTGAACACAGCTTGTACCGGGGGTTGGTTCCTTCGTGCCACCACGGACAGTAAAAGGGCAGATGTGCAAATCAGCAATACATTTTAAAAGGTATGAAGTGTCAACAAAACCTTTTTTTAAAAGTGCAAATCAGCGTGATTAAAACGATGAATTTTCAAGGCCCCAAGAGCAACTCTAACCGTTCTCCCTCGTTGCGCCACCGACAGTGCAGTCAGCCTCAGCGATCACGTCAGGGACTAAATTTATGCGTGTTCTTCCGACGCCGGGTGCAGCAACTAGACCGCTGCCCCGTGCGTCTGAAGCGCTACAGCCGGAAGTGGTGCACGAGACCTTCCTGCCCGCCGAGCATTGAACACAGCTCGTACCGGGGGTTGGTTCCTTTGTGCCACCACGGACAGTAAAAGGACTGATGTGCAAATCAGCAATACATTTTAAAAGGTATGAAGTGTCAACAAAACTTTTTTTTAAACTGCAAATCAGCGCGATTAAAACAATGAATTTTCAAGGCCCCAAGAGCAATTCTAACCGTTCTCCCTCGTTGCGCCACCGACAGTGCAGTCAGCCTCGGCGATCGCGTCAGGGACTACATTTTTGCGTCTTCTTCCGACGCCGGGTGCAGCAAGTAGACCGCTGCCCCGTGAGTCTGAAGCGCTACAGCCGGAAGTGGTGTACGAGACCTTCCTGCCCGCCGAGCATTGAACACAGCTCGTACTGGGGGTTGGTTCCTTCGTGTCACCACGGACAGTAAAAGGACAGATGTGCAAATCAGCAATACCTTTTAAAAGGTATGAAGCGTCAACAAAACCTTTTTAAAAAGTGCAAATCAGCGCGATTAAAACAATGAATTTTCAAGGCCCCAAGAGCAACTCTAACCGTTCTCCCTCGTTGCGCCACCGACAGTGCAGTCAGCCTCGGCGATCGCGTCAGGGACTACATTTTTGCGTCTTCTTCCGACGCCGGGTGCAGCAAGTAGACCGCTGCCCCGTGAGTCTGAAGCGCTACAGCCGGAAGTGGTGTACGAGACCTTCCTGCCCGCCGAGCATTGAACACAGCTCGTACTGGGGGTTGGTTCCTTCGTGTCACCACGGACAGTAAAAGGACAGATGTGCAAATCAGCAATACATTTTAAAAGGTATGAAGCGTCAACGAAACTTTTTTTAAAAGTGCAAATCAGCGCGATTAAAACAATGAATTTTCAAGGCCCCAAGAACAACTCTAACCGTTCTCCCTCATTGCGCCACCGACAGTGCAGTCAGCCTCGGCGATCGCGTCAGGGACTAAATTTATGCGTCTTCTTCCGACCCCGGGTGCAGCAACTAGACCGCTGCCCTGTGCGTCTGAAGCGCTACAGCCGGAAGTGGTGTACGAGACCTTCCTGCCCGCCGAGCATTGAACACAGCTTGTACCGGGGGTTGGTTCCTTCGTGCCACCACGGACAGTAAAAGGGCAGATGTGCAAATCAGCAATACATTTTAAAAGGTATGAAGTGTCAACAAAACCTTTTTTTTAAAGTGCAAATCAGCGTGATTAAAACGATCAATTTTCAAGGCCCCAAGAGCAAATCTAACCGTTCTCCCTCGTTGCGCCACCGACAGTGCAGTCAGCCTCAGCGATCACGTCAGGGACTAAATTTATGCGTGTTCTTCCGACGCCGGGTGCAGCAACTAGACCGCTGCCCCGTGCGTCTGAAGCGCTACAGCCGGAAGTGGTGCACGAGACCTTCCTGCCCGCCGAGCATTGAACACAGCTCGTACCGGGGGTTGGTTCCTTCGTGCCACCACGGACAGTAAAAGGACAGATGTGCAAATCAGCAATACATTTTAAAAGTTATGAAGTGTCAACAAAACGTTTTTTTAAACTGCAAATCAGCGCGATTAAAACAATGAATTTTTAAGGCCCCAAGAGCAATTCTAACCGTTCTCCCTCGTTGCGCCACCGACAGTGCAGTCAGCCTTGGCGATCGCGTCAGGGACTACATTTTTGCGTCTTCTTCCGACGCCGGGTGCAGCAAATAGACCGCTGCCCCATGAGTCTGAAGCGCTACAGCCGGAAGTGGTGTACGAGACCTTCCTGCCCGCCGAGCATTGAACACAACTCGTACTGGGGGTTGGTTACTTCGTGTCACCACGGACAGTAAAAGGACAGATGTGCAAATCAGCAATACATTTTAAAAGGTATGAAGTGTCAACAAAACTTTTTTAAAAAGTGCAAATCAGCGCAATTAAAACAATGAATTTTCAAGGCCCCAAGAGCAACTCTAACCGTTCTCCCTCGTTGCGCCACCGACAGTGCAGTCAGCCTCGGCGATCGCGTCAGGGACTAAATTTATGCGTCTTCTTCCGACCCCGGGTGCAGCAACTAGACCGCTGCCCCGTGCGTCTGAAGCACTACAGCCGGAAGTGGTGCACGAGACCTTCCTGCCCGCCGAGCATTGAACACAGCTTGTACCTGGGGTTGGTTCCTTCGTGCCACCACGGACAGTAAAAGGGCAGATGTGCAAATCAGCAATAAATTTTAAAAGGTATGAAGTTTCAACAATTTTTTTTTAAAGTGCAAATCAGCGTGATTAAAACGATGAATTTTCAAGGCCCCAAGAGCAACTCTAACCATTCTCCCTCGTTGCGCCACCGACAGTGCAGTAAGAATCATTAACAATTATGTCCCATTAAGCTATCAAATAGTTTATATTAATATTTTGAGGGATATCCAGATAGAAATGAAAGTCCTTTGCTTGCTGCATAGCCCCATTTTTTATATCCAAGCAGTGAGGCAGAAGCACTCAGGGGGCTTGGAGCAATGGCTAAGATCCTTAATCTTTTAACCGCTGATGAGTAGCAACTCATCCGAAGGTGGCATAACTACACTGTATAGTACAGTGACAACGTTTTAGTGATATATTTTTGGACCCCTCTGTTAGAGTATTTCTCGATTACCAAATCTGCGTGCTTTCTTTCCCTGAAAGTTCAATGGTCAATTGTGTAGGAATCCATATAGACCTCTTTATCTAGGGCTACTTTGAACTGCTGATAAGGCAGATTTAAATTTAATAAAGCTGCTGCTCCTTTGAGCTTCAAGGCATCCTTAAGAGCGTTTGACCAAGCGGTCAGGGACTTGAGACTATTTGAAAGTGCAGCTTCAAGCCAAATGAGATTTTTCAAAGAACCTTTTTAACGACCTGTGCTGAGTCATATATTTCAGTATACTGGCTCTTTACATAAGATGTTGATCACTCAGCTTACAATCCATCCTGATCTGAGATGGTAAGGAGTTATGCAGGAGTTTAAACAGTGACCTGAAGACGGTGCTCTGGGCATTGTTCAAAAAGACGCCAAGCTTGCCTAGCAAAGCTTCTGCACCATATGCCAGAATCAGGATCAGTTTAGCATTAAATATTTTCAGCAATGGTTCGAGAGTGGACTTGTTTATACTTTCGAATATGGTTTGAAAGAAGAATTGTAGTGAAGTAGATTTTGGTTTTAATAAGTTAAGATGTGTTTTGTGACCTCCCTTGTCGTCCAACCAGAACCCCAAGTATTTGTGTTTATTTGAGACAGGTGATGTTTGTTTAACAACTAGGCACCGTTTTGTTTCTTTTTCCTGCCATATATCACAACATTTGAGCTGCAAAGGTTGTATAAAACAGTGATCAGATTTTGTAGCCCTATCGGCGTTTGACTAAAAGGAAAATGTCTTCATAGATGAAAGAAGTGATATGTTGGTTTGCCAGTTTTGGGGCTGGCTAATTACTGAATACAACGCTGGTACAAATGGCACATCGGCAGGTTAAAAAGAGCCAGGGCTAATACACACCCTTGTTTTTCAAGCACCCAGCAACATTTAAATGAACTGTGCAAGTATTTCATATTATATCAGAATTTGTATGTAAATGATGCACATTTAAGTGTTTTGGAAACAAATACTTTAATATGATCAAATCAAATTAATAAACTAGGTGATGCCATTTCCACACATTATCGTTTCAATCAATCAAGCAGGGAATTGTAAGTGTACTACTCACCCGTGAGGGTCTCAAGGCGCTGAGAGGGGGATCCGCAGATCTTTTTAGCCGAACAGCCAGGTCTTGAGGGTCTTCCTCAAGGTGTTCAGGGAGGGAGTGCATCTGATGTCTGCCGGTAGCTCACTCCATGTCTTGGCTGCAATGTGAGAGAAGGATCTTCCACCTTCTCTTGCTCAGTGGATGCTTGGGGTTTCGGCCAGTGCGAGGTTGGAAGATCGGAGGTTTCATTTGGGTACGTGGAAGTTGATTTTGTCGTTGAGGTATTTGGGTGCGTTGTTGTGTAGGCATTTGTAGGCGTGAGTGAGGATTTTGAAAGTGACTCTTTTCTACATGGGGAGTCAGTGGAGACTTCGTAGGTGTTGGCTGATGTGTTCGTATCGGGGGATGCCGAGGACGAGTCTGGCGGCGGTGATCTGTATTGTCTGGAGTTTGCGGAGTAGGGACTTGTTGATGCCGGCATAGATTGCGTTTCCATAGTCTAGTCTGCTGGTGATGAGTGCTTCGTTGACTGTCTTCCTTGACTCAGGGGGGATCCACTTGAAGGTCTTGCGGAGGGTGTTGAAGCAGCTGGATGTGACGGCGTTGACCTGTCGGTTCATGGTGAGTGATGAGACAAGTACAATGCCAAGGTTCTTGGAGTGGTCTGAGGGAGTAGGTGGGCTTTCGAGGGCGGTCGGCCACCAGGTGCTGTCCCATGCAGAAGGGGTGGTACTGAGGACGAGGACTTCTGTCTTCTTGGCGTTGAGCTTCAGGCAGCTGTTGGTCATCCAGACTGCAGCGTCTTGCATTCCTTTCTGGAAGTTGATTTTGACAGTGGCGGGGTCTGTGGTGAGGGAGAGGATGAGCTGGGTGTTTTCGGCGTAGGACACGATGTTGAGGCCGTGTTGTCGGATGATAGCTGCGAGGGGGGCCATGTAGATGTTGAAGAGGGTGGGGCTCAGGGATGAACCCTGTGGGATTCCGCAGGTGATTTTCATGGGGTTGGGGAGGAAGGGTGGGAGTCTGATCCTTTGGCTTCTTCCAGTGAGGAATGATAGGATCCAGTCCAGGGCTGTTTCTTGTATGCCTGCGTTGTGTAGTCTGGCGACTAGTGTGCGGTGGGAGACGGTGTCGAAGGCTGCTGATAGGTCGAGTAGGATGAGTGCTGCGGAGTGGCCTTGGTCCAGGAGGGTGTGGATGTTGTCTGTGGCGGCGAGTAGGGCGGTCTCTGTGCTGTGGTTGCTTTGGAATCCGGATTGGGACGTGTCAAGGACGGCGTTCTCTTCAATGAATCATGCCAGTTTCCTGTTGACTGTTTTCTCTACTACTTTGGCTGCGATGGGGAGGAGCAAGATTGGCTGATAGTTCTAGAAGTTGGTGGGGTCAGCTGTGGGCTTCTTGAGCAGGGGTCGGACTTCTGCGCGCTACGGCTCTGTGATAGATGTGAGGGGGGCAGGGGTTATTGGGGGCCCCCGAGTGGATGCTTTTCATGGTCGAGGTGGTGTCTTCGGCCGTGATCGGTGTCCAGTTGGAGATGGTGGTCTGGCTGGTGTTTCTGGGGTCCGGGGTGCCGTCTGTGGCACTTGGTGGATGGTCGATGAAGTTGTCGTAGAGGTTTTTGATCTTGAGGTGGAAATTGGTTCCAAGCTTGCCACAGAGGTCTTGGGATGGAGTGATGTCTGTGACTTCACTGCGTGGGTTGGTGAATTCTTGAATCACACTGAAAAGTTCCTTGGAGTCGGCCAGGATATTGTTGTGGATGAAGTTCCTCTTGGTGGCTCTGATCTGGTTGTGGTAGTCTGTCATGGCGTCCTTGTAGGTGGTGTGGTGTATAGTTTTATTGGTAAAATTGTATGTGTAAATGAAATGGTAATTTCAATTGAAAATGTGTTGTCTGTAATGGCAGTGTGCTACCACACAATGCATACACCACTCTACGCCACTCCACTCTACTCTTCAGCAACCCACACCACTGCACTCTACTATGCACCACTCCACTTTACACCACTCCACACCATTGCATTTTGGGCCACTCCACTCTGCACCACTCCACTCTATGAACTGTACTCTATTCCACTTCACTCTACACCTCTATTCTACTCTCCATTCTACTCTACTCTGCATCACTCTATGCTACCCATTGCACTCAATGCAACTCTACTCTGCACCACTGCACTCTACTCTGCACCACTGTACTCTATGCCACTGTACTCAATGACACTCAACCCTGAACCATCTTACTATATGCAATGCATTCTACACCACTGCACTCTTCGCAACTGTACTCTACACCACTTCAATCTAGGCCACTCTACTCTACTCTCCATAACTCCACTCTACGCCACTCTGCAGCACTGCACTTGCTCATGTTGCTACTGGATTCAAGCTAGCCTGGCTGATGAGGAGTGTTACCCTGAAACTGGTCCCAGAATGCTTGTTTCCGGTTCAGGGAGGACTTGGCCTGGCAGTTTTGGACTGGACTATTCCCATGAGGCACAGGGTCAAGACTGATTTGCATATGGCTGGGTCCAAACTGGGTGGCGAAGTGAGCTAAAGAACGATGATGGATTCAACCCAGATCTGTGACTGGGGATGAGTGTCTGAAAAGTTTCAGCACTCCATCCATCATCTCCTTGTGTTTGCTTTGTTTGCCCCAAGTTGGCAGGGTATGCCCGGACGTGGATCCCTTGCTCACTTTTCCACTGGATTCAAGCTAGCCTGGCTGATGAGGGGTGTTACCCTGAAACCGGTCCCAGAATGCTTGTTTCCGGTCCAGGGAGGACTTGGCCTGGCAGTTCGCGCTGGACTGTTCCGATGAGGCACAGGGTCAAGACTGATTTGCACATGGATGGGTCCAAAATGGGGTGGGAAAGTGAGCTAAAGAACAATGATGGACTCAACTCAGATCTGTGACTGTGGGTGAGTGTCTGAAAATTTTCAGCACTCCGTCCATCATCTCTTTGTGTTTGGTTTGTTTGCCTACTTTGGCAGGGTATGCCCACACGTGGGTGCCTTGCTCACTTTGCCACTGGATTCAAGCTAGCCTGGCTGATGAGGGGTGTTACCCCAAAGCCGGTCCCAGGATGCTTGTTTCCGTCCCAGGGAGGACTTGGCCTGGCAGTTTGGGCTGGACTATTCCCATGAGGCACAGGGTCAAGACTGATTTGCATATGGCTGGGTCCAAACTGGGGTGGCGAAGAGAGCCAAAGAACTATGATGGATTCAACCCAGATCTGTGCCTGAAACGTTTCAGCACTCCATCCATCATCTCCTTGTGTTTGCACTGCACTGTATGCCACTGCACTCAGTGCCAATACACTCTAAGCCAATGCAGTATACTTGGTACCCCTCCACTCTATGCCCCTTCACTCTATGCCAATCCACTGTACGCCACTCTAATCTACTCTGTGCCACACTACGCCACTCTAATCTACTCTGTGCCACTGGACTCTAAAGCACTTTACCCTATGCCATTACACTCTATCCTTCACCACTCCACTCTACGCCACTTCACTCTACTCTGAAACAATCTACTCTACACCACTGCACTCTACATCACTCTACTCCACTCAGTGTCGCTGCACTCTAGGCCAATCCACTGAACGCCAGTTTAATCTACTCTGCACCACTGCACTCTATGCCACTGCACTTTACACCGCTTTACTCTTTGCTATCACACTCTATGCCACTACACTCTACCCTGCACCACTCCACTCTACGCCAGTTCACTCTGCTGTGAAACAATCTACTCTATGACACTGCACTCTTTGCTACTCTACTCCACTCTGTGCCACTGCACTTTACGCCACTTTACTCTAAACCACTGCACTCTTTGCCATTTGCATTTTACACCAATGCACTTTATGCCACTCTACTCTGTACCACTGAAGTGTACGCAACTTCTCTCTACATCACACTACTGTACGCCACTGCACTCTATGCCAAAGCACTCTACGCCACTCTACACCACTGCACTCTATGACACTATACTCAGCAACTCCGTACTCTCTGCCCCTGAACTCTATACCACTCTACTCTGCATCACTGCACTCTATGCCACTCTACTCTGCATCGCTACACTCTATGCCACTGCAGTCTGCAGCACTCCACTCTATGCCACTGTACTCTAAACCACGCAACTCTATGCCACTATACTCTATTCTGCACTACTCTGCGCAACTGCATTGTGCCATTCTACTGTAGGCGGATGATGCAATGTTAATTGTAAAGGACCATTCAGTAAACCTGACTCTCATGTTACGCTAACTTATTAAGTTTGGATTTTGGTCTGGACTCAAAATTAATTGGACCAAATCAATCCTGGTCCCCCTGACTGGTGTCGAACTAGGTCGGAAATGCCCTATCAGTTACAATAGCAAACTGAACCCATCAGATATCTGGGTGTTCTGTATCATATGGATATTGCAAGCTTGATCAGGGTGAATTATGGGCAGTATATGTTGACCCCTCAATCCGCTGTAGGCAAGTGGATTACCTCCAGCTATCTCTGGTCAGTAAGATCGCTTTAATTAAAATGGTAGTCCTGCCCAAACTAGGATCAGCTGGCGTATATTGCAGCTTCTATATCACAAAAGCAGATTCGAGGCCCCCAGCTTTGAAGCCTGGTATTTAGTGGTGCAAGTATAATTTATTCATCACTGGTTCCATAATAGCAGGCCCGCATGTTGTGATTAAACGGGCCTGGTGTCCCAACTCCCATCAGCCCCTTTACTCAGTTCCCAAGGCCTACTCAAGAAATACACATGGTGTGCTGCGCCATCTGGGCTTGGAATAGATTGGCAGCTCTGTGTAATGTATCCATCCCATACTCTCCGCACATACCCATTGCGCAATATCGCCTGCTCCAATTATATTTCAATTTTGGGGCTGTGCGGTCGGTGGGGAAGAGACATATCACAGCACTAGTAAATTTATTTGTAGCACATACTTTCAAAACATTTAGTGAATATGTGGATGAGTAACCGTCTACCATGTTGGATGTTATCACCTATAATAATCTCTCACATGAAGCTTGACACCTCTTTGACAAGTTCCCATAGGAACCCCCGAAATGGCCTGTGCTGCGCATTCTACTGACTAATCCACAATCACATAGACTTATCTCATCACTGTACACTGCAGTCATTGACTGCTTGACTTTGGAACATCGTAAGGCTCGCTGGGAATGGGTGGGTGACCTGGGACTGAAAATACCAGTAGAACAATGGCAATATTGCTACTAGCAAACCAGAGAGGTATCTTCCAAACGGCAGGTATTGATTGATTCACTATAAGTTTTTACATAGAGTGCACCTTTTGCCACTGACTCTTACACGATTTTATTCAGATGTTGATACTAGTTGTAGGCATTGTGGCACTATGAGTGCAGACTTTTTTCATCTTGCGTGGACCTGCAAAGAGGTGGCCACTTTGTGGTCTTGACTCATGTCGGTTCTCCATAAAATGACATACCATACCTATCGTCTCACTCCCATTACGGTTTTGTTAGGATATGTCAAGAAGATTCCGAAAACATATAGAAAGTTCACTGCTATGGGTTTGCTTCTGGGGAAACGCAGAGTGGCTATGAGATGGGGTAGTAATTTTTCCCCTAAGTTTCAAGATTTCAAGTTTCAAGATTGGATGAAAGATATCCAATTGTGTGAGGAGTGGGCGGGACATATGCAAAGACATATGCAAAATCTTTGTCCACCTTCGTCTTGTCTGTGAGACTTCTGGGATCCATTGAGAGTTTATCTGGCAAAATTAAACCTGGATCAGAACGGGTGTGTTCCTCCACAATAAATTATGGCTCCTGGATGTATAACATTTTTCATTTGGATATGTATTGGGTTCTTCTGCTTTGAGGGGGCGATGTGCTTTTGCTAAATGTAGGATTTGTTGGTGGCCACTGCAACCCAGACATGCTTTTCGACAATTACTGAGTGCAGTGAGATGGTTATTTCTGTGAATATGTAATCCAGTCATCTTGCTATACTTTCTCTGTTGCCATACTATTTATACTGGCTTTGCTGTCTAAAAGTTATGAATGAAATAATTAAAAAAGAAAATAGTATGTCCAGTTGAGATTTCTTTTCCTTCCTATCGCCCACTGTTGTAACTGGCACTTTCTGGTTGGCTGAGGCGATGCCCTAACCAGGCAGAACCTACTACTCCCATCAGGGGCAGGTGATTACACACAACTGTATAACCTGCACTCACACTTGGGTAGGTTGGCACTGAGCAATCAGCCATATCACAGAGGAAATGTGTAAAGCATTGGCACAGCACTCACGATGAATAAACTAAGCGTCACAAAACTGATCTCACATGTGATGTATGTAACTAACATTTGATTTCAACACACACAATAATCAACATAACATGAATATGATGTATTTCTGGGCATAAATTACACTTGGAATTATTACTAGCAGTACTAGGCCCAACCATGTTAAAATGACATCAGTAATATGGACACTTGGAAAAGATCCTAATCTATACCCCCCTGCACCCTTATACAGTGCAATACGTCCACCCATGCCCACTCTAGCAATTCTTATAATTCAATACCACACAGTTACAGGGTGAAGCCGGGGTCACAAAAATATCAGAAATATGTACATACATGGAATTATAACACATTTTACTGCATCACTGGCCTAGGCCACACGGGTAAAACCAATGTCTAAAGTAATATTCTTCTGACAAGAAACCAACGTGTAAGGCAACACCGCCAGCCAGCGTCGTGAATCACCGGTGGTCTGCAGACTGTCACTCCTACACACACACACACTCACTCCGCACCGATACACAGTGCAGAGGATGGCAGGCAGGTCTGTACGGAATGCGCTCACACACATACGCACTTAGCACCCTAATGCTGTGCACTGATACCCAGCAGGTCAATTGATAACACACTGCAGACCCTGTGGTTCCAGGCCTCCCTCCAACTCACTTCAATTATCCTACACCCACAGATTGGAGATAACCAGTCCTCCCTGTGGACACTAGGCCGGATGCCATTGAAGTCACACTTAGTCAGGGTCCTAGGGAAGTAGGTGGGGTAGATAGCAGGACTAATTAGGAGGCAGCCATCATATGAAGATTGGCCACCACTTTGGAAATTCACCCACAGGATGCGGAGCAGAAGCAGGCTGAGGGCAGTAGTCGGTCACACCAAAGGGTTCCACAAGGGCCTTCCGGCACCAGCCCGATTCTAAGAAGCACAGAGGGGGTAACATAGTCTCTTGACACTCTGCTGATCGTTCTCAGAAGCGTTCCTCCAGCCAGTCAATCACTCACACCATCGAGGCCTGAGCAGACAATGTTACCTGGCAACACAATGTCGTCTTGGGCCGGGTAAGGAGAGGGCTGCTGGTCCGCCGCACTGAGAGCCAAACAGGGAGCAGTCAATGAATGGGGAATGTAGCAGGAAAGTCTTTCAGAAGAAGGAGGCACCCCGTCAAGTACACGTCGATCAGAGGCCTCTTCCATGTTGCGACCAGTGTATCTCTGCCTTGATGAAGTATGCCACCGTAGTTATGCTGTAGTGTGCTTTTGAAGTTGGGGGTGGTTCAAAGGGACTCCCTTTGAACCACAGATGTCATAGCTAAATTTCAGTCCTGTCTGACATGAGGCCATGAAACGCAGATCTTAATCTTTAGTGGAGCCATAATTTGGCTCCAGAGGCCTAGTGTCAAAACCTCTTCCATCAATCAACTCAGCTAGGCCCGCAAATGGCGTTCCAGTTGCATGCCCAATGTTTTATAGCTGTTACTGGGGAATGCCCAGATGTGCTTTCCCAGCCTCCAGTGTAGACTGCCGCCAAACTGAAAGGCTCACAAAGAGATTTAGAGTAGAGAAATGTCCACTTTCTAGTAGTGCCATTTCTACGCTAATCATGCCAAAACCACCTTTACCACTGGAAAGGGTTCGTCATTGCAAATCCAATAGTCGGATAATTATGAGGCTTATTGCAGCCTGAAGTAATTTCAACCATTCCCCCATGTTAGCCTATGGGAAGAGCAGACCTCATAGCTACTGAAAACACATGGGTTTCCTCACTATCAGGACAGGGAACACGCATATGTACCTGCCCTGTCTTTCACCTACCACTTGCTCACCCCTTAAAACGTACCTTCGGGGTGCTCCCGTGGTAGTGAATGGTCCTCTCAGGCTGGCTAGTGATTTAAAAATGCCAGCCTGAGCCGAAGATCAATTGCGCACACACAGACCTACAAGGGGCAGGCCGGAGACATGTTTAGAAACACCATTGGTGCAAGTGCAAGAGCAGGCTTGACACCAGTTTAAAAACATCATAGGTGGAAGTGCAAACACATAGGCCTGCAATGGCAGGCCTAACCAATCTTTAGAAACATCATTGGTATAAGCGCGCAGACCGGCCTGCAATGGCAGGCTGGACACATGTTCAAGCACATTATTGGTGGAAGTGCACAGAGTGGTCTGCAACAGCAGGCTGGTCACAGGTTTTAAACATCATAGGTGCAAGTGTGCACACCAGCCTGCAATGGTAGGCTGGACAGTGGTTTACAACCACCACAGGTTTTAAACATCATAGGTGCAAGTGCGTACACATGGGTCTGCAATGGCAGACCTGACCTATGCTCAGGCCACTAGTAAGCACCACTTCCTAATCTATAAAGGAATGGCGTGTGTATTTTCACACTGCATTTACAGTGGGAAAGTGCCCCAGGCCCTAATACCACAACAAGAAAATCAACAGCAACCGGGAGGTGTCCCATGGGGGGAGCCGACACCCCAGGTAGGGACCATTCACATGGGGGTTCGTCCCCACCTTGGCGGTGAACACGCAGGTGTACCTACCCGGCCACTCACCCAAGCTCCACCCCTCAGAATTGACCATAGAACTTCTCTGGTGGTAGTGAAAGTCTCCTTCAGGGTTGGCTACTAACTGAGAAAGGCCAACCTGAGCACGAGACATGTTTGACAGGCTATTCCGGTGGGCTTCACAATCAGTGCTGCGTCCCACTACTAGCCAGTGCAGATCCCGCCTTGAGTATGTGGTGTACCTCTTTCCTGAGTACTTACAGGTACAACACCTAAACTAATCTAGTGCACACCCTATCCTAGCATTTGTAGGAGGGGCCCACACACAATCCTGCTGCAGCACACAAGGAAAGAGCCCAGAGTCCTAAAAGAGAGTCTGCAAAAACCTGGAGAACAAAAAGCTAAAGGTTTTAGGGAAACCACCCTAAGAAGGGCCATGTCCAACACCAACTATCAATGATATGACTTCTTCCCTTTTTACTGTTTCATAGGCTTCCTAGAGCATGACTGTGGAGCCTACGTGTCTTTATTTCTGTTTTGCCATTATGCCCTTGTCTTTAGGTACCATGGGTCTATGAGCCAGGGTTTTTCCTTCCCTTCTGCTCTGCCCTATATTTCTACCCACACTGGGGAGTGGTCTGAGATTCCCATTGCAAATTGTCTAGTACCTACAAATCTGTCCATGTGTGGGTGTTGCATCAGAAGATAATCAACATGGGAGAACCTTTGGTGTGCTGTTCAGTAGAAGGTGTATTGTTTTTGCCATATGTTTGTATGCCTTAGATCTATCAGCCAGAGAGCCACGAGGAAGGAAGACAATGGACCAGGCGATCTACGAGTCACTCCAGTGGACTTTCTGTCTTAGTTTTGTTGACTACCACTACCAAATGTTAAAGTCACCCCCCAAAACCAGTATTCCCAGGAGTAGTGTAGGATAGTGCATCTTTTTGCATGGCCGACCCCCACTTTTTGCCTGAGGTGATTTCAAACTGTTAGTGTACTAGATCCCTGCTAACCAGGTCCCCAGTGCCAGATCTCTTTCCAAAAACACTGTACCATAATTGGCACAACTTCAGCTACCCCTATAAGTCCCTAGTAAGTGGTACTCCATGGTAGCCTAGGCATGGGTACTGAAAAGGGTCCTCTGAGGCTGCAGCACTGGTTGTGCCACAGGGCCCCCTTAGCAAGGCTATGCACTGTGTGTCTTGGTGCAGCAAAATTGGAAGACTCAACATGGCACACAGCCCTGTGTGCCATGCTTTTCAAGCACTGCATAAGATACAGGTAAGTCACCCCTACTGCAGGCCTTCAGCTCTAAGGCAGGGTGCACTATATCCTATGTGTTGGCAGATCAGTATGAGCAGATATGCCTCTAAAATGTCCAGTCCATTCTGTGATGCTATAAGTGAACAGGGAAGCCATAAAGCATACATGTGCTGGATACCTGTCAACACAAGTTTCGTAGCTCCATGATGGGTTCACTGATTTCTAAGATGTTTGGTTCCAGACATCTTAATAAATCCTCACTGATGCCAGTGTTGGATTTATTAATAACTTCACAAAGGAGACCCTTTTAGAGAGTCACCTGAACCTTACCCAAACAATAGTGAGGTCTCTGGCCGGCCTTCACCTGCCTGTCACCACCAGACATGTTTTTGAGCTCATGTGGTGAGAGCCAGTGCTCTCAGAGGGCAGAAATAATACCTGCTCTGGGCAGGGTGTTTCACACCCCGTCCAGGACTGGATGGCCTTCCCAGGCGGGAAGCTTCTAAGGCAATACCGCCTTTGAAATCCAACCCAGGAACCCCCAGATGGTGCGGGAGGAAAGCCCCCATTTCCTGCTCCACTTTTGGTGGGAGGAAAGGTAAGAAAATTAGTTCGATGAGGAGGAGATCGCCTCTCTAAGTTGCCTGCTTCTGACTGCAAGGACCCTAAAGACATACAATGCCCGGCTGACCTCTTTGCTCTGCACCCAGCCCCTCTGTTCCCAGCACCAACTAACCAGCTCTGCTCCTGTGGTCCCAAGGCCCTTACTACCTCCTCCCTCTAAGGAGACCTATCAGACTTACCTGTAAGTCCACCTGTGCAGTGCATTTTCAAGTGGCCCCCTTTGTCTTTGTGCACCATTTTCCAAGACCCTCAGCGCTCCCGCCCGATCCATGACGCTTCCGAACTTCTCCTGCTTGAACTTTGGACCTGGACCCAACATTAACCTAACAGAATAAGGTGAACTCCATGAAAGCATTGCCTGATTTTATATGCCATTTTCCTCCTTTTTCCCAATGTTTCTTATGGTGCGTATTTGGGCACAAAATTTTACGAACTTTGAAAAATCGTGACTCTGAAAGTACTTACCTTAGAACTGTGGTCTTGGTCTTAAAAAGTACATAAAAATCTCAGATTTATTCCTCAGTGTGTGTCTCATTTATTGACTCAGTGAGTACAACAAATGCTTAACACTACCCTCTGATAAGCCTAACTTCTCGCCCACACAACCGCAAAAAGAGCATTAGAAATATCTGCTTTTACCCCTGTGTACTATTTGGGGATTCTCTGGACTCTCTGCACAGTGTACTTCTTTTTAGTACACTTTATAGAGAGCCAGCTACCTACAGGTAGCTTCCAGCCAGAACTTCTCAACCCTCCTCCTCTTCACCCTCCACACCCACCTGTCCGGCAAATCTCTGGTAGCTGACTGAACCGAATCCACCTCCGGTGCACGTGTTAACCAGGAGGAACCCTGGCATAACTGTTTGACTCTGATCTCTCCTTTGCAGATCCCTTCAATCTGCTTTCTGAAGCTTAAGTCAATTAGGACGCTGTTACATCTGCTTCCGGAAGAGACCTTCAAAACAGTAATTCATGCCCTTGTGACATCTTGCCTGGATTATGCCAGCAGCCTCTACCCAGGTCTTCTTGCTTTTTTGATCCATAGACTTCAGATCATACAGAATGCAGCTGTTATGCTACTCCTGCAGGTCCCTTTCTGTCAACATATTTGTCCAGCATCTTAATCAGCTACACTGGCTCGCTGTAGCAAAAAGGATTGATTATAAGGCTCTCACTTTGGCCTTTAGAGCCTTGAAGGGCAAAGGTCCCCGCTACTTGAGAAGCATACTTGCCAGGTACCAACAAGAGAGATCCTTGAGACCAACCACCTCTACTTATACGTATGCCCAGGTTTGCTAAAATTTGTCATGGAGGTACGTCATTTACAGCACTAACAGCAAAGCTATGGAATTCCTTGACAAACTTTGCATGGCTGTGTCCAAGCAATGCTTCAGGAAAGAATTAAAAACCTGGCTCTTTGAACCAAATTAGATGTGTTAGTTAAAACACATTCTCAGTCTCTGCTTTTGAGCACCGGGACGCTTCTGCAGAAGCAGCTGAGCTCTTTACTAGTGTCATTGATTGATTGACCTGTAACAGATGGGAACCTATCTCTGGGACGGTGAATGCTTGCAGTTGGGGTGGGATGTAGAATATAGGTTTATCGTGAGGCCCTCTCAGTGCTACGTCCACAACACATATCTATCTTGTTGGTCTAGCCATGTCTGTTGAGAGACAAATTAGAGTGACTTTTTTTTAATAAGAGCCCTAATCTCGAGTTAGTGGGGTATCCTGAGTGGGTAATATTTTGTAGCCATATCTGTCTAACACTTTACAATGATTGCCCTTCAGTTGGGTTTCTTGTAGCATGACAGCATCTGTGACCTGTCTTTTGAGGTATTGCTAAACAATCTCTCTTTTCACTCTGTTTCCCAACCCATTAAAGTTTCAGGATAGCACTTTTAATGTTTTCCCGGCTGTCATTTTGGAATAGTTTCTGCTGAATCTGCGGGGGGTCCCTGGATTAATTGCTGCATATGGAGACCCCAGTAGCCTAGGCATGGTCATTCTATCATGTATGGGCCAATAAGAGGTTTGGTGACTGCAGAATAAACACATCAACCAAAACAAGACACCACTGTAATAAAACTGTTTTCAGTGTCATGACAGTTCCATCTCATTGGAGTTTGCTCAATTCGAACATTCAATTATAAAATAGGTTCATTATATTTTATTATTTTCAGAATCTGCCTAGCTCTGACATTTCATTCAAGCCTCTCATAGTACTGTTAAATTTAAGAATTAAGTAGGCTTCACTCTTCATACGGGCAGCCTCAAGGTCGCCACCTCTTGGGTTGAATTTGCGCACATTCAAAACAGTCCATTGTAGATCTTTTTCAGTGTGGTTCTTTTATATGCAGTGGCTAACCATTGGCGCAGATGTAATCTTTGTTTTTATAAACCGATGTTGCACCACACGCTGTTTGACCTCAAGGTTAGTTTTCCCAATGTACAATTTTTGACATTAGCAAATGATGGCATAAACCAGGTTTTTTGTTTTACAATTTGAAAATTCATTTTATGTTTCCATGTAACGTTGCTGTTCGTGATTTGAGAACCTTCAATCGTGCAGCTACAAACAGAGTAATATCCGCACTTATGGTGGCCTTCTATAGGTTTGAAATTCCATTGAGACTTAAGTTGATAGGTTTATTTTCCTGGAAAACATTAGCCCTTACGATCTGTTGTCCATTACTAGCATTTTTCTTCAACACAAATAATGGTGCTTCTAGGGTACATTCTGAATTTTTTATAAGGTGCCAATCGTTGCAAATGATTTGTCGAAATGTATAAGTATGGGAACCATATGTGAAAACACAATCTAGTTTGTCCATTGGCTGTTTTTCTTTTTTTTACAAGGAGATGATCCCTAGGTGTGTACCATGGAGTGTTTCAGTAATTTATTTGGATATCATCTTTCTTTTAGTTCATCCCTCAATGTTCATGCATGTAGCTCATAATCTTCTTTCTGAGAGCAATTCCGTCTTATTCTTAGAAATTGTCCATAGGGCAAATGATCTTTCAGATTGTGAGGATGAAGCTCGTATAATGAAGTACAGTATTCTTGTCTGTGGGCTTTCTATACAGTGTTGTAATCAGTTCATTTTCAAAAGTTCTTACTTCACCATCTAGAAACATAAGGTTTGTTTTGCCTTTCATCAGACTGAATTGGATTGGATGTCTGTTGTTTAGCCAGTCGTGAAATGTCACAAGGTCTCCTTCAGTACCATTCGACAGGCACCATATATCGTCAATGTAACGGTACCACTGTACCAGGTGTTCTGCAGATGGATTGTCAGTGTGAATGACCTTATCTTCCAATCTGGCCGTGAAGAGTGCTGCCATTTCTGGCGTAAAGGGATATCCCATAGTAGTCCCTTTTATTTGAAAGAAAAATGTATTCTCGAATTTGAAAAAAAAGTTTTTTAGTGCTATAGAGGTTAGTTTTAGAATGAAATCAGTTGGAAACTTGACGTGGTCATGTTCTGCTTTCCAAATGGAACTCAGTGGCTTGAAGTGCTTCATCCTGAGGAATCTGTGTATAGAGTGAGACTATGTCCAACGTTACTAACCAATGTTCAGAGGAATTAAATTGGTGACCTTCAACTTTGTTTATAAAATCCATGGTGTCTCGTTAATACGAGGGGACTCTTTCTAGGAAGGGTTTTAGGAAAATATCCACATATTGAGAAATGGATTCCATTAATGAGTCACATCCTGACACAATCGGCCATCCCAGGGGTTGTTTTTCTTTTTTAATGAATTTTTGGCAAAAAGTAAATGAATTGAATCCTTGGATTTTTTAAAATCAAATATTCCAATTCCTTCAGGCTAAGAATACCTGCTTTGAATGCTTCCTTTAGGATCTTAACTATGTCCTCCTTTAGTTGGATCATTGGTAATTTGTCGACTCCAAGTCTGATTATACACCTGACTTTTCATTCCGTCAAGTAGGATTCCTTCGACCAGATAACTTCTTCACCACCTTTGTCGGCCAGCTTGATGACTATTGAGTTGACTATTTTTAGATCTTGAATAGCCTTTCTTTGTTGTGATGTTATTTTGTTCATAATATACGTTTTTTTCATCACCAATTGATGTAGGGAAGAAAGGACCACCTGCTCGAATGCAATTATTTCTTCAGGAATGATGTGGGCAGGAGAGAGAAACATTGATTTATTGCATAACCCTGATGGCTCTTTAGTCAAGCTAATTTACTTTGTGAAAAAGAATGCTTTTAGTTGAATTTTTAAGAAGAATTTCATGTTCTCGATATTTAGTTTGACAAAATCAGTATGATTGTTGGGTACGAATTTTAGTCCTAGTTCCAAAACTGTTTTTGTGGACAGATTTACTATAGAGGGTGCAGCTAGTTTTTGTAAAACTGGTGCCTTGTACGCATCTCCCACGGTTGGGGTTTGAACCGTACTGTACTTTTTTGCTGGCCTCTGTCTAAAAAAGAACTCTGCCTCTGTTGGTTTTGATTATAGGGTCCTTCTCCTAGGTTTGAATCAGCAGTGGAATCAGATGATGAGGTTTGCGAAAATGTCTAAAATCTAGTTTTGGATCTTCCCTGATATTCCGATAGTACTCTCCTTGAGTCAGTTTTGATATAAGTCATCTTTGAGATATGGATAAACAGACTCAATGTTAAAAAAAATTGTCCTTTTAAAATTTGGTCAATTTGAAATTTATAGTGTTGTCCTTAAATGTAGACATGTCATTATCTATTTTTTCCAAAAGTCTTAATTTATGATGTTGTATGGGTTGCCTTTTATAGCCTGAATTTGTTCTTATATTTCTTCTGCATGTTTCCTACTGATCCTTTTGCGCTGTTTTTATGGAATGAACCATAAGATCTCAACTGCATTTCATGTTTATAAAGCTGAAGCCTTTCTTATGTTATGGGTCGTCTGTGAAGATAACTGGAGTGTTCTTTACTTGAAGGCCCTAAGGAATGGTGCCTTCCTTTAAATGTTCAAGCAAGAAGAAGCCATGTAGTTCTGTATGTGTATGCATTTTCATAACCTTGGAAGTTTGTCCAATTTATTTGTTGTTTCGCAGACGTACTTAAAGTGATTGCGGAGAAGGGGAAGGCAGTGGAAATTAATTTATTTATATGCTCTAAAAGCTTTTTGGTCCCACTAATGAGAGCGAGAAACATAAGATATTGTGCCCAAACCATTCTTGCATTGCAAGGTATCTCAAACGATGAAACATGTGTTGCTCTAATTCGCTTTCTTTTGCTGCTGTCCGATCACGCAGAACTATGCATTCTATTTAAAACATGTGAGGCTGCGACTGTCGTTAGAGATTACAATTTAGAAAGAATTCAAGTATAGAGTTTTAACATCTGGCTGCAAGAAAAGTAATTTTGTAATATTTATAAAGGATGAATTGTTCTTAATGTTTTATCTTTCTTAATCTTTATGGTTTCACTATTACATTATTAGATATGAAATGCCCGGAACAATCAAGAGTATAATGGATTTATATAGTCTGTGTTAGTATATTTAAACTAACTCTTATTAGCCATCAGGAGAGGGTATTGAGATACGTGATTTTGTTCTTAAGCATCAAACTTTTAAATGTAAGACAGAATTTGTATGTTTTTTTGAGGACTTGTATGGTTTCCTTCATAAAACCAAAAAAAGATATTTTGATTTGATTTGAAATTACAATTTATTTTAGTTTAAACAGTATCTAATGGGAGAGATAGGCCTTAGAGTAGTGAAAAATGAATTAGGGAGTTTTCACTACCGGGACATGTAAAACTTAAACTCATATGTCCTGTTTTTTAAATACAATACACCTTACCCTGTGGGCCTTTAGGACTTACGTTAGGAGTGACTTAAATGCATGTAGGCAGGTTTATTTCTCCATTAGGATATGGCAGTTTGAAACTGCACTACAGGCTGTAGTGCCAGTCTGAGATAAGTGTTAAAGTACTACTTCAGTGGGTGGCACAATGAGTGCTGCAGACCCTCTAGTAGCATTTAATTTAAGGCCCTGATTACCATGTTGTACAATGTACTAGGGACGTATAAGTAAAATAAATGTGTCAATCAGGTGTAGGCAAATTTTCTCATGCTTTGGGGAGAGAGCACTTTAGCACTGGTTAGCAGTGGTAGAGGGCAAGTGTCCTAATGTCAACAGAAACATATTCAGAAAGCAGGAGGGATGAAGACAAAAGGTTTGGGGTGACCCTGCAGAGAGGGCCAAGTCCAACATTGGGGATCTAAAACATCTTGCTTACTTAAAAAAATAAATATCTGGGCGCTATATGAAATGAGGGCAAGACACAAAAGTACTTATAGGAAGTATGCTGCTAGAATCAGATACAGGTTTGTACAGTTTCATTTTCTAGTTAACCCAGTTGCAGAATTCAGAAGCAGAATTAGGTTTCGTAATTTGGGCAAATCCTGTTGCTCACAGGTGCACACTTTATGCTTTGGTCAATTTGGTACACAAAAATGAAAACAGTAGTTAATAACCCATTAACTGCTGAGGCTTTTTTTCATGTACTGAGCTTTTTTTTTTAACTATTTGGTCTACTTTGTGCTTAGGCTTCCATTACGTTTTTTCCAGATAAGGCATCCACACCAAATGTTTGTCCTTTTTCCCAATATCCTGGGAATTCTAAAGGTACCCATGGTTTGTGAATTCCCGTGGAGGGGACTGAGAAAAAGGGTAAAATATCGCTTTATTTTTAGGCTTTTGGGGAAAAAGTGTCTTTTTTTCTTAAAATGGCATTAATAAAAGGTTTTCTGCTCTAAAGTCATCATCTTCCTGGTGTTCAGGAAGGATTAACAGAGAAAATTGTTTCCCACAAGTTTCACTTTCATATCACACTTAAAGTTTATGGCTATGTGTTAAATTGGCAGAGAAACACAAAATAATAATAACATTTTTATGGTCAGAAAGAACCCTCTTTTGTCGTAGTTGAGCTGGTTAACCATGAATTATTTTCAATTGCATGAATCCATCACAATTGATCTGTGATAAGAACTCTTTTCCCTCCAGGAAAAGTGGCATAACTGTGCCTTTTGATATGCCACTCATTGGTTTCTGATAACTCTGAAGCACTTTTCAATTGGAACAGCCTTCCTAGTCCTTAGACCTCGACCATCTCTTCCTTCTTATGGATGGATAAATTGGACTCCTTTTAGCCAAGTGCCCGCCATTTGGATTCCCTCGTAATCCTTTGACTGACTGCCAACTTAAAGATACAGTGCATGCTATACATTCACTTGTCTTGGCCTTCCGGAGGGCCTTATTGAGTTCAGAAGCTGTTCTAAAAGCAGACACTGAAAATGTTGCTCAAGCAGTTCTTAATGAATCTATCTGATTCAGCCTACTTTCCTTTGAAATTTGTAGCCAAGCAATGGAAACAAGTATTGTCAGATTATGTTAAGACTTGGCTTAATCAGTGTGATGTTGTCTGATTCTCTCCAATCACATTGTCACACCACTGAGATTCCTATCAAGGCCACCTGAGGCATGTGGTTGGTAGTGGCAGAGTCACTGCTCACATTCTGGCCGAGTCTCTGTGCAATATCCCTGTTGACCATCTTGTGTCTTCTTTACCACCTCCAGTTTCTGACCAGATGATGGTACATAAGTATCCTATCTTTGGCTAGGAATTACTCATGCGGGGGCCACTTCATCTGGGTGTAGGAAAGTGTAACTTTTTCACATGGTCACCACCACTTTTTGCTCACTGGTGCTGATGCGCTTGATTGGTAGTGCACTGAGTACCTGCTAACCAGGCCCCAGTGTCAGTGCTCTTTCCCTAAAAACAAGACAAATGCTTAATTATAACCCAATGGGCAAGGACTTTACACCCTTTGTAAGTCCCTGGTAAATGGTATCCCTTGTACCCAGGGCATGGGTACTAAAGAGGGTCCCTAAGGACTACAGCATGCGTTATGCCACCCACAGGGACCCACACACAAACTGCATGCAGGCTGCCATTGCAGCATTGGCAGGATGTGTGAAATGGTACAAGCCATTTCGAAATCACGGCATTGTTTGCTCCTTGTGTGCAGTGCCCAAGTATACCGTATGTATTGTATGTAAGTCACCCCTACAGCAGGTCTTGGAGTCTTAAGGCAGGGTGCATTATTATTACAGGTCACGTCTGCTTGAGTAGATGTGCCTCTGTGATGTCTAGGTCCCTTGCGAGACATTGCAAGTGATTAGGACGCCATTTTAAAGGTATGTACTGGGCACTGGTCATTAAGAGTTACCCAGCTACATACTGACTTCACTGAAAATACTGATGTTTGGTATTAAACATCTTGTGTTAATAAATCTGTACTGATGCCGGTGTCAGATTTATTGAGACATGCACTCAGAGGGCACCTTACTAGTCAGTGTTATGTTATGTTAATGATATTTTTAAAGCGCAACGGTTACAACTCCTTAGGTCAAGAAACGGAAGGAAAGAGTATTTATTTTGCAAATAGCCAGGTTTTTAGGTCCTTCCTGAAAGTTAGGAGATCCGTGGCATTGTGTTGGCCGACTGGTATCATCCAGCTTGCAGGTGAGAGCCCGTGCTCTCAGAGGACAGGACCAATACCTGCTCTGTAGGAGGTGTTTACACCGCCTCCAGCAGGATGGCTAAAGAATTTAGGATATCAAGGACAGAGGCTTCAAAACCAATGCCGCCTTTGATATGTGACCACGGCTTCCCCTCAGGCCTGATGAACGTCACCACCTGCCCTGAGGCCCATTTGGCACCAGAGCAGGTGGGAAATTAGATTTTCAGGAGGCGTATTTCACTTACAGGCTAGTCATAACCCTAAGGTGAGCTATCTGAACTGGACAGCCAGAGAAGGGTTTCACCATCTTGTTTTGGTAAATTTAGAGAATTCTGGGTCATGGTTATGCCCACTCCCCAAGGAAGTGGTCATATAGGGGGTGTAGTCTCGTTCGTGGTAGGTATACCATTGGCTTCTACCATATACTTCCCTAAACGCCCCTAAATAGAGTATTTAGGGAACCCCCGACACCAGAGAGACTGATTCAGGAGGACTGAGAAGAGCCGTCACCGCAAGAACTGAGGACCTACCCTGAACTTAGAACAAGCCCCGCCTGACTGCTGGAATCTCGACAGTTGCAAAGACCCGACTCATCCAAAAGCAGTGTATCCTCCTCAACACTTGGAGGATTGTCCAGCACATCTGATAAAGACATCTAGCCACAGATTCCTTAACTTTTGAATTCTCCCCAGGCATCAGACTGGATCCGGACATTTTTCTGCAGTTGCTTTGCGCTCCGGGGGACGGCATCTTACGGCTCCGTGATGATGCCGACTCCAGTTGTGACATTAGTGGAGCCATATAAGTCTCCTCTCGTGCGTGGACGGCAGTTTCTTCTTTTCCACGCTGTAACGCGGTTCCGTAGAAGTGTATCTCTGCCCGTTTTTCATCCTGCTGTGACAATTTTCCATCTGAAACAGGGTGCCAGCTCTCTATGCCTTCTGGGTTTAAATCGTGTGCATCTTGTGCTCAACAGATGTCGGGTACGGATCTTCATTCCATATGCATGTGGTGCCTTGGCAAGCACCACGACACCGAAGACTGCGACCCCTGCCAACAGCTGAAACCAAGGGCGATGCGGGAGCGACAAATGAAGCTCCTGATGGCACGGTTGTCGACGACTTCCAGTTCTCTTAAGCATTGGTTCGGCAACGGAGCCACTCCAGAGGCCGTTCTTGTGGGCATCGGCCAGTGAATGCCGGAAGCTGTCCAAGTCCCCATCCACATCCCACAGTAAACATTATTGTAAGCGATTGAAGTCGCAGCATTCCGGGCCTTCTTCGACTCATGCCGTGGTTTCAAGCAGCTCCTCATGCCCTCGTGCAGCGGACTCCGCACAAGAGTCGCTTCTAATCTTTCCCACTTTTCTTGGAGCCGAGGCAACTCGGGCCCAGATGAAAGAGCATTATGATGTCCTTCATATTATATTTCGGTCATCACCTTCCCCAGGAGCGCCTCCGATCTCCAAGGAGATGATGGGTGCACCGACTGCGTCCTCGCTGACTGATTTATCCTCAGCTGCATTTAGGCCCTTAGACACAGTGACGCCGGTGCGTAGCCCTTGTGGCTTTACACCTGTGGTGCCGACTGACTCCGGAGCAATGTCGGTTGTTCCTACGGGATATGTTCCGATGGCGTCTGAAGGCTCTGAACCGGAGTCGGTGCATGACCTCGCTGAGAGTCTTGAGGCGTCAACATCCCCTGGACTTGTTTTGTTACCATCGCCGTCGGCGCCATCTTACACCCTTCCACTTTCTCATCCCGAGGTCCATACAGCGCCATGTTGACATCAATCGGCATAATTTACAGATCCAATATTTTATGGTTCGGTGGAAGCTTCACAAGAACAGTTTTTGGAAGGAAATAAAGAAGGGGTTCTTTTTGTGCAACCAGTGCCTACACATCCTTCTATGATGGATAGCTGGATTTCTGAGTTAGGCGAAGCAAGCAGGTTAGAATCATCCCCGGTTTCCGGCCTACTATCTCCTCATGGCCTTGCCTTGAAAGCCAGCTCTTCCTTGTCGGACATGTTAAGAAGGGTAGCTGATATTCTACATTTGACTCTGCCTTAGTGGAGAAATCTACAGACCCCCCTCATTGAAGGTTCTTCATAGGGGTCAGTCAAGGATTGAGCCAGTGCTACCATTTTGTGAGGCATTATATGATATTTTACTGGGAGCAAGGGCTGGACCTGATACTGGTGCTTCTGTAGACAGTACTATTGCCCACAAGCACCGCCTTGCCCCCAGCTGATCCTGCTTGCCTTCTTCGTCAATCAACACACCACAGTTTCATGGTTCAGGCCGCTACAGCTTTCCACAATGTGGATAGTCTTCCTCATACTCCGATTGACAACGATTCTCAAAAGCAAGACTCTTATGGAAAACATATGATCTGAAAGAGACTATTAGTTATAGATTCCTTACCTCAGAATTACCCCCAGGCATCAGACTGGATCCAGAGAATGTTTTCCTCAGCAGTATCCCTGCGCATCGGTAGGTGGCATCGGTCGACTCTGCGTCCGTCATCGTGGTCGCTGGAATGACGTCACGGTGCCTACTTATACTCCGCCCCTGCGCGCTGACATCAGTTCTGTCACGACCTTCCATGCTAGAAGCGCAGAGCCATTAACAGAACCTGCATCTTTGGACGTTTTTCTCATGCCTTATGGGATTCGTTATACGAGGTATTGCCATTGTTTCCGGGGGCCATTAGGAACAAACTGAGTCAGTTGATTTCGTCATGTACAACATGGGGCTAAATTAATCATTAGGTGTGGAATGGACAACTCTGATTCAATTAGTCGAGCCACGGCTTCTCCTGTGGCATTACGACGGTGAGCTTGGCTTTGTTGTATTGGATTTTCAGAGGCAGTCCATTCAGTTTTAAGTGACATGCCGTTTGATCGTGTTCATTTGTTTGGTGCCCATGCAGATGCCCCTTTGCGTAGGCTTAGGGACATGGATACATCTGCCTGTGGATTCCTCACCTTATGAATTACCCCATGCACAGCATTCCACGGAAACTTTTCTCCATAGCTCTCCCACATCGACTAGGACTTCACAATGGAACGGCTCTGCATGCAACTCCGTGTGACATCATCGGAGCCATAAGTAGACCTCGTAGGCGTGCTGACATCAGTTCCCTTTTTTACTTGCTGTCGACACGTGCCATTTTTTTTCCAGGGCTTTCCATTTCTGGAGTTTCATTGTTGCAGATTCTTCCTGAAATTGTAGCAGTCGTGGCTACCCAGAACAAGTCCAGTTTTAAGCCTTGCAGAGAATGCGGGGGTCCTATGTCTATCATTGACCCCATGAGGATTGTTTATGGGGCCTCTCATCAGACCACGATGTCGAGGGGTGTTCGTCATGCAGGCACATGAATCCGAAGGCCTTGAAAGAGAGGGAGGAAAAGCTGTTTATGGCCAGGGAAACAGAAAAGGGGCCAGAGGAGGATGACATCCAAGTCCAAGTCACCGACCCCGCATAGCTCGAAGTCGTTGAGGAAGCACAAGAAGAAGCAGCACCATGGATCCAGATGTCGGTCGCCGAAGGATGAAACACCGAAGTCGGGGTCCCCGGTACTCCGATGTCACCGCAAGGATGAAGTCTCTCCTTCCCCTTTGCCTCAGGTGACTCCGGTACACTCTCCAGCTCTGAGAGTCTCACCGGTGCCCAGAGAACTGATGACTTTGCCTCTGGCAACTCCCCACCCACAGCAAGGCATATAGAACAATTACGCTTTCACTATCTAAAGGTAGTAGCACTTCTGGCACTAATTTTGCCCAACACTGTGAGAAGAATGCTTTGAATAGACGTACTAAATATATCCCTCGCATTCACAATCTCGGCGTGAAAATACTTTGTGTTCACAGATGCACAATAGAAATAGCTGTCTAATGCTTCAGATTATTTTTATACTAGCCCTATGACATCTGTGATAAGATATGACAACTTAATACACTGCTTGTATTATCAAAATGTGCACACTAAATCTATTGACATCCACAATGTCTATTGGATATATGTATATGGTTGCCACCTATAATCCATCAAGTTTGAATGACTAGGTTTTGGTTTTCTCCACTACAGAATGAAAATTTGAACATTGCACGTCTCCACACTGGTTTTTCCTGTAGAGGAAAAGACGAAGCCTATCCCTCTGTGGAATCACATATTCAAACCATCTAGGTAAGACCCTAGAGGCAACCTAAAATAAACAATGTCCAATGATCATCGTATTATTTGACCCTTGACAAAAACATTGTCTAATTTGTTTGTTTTCAGATGGAATCAGAATAGTGCTCTAGAAAGTGTGGCCCTCCTTCTTTCTTCTCTTTTGAAATAGTAAAAAGAATATAAGAATAATCAAATGTCCAACAGATCAGGACATATAACTCTCAGTATTTGCTAATCCAATAGAGGGTAAGACATTATTAATCCTCTCCTCTTTGAAGTAAGTTTAAAAATAATATTTAAAAAAACTACATACAGAATACTAAACTCTCTCTCTATTTTTAACAACAGAGTTAATCCCTAGAAGTGTCTATTTATATGACGCAAGTTGAAACACGGATCAGGTGCCTTTGCAATTAGAGGGCATCCCACGACATATTACACATGTAGGCAAATTCTATTTTAATACTCTCTTTTTTTCTTTTGATTCTGTGCAAGCTTTATTCCAAGAACTTACGGGTAACTCTCTTTGAGCAGTCCGTTAACCTCTTCAGTGCCCCGCCCTTTCCACGCCCTGTGCCGGGCGTTGAATTAGCGGGCGGGGTTCATGACGAGATAGTCTCGTCATGGGCACAGCGCAACCGCGCTCCATGACGAGACTATCTCGTCATGGGCACTGAAGGGGTTAAAAGTTTGGCTTCTTACATGGCACTGCCCCTTTTTTCTTGGAGCACATTCGGATTATTCAAATCTTGGGCACTATCCCTCTTTTTGCTTGAAATACTGCTATTGGAAATGACAAAATTATGCTATTTAAATTTGTTTTTGGCTGCAGGAGCTCTAATTTAGTATGAGCACCCACATAAAAGTTACAATTAAAAACATTTGTTTGATATTCCCCAGTTTTTTGTATATACAGCTTTTTATATGTAATTTCTTTATTACATTTAGAGAGAACCCCTGCTTATCGCCGCTCAGACGATAAAGACATTTCTAAAAATTTACTGGTCCTGATGAAGGAGACGTGAAATCTGTATGTAGTCTCCAAAACGTGCGTAGACCAATAACCATACATCTGGGAGATCCATAGAAGAATCATATGTCAATGTTCTGACTAAAACACTCCATGATTTTTCAAGAACTCTACTAACTTTTGGATCATAACACAAGCAGGATCCCACACCAGATGTGGTTCTCATTTTTAATTAAAACAAACCCTTTTTTGTGGAATGACAGATGGTATGTAAGAGTAGAATGACAGGTGAGAATGACAGTGTGATGGTTTTCCTTGGGGGTCTCGCTCTAATGTCTCTTTAAACTGTTTTGTCTCTTAACTTTACAAATTGTTGTAATCCAATTTAATGTGGAAACATCTTTGTGGAACTGTACAAATTATATATAAAGTACATACTAAAAGAAAGCATATGAATGTTTTGTTATAAAAAAGAAAACAATAGAAAGATGAAAAAGTAAGCTGTTTTTGAAATGATATTGTACTCTGGGGACTTCTTAAAATATAAGAGACTACTACTGCATAAATAAAATAGGTCAGATAAGAGGTTTTTCCTTTACTTGTTTTTCTCCCCTCCTCTTGGACCTAAAAGCAACTAGGGGAACCCTTTCTCATACACATAGAACTCCCCACCTGGCTCCAGTAACTCCAGCACCGCAACCGGAGCCAGTCAGACTGCCTCCTCAAGCGGGCTCTGAACCTGAGGTACCAGATCCATACCCACCCTTTCCAGCTCCAGGTATGGATCCTTCGCATTTCTTGAATGCGAAATTTGCCAGAGCGGCTAATCCTGCTGGTGCGCCTGTTGGCCCCATGGGACCATTTTCATACTACCTTGGAGGTTTGCCACCTCACTTTGCACAGGCACCTTTCATGTCCTTCAGGCCAATGACCCCCGGGAGTTGGCCTCTCCCGACGCCGAGGCACTTGACACCGGTTTAATCCCTGGAGGGAAGAGTGCCTTTGGATGGGTCTTCTCCGGCTCTGTCCAGCTCCGGCTCCAACTCGGTATCGCCGTAGCATCTTCGACTATTCCTGTGGAGCCAGTGGTTTCAACACAACAGAGATCTCAGGAAGGTGGTCAGAAGCTCCAGAGACACTGCAGCCGAACTGTTATGGTGGAGTGTTTCGGACAACCTGTCTCCAGGGAAGCCGTTTCAACCTACTTCTCCAGTGGCCACAATGATATTGGATACCTCCACTCTAGGGTGGGGAGCTCATCTGGGAGACCTGGAGGTCAAAGGCCTTTGGTCTCCAGAGGAAAGATTGTTTCACATCAATCTTCTGGAATTGCGTGCAATACGTTTGGCGCTCAAGGCTTTCCTTCCTTCCCTTCGCGGTCAGTTGGTTCAGGTCCTGATGGTCAACACTACTGCGATTCAACAAATAGGGAGGAGGGTTGTATTGTCTCTGTAGAGAGGCTCTGCGACTCTGGTCATGGGCTCAGGTCCATCAAATTTGCGTGATTGCAAATCATCTGGCCGGAGTGCTGAATGTGCGTGCCGACAGTCTCAGTTGGCAGTACTCGGCCGATCACAAGTGGTGACTCCATCAGAAGGTGGTTCATCGCATTTTGAGGATGTAGGGGTTTCCTCGGTTGGATCTAATAGCCACTAACGAGAACTCGCACTGCCCATTGTTCTGCAGTCTCCAGTATCCGATGCAGGGAGTGTTGGGGGATGCATTTCAGTTGGATTGGGGCTCAGAGGTTCTTTACGCATTTCCCCCATACACTTGATTCCTCCGGTTCTGAGGAAGATTCATCAAGACTGGGCCCAAGTCATATTGATCGCCCCGGATTGGCCAAGAAGGGTGTGGTACACAAACCTCTTTTACCTCTCATAGCACCCTTCGTTCCATCTCCCTCTCAGGGCAGACCACCTCTCGCAGTCGCAGGTTCTACACCCCCACTTCCAGAGCTTGCACTTTTATGCCTGGAGATTGAATGGGGCAACCTGAGTTCTTTTTTCTCTCCCGCTGGATGTGGTGGATGTTATTTTATCGGCCAGAAGACACTCCACCAAATCTCTCTATACTGGTGGGTGTGCCAAGTTTGTAAAGTGGTGTGATAATCTGAGTTTCTCTCTTTCCCTGCTACTGTTAAAGACTACTTGTCTGCCTTGTTGGCTTTTCTCTGTTTGACAGGCCAACCCTCTTCATTTAAATCTCCCATAGTCATGAGTTTAATTAAGAGTCTCACTAATACGTTTCCTCCCACTCCCTTTATCATGCCTCAGTGGGATTTGAATGTAGTTCTTACTTTTTTAATGGGGTCTTCCTTTTAACCCTTGCATAGATGTCCTTGGGTTAGTGAGCTGCAGGCCCTTAGCTCCAAGCCCCCTTTTACCTCATTTCATGTGGATACGATGGTTCTTAGGACCAGAGCTGCTGTGCTGCCTAAGGTGGTCACTCCTTTCCATCCTCCCCCTCATCCTTCTAAGGAGGAGGAGAGACTTCACCACATTGACCCCAATAGGGTGGTCAGCTTCTAGCTGAACAGGGCTAAAGACTTCAGGTTGGACAATCAACTCTTAATTGAATATGTTGGCAAAATGAAGGTCAAGGCTGTCCACAAGAAAACGCTGTCCAGGTGGATCAGCCTCTGCATCAAGATCTGATACGCCTTGGCCAAGAAGGAGCTTCCTGGAGGTATTCGAGCTCATTTCACCGGAGCTAAGTCTTTTTCTTCAGCTCTAGCTAGAGTTGTATCTGTTGTAGACATCTGCAAGACGGCAACTTGGGCCTTCCTCCACACTTTTGCGAAGCGTTATTGCTTAGACTCGGAGGAGAGGAGGGACAGCAACTTTGCATGCCCTGTGCTGCAAGATTTTTTGGTATAGGTAGGCACCCTCTTCCATGGGTGGGACTGCTTGGGGATTTAATTCATAAGGTGAGGAATCGACAGGCATATGTATCCATCAGAAGAACAAGTTACTTACCTTCGGTACCGCTTTTTCTGGTGGATACAGTATCTGCCTGTGGATTCCTCACTGACCCACCCGCCTCCCCGTTGCCTGCCAGTTTACACTGAAAAACAATTGACATGTCATTTATATATTTTATTATGGTTTATTTGAAATAATGTGATATTTGTCACTAGGAAATGTCTATATTTTAGAATTTCCAGTTTCTTTCTTGGTTTCTGTATTCTGTGTATACTTGTGGAAATGTTGTCGGTTCACCCGCTTGCCTCGAAGGCACGGAAAAAATGGGTTGAACTGACATCAGCGCGCCAACGAGGTCTTCTTATGGCTCCGATGACGTTACGCTGAGTTGCATGCAGAGCCGTTCCATTGTGACATCCTCGTCGACGTGGGAGATCTATAGAGAAAGGTTACAGTGGAATGCTGTGCATGGGGTAATTCATAAGGTGAAGAATCCACAGGCACATACTGTATCCACCAGAAAAAGCGTTCCCGAAGATAAGTAACATGTTGTTCTCTTCCAGGTGATCCTCATCAATAGTCATAAGCACTTGAATATTCCCGCCCATGTGCGGGGACCCCGGAAATTATATAAAAATTATATATGAAAACATATATATACAGCTCTATAAATATATATATATATATATATATATACATATAATAATTTTTTAACCAATCAATGCAGCCTCCCCCCCCAAAAAAAACACTTAATAGGCTAAGCAGCGCTGTGAGACCTTGTCTTTGCACATACACAAACCAACCCAGAAGACCAAAAGACACTTGAACTGCTTTTAATGAACAGCAGAAAAGTAGCCCTGCAAAGAAACAGGCAGGCATTGTTAGCCCATAGGCTGCATTGGAACTTCAACAGCATAGAAACTGAAAGCAAATGTAGAAACCCAAAAACTGGCACCGTGCCTTTAAGGCAGCCATGACCCCTAGCTTCCCATCATGCCTCAGGGGTGACAGTTAGGTCAGTTGTTCTATCCGGTTCCTTCAGTCAGGATCCTGGTTAATCAGCTCCACAGATCTAAAAATGTAACTTCAGTTTTACTTATGACATATGTAAGTTTAAGATTGACTTCATTCACATTCAATTGTTTGATAAAATCCATAGCACTTTGTTCAGTTCCTTTCCATATGATAAATAAATAGTCAATAAATCTTAACCAGCTAACAATCTGCGTTGAAAATGTATGTTCATGTCGCCTCATGAGGACCAGCTCCTCCCACCAACCCATGAATAGGCAGGCATAGCTGGGGGAGAAGCTGGCCCCCATGGCAACTCCTTGTGTTTGTCAGAAAAATCAATCAATTAATCAATCAGGGTACTTGTAAAGCGCGCTACTTACCCGTGAGGGTCCCAAGGCGCTGAGGGGTGGGGGGGGGGGGGGGGGTGCCGCTACTGCTCGAAGAGCCAGGTCTTGAGGAGTCTTCTGAAGGCGAGTAGGTCTTGGGTCTGTCGTAGGTAGGTTGGGAGGGTGTTCCAGGTTTTGGCGGCGAGGTAAGTATCTGCCGCCGGCGGTCGTACGTTGGATGCGGGGGACATCTGCGAGGGTGAGGTTGGCGGAGCGGAGCTGGTGGGTGGGGGTGTAGAAGCTGAGTCTGCTGTTCAGGTAGGCTGGTCCGGCGTTGTGGAGTGCTTTGTGTGCGTGGGTGAGGAGCTTGAAGGTGATCCTCTTGTCGATGGGGAGCCAGTGCAGGTCTCTCAGGACGGGGATGATGTGGCTGCGGCGGGGGGCGTTGACAATCAGTCGGGCGGAGGCGTTTTGGATGCGTTGTAGCCGCCGTTGGTGTTTGGCTGGGATTCCTGCGTAGAGTGCGTTGCCGTAGTCCAGTCTGCTGCTGACGAGGGCCTGTGTCACTGTTCTTCTTGTTTCGGTCGGGATCCATTTGTAGATCCGGCGGAGCATGCGTAGAGTGTTGTAGCAGGAGGAGAAGACAGCGTTGACGTGCTTGGACATGGAGAGGGAGGAGTCGAGGATGAATCCTAGGTTGCGTGCGTGGTCGGTTGGTATCAGTGCTGTCCCCAGGGCGGTCGGCCACCAGGAGTCGTCCCAGGCTGAGGGGGTGGGTCCGAGGATGAGGACCTCCGTCTTGTCCGAGTTCAGTTTCAGACGGCTGCTCCTCATCCAGTCGGCGATGGCCTTCATGCCCTCGTGAATGTTGGTTTTGGCGGTGTGAGGGTCCTTGGTGAGGGAGAGGATGAGCTGGGTGTCGTCGGCGTAGGAGATGATGTTGAGGTTGTGGTGGCGGGCCACTTGTGCGAGGGGGGCCATGTAGATGTTGAACAGCGTCGGGCTGAGGGATGAGCCCTGGGGGACGCCGCAGATGATGTCGGTGGCTTCTGACCGGAAAGGTGGGAGGCGGACGCTCTGTGTTCTGCCGGAGAGGAAGGACGTGGTCCAGTCAAGGGCCTTCTCTTGGATTCCGGCTTCTTGGAGGCGTGTCTGTAGGGTGCGGTGGCAGACCGTGTCGAATGCAGCTGACAGGCCCAGGAGGATGAGGGCTGATGTTTCGCCGTTGTCCAGTTGGCATCTGATGTCGTCTGTGGCAGCGATGAGGGCTGTCTCGGTGCTGTGGTTACGTCTGAATCCGGATTGGGACGGGTCCAGGATGTTGTTGTCTTCGAGGTGGCGGGTCAGTTGAATGTTGACGATTTTCTCGATGACCTTTGCCGGGAACGGGAGCAGGGAGATGGGTCGGAAGTTCTTGAGGTCCGTGGGGTCCGCCTTGGGCTTTTTGAGGAAGGCGTTGATTTCAGCGTGCTTCCAGCTTTCCGGAAATGTCGCTTTTTTGAAGGAGATGTTGATGACCTTCCGTAGTTGGGGTGCGATGGCCACATCTGCTTTGTTGAATACGTGGTGTGGGCATGGGTCTGACGGAGATCCTGAGTGGATGGAGTTCATGATCTTGCGTGTCTCGTCGTCGTTGGTGTTGGCCCAGGAGGTCAGGCGGTTGGCGCTGTTGGTGATCGCGGGGCGGGAGGAGTCGTGCATCGTTGTTGCGGTCGTGGAGTTGAAGCTGTCGTGGATGTCAGCGATCTTGCGGTGGAAGAAGATGGCCAGTGAGTCACACAGTTCTTGTGAGGGCGGGATGTCGTTGGCGCTGGCGTCGGGATTGGAGAGTTCTTTCACGATGCGGAAGAGCTCTTTGCTGTCGTGTGCGTTGTTATCCAGGCGGTCTTTGAAGGAGGATCTCTTGGCAAGTCTGATGAGGTGGTGATGTCTGCGAGTGGCGTCCTTGTGGGCTGCGTGGTTTTCTGGCATTCGTTTGTAGAGCCATTTCTTCTCCAGCTTACGGCAGGCGCATTTGGGGGTCAGGAGCTCGTCAGTGAACCAGGTGGCTCTCCTGCTGGCGTGGCTGTTGGATGGTCTCTTGAGTGGGGCGAGGGTGTTGGCGCAGTCGTCGATCCACTGTCTGAGGTTGCGGGCTGCGGCGTCAGGGAAGGTGGGGTTGATAGGTGGGTTCTGGGCGAGGGTGGTGGTCAGTTGGTCTTCTACTTTTTTGCTAAAATTCATTTACTTCGACATTTAACACCTGTTGGAGTAAGATATTACATTTTATCTGGCAGTTTGGCATTTTGTTCCTCTCAGAGATGCCTTCTCTGTTTGATCCTTGCCCTTCCTCTGGCAAAAAGAAGCTAAAACAGATTCTCACTCTGTTTGTATTCTCTGCCTTCCAGATTCTCATGTTCCAGAGACCTGTCAACACTGCCAAACTTTATCAAGACGCACTCTCAAGGACAGAGAGAGGATTCATCTTTTTGGTCTCTCTGAGAAAAGGAAAACTTTTACCTCTAGAGGCAGGTCTCCTGTGAGACAGAAGAAGAGGCCCAGGTCGATTTCCAGAAGCAAAGTACCGGTCTGTTCTTCCTTGGCGTCGGGCTTGGCGTCCAAAATGCCTCCTCCGGCGAAGAAAACGACGATGACAAACCCTTTGGCGGCGGTATCACCGTTAAGAGAATATCGGTCATCTTCAAAGACTTCCAAGCACAGAGGTACGTCAAGTTCAGCGTCGAATCCTCCTCCACCGTCAAACTCGGCGACGGTTGCCATCGAGGAGTTGTTCTCTGTTGGTGCGGGTTCATCGCCCAAAATTGAGACACTGCTCCCTGTTGTCGCCGTCGTTATGGCGTTCGATGTTGAGGCGCAGTCCTCCATTGCCGTCAACCAGACGGCGGTCAGTGTCAAGGCCATGATCATCTACGATGTCGAAAAGGGGTTCAACATGGAAGCAGACTCCTCCATTGCAGCCCACTAGACGGCACTCAATGTCGAGGCCCAGATCGTCTGCAACGTTGAGAAGGGGTAGGACGTCGAGGCAGACTCCTCCGTTACAGCCCACAAGACAGTGCTCAAAGTCGAGGCCTAGGTCGATGGTGTCAAGAGGTTCGATGTCACGAAGACTCTAACCATCACCTTCTACTCGTACGACGTCGAGGCTTGGTACTCCGTTGGGTACTCCTCTCCTGACGTCGAAGCACAAGTCTCCGTGTGACGAACCTCCCTTCGACAGCGGTGCCGACCGTTCCAAGATGGCCACCGCCGAAGCACAAACCGGAAGCGAAGTCGACGCTCTAGCGTCTGATCGAAACCGCGCGAACGAGGCGGTGAAAAGGCTCGTAACACAGGTGAAGGGGGCCACAGGAGAATCGGAGTTGGAGGAGGACGCGACCGAAGCCGAACAGAAAGACCGGAGGATCCCGACGACGAGGAGAACGACGGGAGAAGCAGAGGAGCTGGAAGCCGGAGGAACTGACCCAGAACCCAGCACCGAGGAGACAGCGAGGGATAACAGCTCCAGGAGCACTGCATCCGGGACCACTGCACTCCCCGACGAGAAGGAGCCTTGGTCTCCCAACGCCACGGCCCTGGAGGGTCGTGGAAGGAGGCAAGTACCTACAACTCAGTCGGGACTTATTCAGGGGCTGTGGGCTCGCTTAAAGGGGCGTCACTAAAGGTCACCACTTGTTGTTTCCCCCACGTTAGGCACAAACACTAGGGACTGGTGACGGTACACTTGCCCCCCCTGTATATGTTGCTTCACACATACAGAAGCCTAAAACCAGTTTTTGTTCTGTTTTTGTTTTGGGTCCACGCTCGCCTATCGCAAAACGGAGCTGGGAGCAGAGCCAGAGAAGAGAGACGAGTAGTCGGACGTGAAGGGTCCCACACCTGCATTGTTGTCCCGCACTGTTGACTGTCTATTGACTAGTTTCTTGAATCAGGAAATAAACAAAAAAACTCGCATATCGTTCTCTGCCTGGGACTACTTTAAGGACAAGGAGGGGAGGGAGTAAGGGACGACCGAGGGTTCCCGACCACACTCCGTCTATCCGGACATCGGCTGACGTCGAAACAAGAGTCTACACAATGCCAAGATCTCCGTTGGTGGACTCACAGGTCTTAGTGGCGCATAGACGCTCCATGTCGGGACACTCTCAGCTTCGATGTCGACACATCACTTGACCTCGGTGAGGCACCGCTCTGCATCAAAGGGCCTCTCTGAGCCTTCAGTGTCAAGGGCAGGATCTCCACAGGTTATTACTACGTCGAGAAGCTCCTCTTCTCTGTCTCAAAAATGGAAAGTGCAAAAATCCACTCCACAGATCACTGTTCCTCCTACACAACGAGGAGAAGACCACAGATCTCCTTCTGTTCCTCTTTCTCCCAGGCGGCTCCTCCCAGTCCATCGTGGTAGAAAACGACATCTGCACAGGTACAACAGCCTTTGGATTATTCAAGTACTCTCCATAGATCTCCTTTGGCTCGTCTGGTGCAGGCAGTGGATTGTTCACCTACTACTCCATCCAGGGGTCGCCAAAGGGACAGGTCTCCACCTCCATCAGGTCGTAAATCCACCTCCTATGGCCGTCACAGGAGAAGAAGATCACCTTTTTGGTCGTCATCCTCCACTCATACCTCCAAGAGGGATTACTCACCCACAATAATGGACAGTCCACCCTCCAGAATGTCACCTGTGGACGACATTAACATGTTTTATGATGTGCTGGCAAGAGGGGCACAAACGTTGAACATTGAGTTGTCCGCACCTCAGACGTCTACGTGTGTCATTTTTGAGACTCTGCATCAGAGGTCTGTGTCGAAGCCTCTGCTGCCATTGGTTCCTGGGCTCTTGCAACCAGTCATGGCCGCTCAGAACGGCTCTGGCAAGGATTTAAAAACATATATAGACCAGCAGAGCAAGATCCCTTGTTCAGGTCAGACCCCCCCACCAGATTCAGTGATTATTGCTGCTGCAAAGGAGACCCATGCAGTAGCCTTTTCCTCGACGGTCCTCGAGGAAGAGGAAGAGGCCCGTCGTGGAAGAGGAAGAGGCCCCCATGATTCATTAGGGAGGAAAGCTTGTGGCTCTGTAGCTGCATCTTTGAAAGTGTCTAGTGCTGCAGCCCTTTCGGGACGTTATGATTGGGCTTTGTGGGATTCACTAGAGCGCTTCAAAGAAAAACTACCCAAGGAGGACCGCCAGGATTTAGGGGAGATCCTCCAGGAGAGAGCCCTCGTTGCGAATCAAATGATCAGTGCGGCAGCTGATGGAGCATCTCTTGCTGCCCACTCGTACTCGCATGGCATATGTGCAAGAAGATCCTCCTGGTTATGGCTTACAGCCTTAAAGCCGGAAGCCCAACAGCGCATCTTGAACCTTCCATTTTCTGGAAATTTTCTTTTTGGTTCTCACACAGATGAACAGATGGCCAGGATGAAATCGGACCTGGACACTCTTAAGGCTGTGGGTTTGGAAAAAATGAAGGAATTCAGATGCCGGTACAGGCCTTATGATCGTAGACCATTCCATCAGAGGGTTCAAGCCCCTCATTGGTCCCAGAGGCAGTACCACCAGTCCAAGTCTCACTATCAGGGACGTCGACCTTCCAGGGGTAGAGGTGCTTCCCGACAGCCCTCTTTCATGGCCAAGAATACTGGCAAACAATGAACATTCACTTCCTCTATCGCCGTTACCCATTCCGGTGGGAGGAAGTATCGCCGGCCATGAAGAAGAGTGGCGTAGCATTACAAACGATCAATGGGTGCTGAATATACTGCAAAATGGATATGCGCTAAGTTTTCGTTCTCCTCCAAAGTGCACTCCTCCAGTAAAGACAAGAGTTCACCAACTGGCATTGTTGCATCACGAGGTAGCCACTCTCTTACAAAAATTAGCCATAGAAGAGGTTCCTAAATCACAACGAGGAAAAGGAGTGTGCTCCGGATACTTCCTGGTACAAAAAAAGGGTCAAAAAGTGAGTTTCAGACCTATTCTGGATCTTCGTTTCCTCAACAAAGTCATTCTAAAAGAAAGGTTTCGTATGCTGGCGCTCCATCAAATATATCTCCATCTTTAGAAAGGAATTTGGATGTGCTCGATAGACCTCCACTACGCGTACTTTCATGTTCCAATTGCTCCACGACTCCACGACACCTGAAGTTTCTGTGCGTCATGGTAAGCTCCAAGCATTATCAGTACAGAGTCCTAAAATCTGCACCTCGAGTATTCATGAAATGCATGGCAGTAGTAGCCGCTGCTTGATGTCACCAAGGTCTGTTCGTCTATCCATACCTCGACGACTGGCTTCTAAAGAGCTCATCTCCTCAAACGGTGAAAGACCACTATCGAATCTGCTTGCAACAACGTTTGGGAGAAATCAATCCCTCAGCCCACTCAAAGAATTCACTACTTGGTGGTAGTACCTTCCACCAACCTCCTCTGACACAATCTTTGATCCCAGACGCCTCACTTCAGGGATGGGGAGCACACATGGGTCTTCTTCAGACTCAGGGCAGGTGGATGAGCAAAGACAATCATATCACATAAACATGCTGGAGCTACGGGCAGTGCATCTAGCCCTCAAGGCGTTCTATCTGTCCATACAGTCCAAGTCCATACTAGTACAGATGGACAACACAACCACCATGTACTGTCTAAACAAGCAGGGGGAACTAGCTCTTGCCCACTGTTGCAGCAGGCTCAAGCGATCTGTCATTAGCTCCTGGCCAGGTAGCTCTCAATCACAGCAGTCCATCTGCCAGGGGGCAAAATTCTCAGGCGGACTCTCTAAGTCTTCACTTCGACGATCAACAAGACTGCTTTCTACACGACGAAGTGGTGGCAGACATTTTTCAACAATTGGGATCGTCCAACCATCGATCTCTTTGCGGACGAGTCAAACGAAAAATGCCACGCCTTCTCGTCAAGGTTTTACCGACCAGGATCGATAGGGAATGCCCTTATCATCGACTGGTCAGGAACCTTTGTTTATGCTTTTCCGCCTCTTCCTCTCATCCCGAAGGTCTTAACCAAACTCGCACTTTCCAGGATGAGGATGATTTTAATAGCAGCAGATTGGCCACAGCAGTGGTGGTACCCGGCCCTCGGCATCTCTCGGAGTGTCCACACAGGAGGCTTCCATGCAGACCGGACTTTCCGGCCAAAATGAACGGGAGGATTCATCATCCCAACCTTCCCTCGTTGAACTTAGCAGCATGGCTCCTGAGGTCCTCCAGGACAGCCACCTCAACTTTTCCGCAGGATGCACATTTTGAGGGAGTCCAGAAGACCGTCCACAAGACATTCCTATTCTTTTAAATGGCAAAGGTTTTATTTGTGGTGTGTAGGTAATGGTTTCCAACCTACCAAGGGGCAAGAGGAGGTAATTTTGCCCTATCTCCTCCATTTAGCCAAGTCAGGTCTTAAATTTGATTCCATAAAAGTATACCTGGCTGCCTTTATGGCATACAGAAAGTCTCCAAATCAACCTTCTTTCTTCCGGCTCCAGGTGGTTAAGGATTTCCTTCAGGGTTTAAAGAAAGTTTTTTCCCCTGTACGGCCTCCTTCACCTCCTTGGGAGTTGAACCTGGTTCTTTCTAAGCTGATGGTCCCCCCTTTGAGCCTTTTCACAAAGCGACCCTTCAGCACCTTACATGGTAAGCAGTCTTTTTGGTGGCGATTATTTCAGCTCGTAGAGTGAGCGAGATTCAGGCGCTCTGTTCCAAGGAACCGTACATGGTTTTTTTCCAGTATTGAATCTTTCATAGATGCTTGTATCTTCCCCGTCGTCATGGTGAGAGACTCACGGTAAATTAATAACAATAGCAGGCGAAGAAAAAACTGCATAGAAACCCATAGGGAAGTAAAGATTCTGGTAGCCTGTCATCAGTATTATGTGGTCCAAATGCCATCCAATCAGCTGCCAGCCCTGATATCACACTCCCCAGTAGAGCCACCATACCTCAGATTTCCAACCTCTGTCGTGTGAGAAGGAGTCTCCCTGAGCCTTGCTCAGTTTGTTCCCTGGTGTACTTTTGAACTTTCTCACTGCAGTCTTTCAACTGGATTTGAGGTATTCTTTACTTCTCTTGTCACAAAATGTCTGAAAGCTCTAAAAAGAGGCTTTTCAGACCTTGCAGGTCCTGTGGGAAGGCCATATTATATTCTGAAGACCCCCACAAAGACTGTTTGTATTGCCTTCATCCCAAGCATGTACCTAAAGAGTGCAAGCATTATCGAACCTTCTCTGCAAAGACTCTTAAGGATGGAGAGGCTCGTTTACTGTTGTTGCTTCAGAAAAACAAGGCCACCTCAGAGACTGATTCAGAGGATGATTCTAAGGCACGCTCCTCTAAAAAACAGAAAACAGAAACATCTGAGGAGAAAGTGGATACAAAAAAGGAGAAGATAAAAGACAAGGAGTCATCTTCCTATTCTCTGCCTCATACGCCTCTTAAAAAGCCCTCAGAAACTAGAGCTGTGTCGTCCGCACTGTCGACGAAAACTGGAGCGTCTCCGGACCTTGTGACTACGAGAACGTCAACGACCTCGTCGGCAACGTCGTCGACGACATCTATGAAGACGATGTTGTCAAAGGCAGGATCGACGAAGACCCCATCGACGGGAAAATTGTCGACGGCACCGATGACAACGAGTATTCAGACCTCGATGACGACCATGCTGTTTACTCCATCTACGAGCTTTGTCAACGACGGCAGCTCTGTTGATGACGGCTTTCAAGTCTCCTATGGCAAGATCGCTGACGACGATCTCTATAAAAAGGTTTCCGCCATCGATGGGCTCATCGATGGACAAGAAGAACACGGAATTTACCTCATGGACAAAAATCTCACCGTTTCCTCCTTCAAATCTGCTGGAGATACAAGAGTCGGAAGATGAAGGACCATATGGAGTGGCCTATAGCCCATCACAATTGCAGATTAAAAGCCAAGATACAGATGAGGATGAAGGTCAAGAAATTCAATGAGAGTTTTCTGTTAAAGACCGCCCAGTATCCGGCTACAATAGGTATGAGTCTTTCCAACAATCGTATGATTATGAGGAGTAAGAAGACACAAATCCTAATGTGAGAGAAGAGACAATGTCTATGCCTCTTTCGCTAGTGTCTAACTTATGACACATGATTAATGACTATTATCGTCGTTTCCCGGATGCTAACGCCCCGACCACAGACACCTCAGGTGGGTCGCAATCTGCGGCTCAGCCTTCGGTGGTTCAGCCTCCACCTTCGGTCCAGAAACTGCGCACCCCTCCAACAATTACAATCAGAGATGACTTCGCAGAAAGGGCCATATGTAAGTAGCTAAATACCGGTCGGTAACGGGCGAAATTCGGTAAATATCCCGTTACCGACCGGTATTTAGCCAAGTGAGATGTAGGAGTCCAAAAAGAAGGATTCGGTAATTATGAATCAGTAAATACCGATTCATCTTTACCGAATTCTAAATTACCGATGCATATTTACCGAATTCATATTTACCGATTCGGTAAATATGAAATGGTAAAACGAGAAAAGAGATGTAGGTAAATTCGGTATTACCGAATTCCATCAAATTCGGTATTTAAGAGTCGTAATTAACACTGAGTGAAAGCAGGTGGTAATCAGCCACAGTGCATATAAGCAATCCCAAAATGCAACAGCGTGAACACCATGGCGGCTCTGTATGTGATTGCAAGGCGCCTACGTCTACAAGCAGCAGGTCTGAGGAGGATTTGGAGACGGGAGGAACGCATTTACAGACAGCGCATCACACTCTTACAACAGACTGAGGCTGAGATACATGAAAGGTATAGGCTACACCCCCAAACCATCATGGACCTGATAAGGGACCTGCACCCACTCCTGGACCATCCAACAACAAGGGCGCATGCCATACCACCACATGTGCAGGTGCTCTGTAGCCTGCATCTACTCGCATCTGGCAGTTACCAGGGGGTGATAGCTGCGGTAGGCGGGGTATCCCAGAGTTGCCTGTCCCGTTTCTTCAGGAAGTTCCTGGATGCCATGTTGCAGAGAATGCAACACTACATTAGCTTCCCAAACACACAGGCTGAACTGCTGAAAACAAAGACCGACTTTTACCAGATGGCACAGTTCCCGCATGTCATAGGCTGTATTGATGGCACACACATTCCAATCTGCCCACCAGCAGCCACTGAGCACATCTACAGGAACAGAAAGTCCACCCACTCCATAAATGTGCAGGTAATCTGCGATGCAGGCAACATAATCACTGATATCGTAGCTAAGTTTCCTGGGAGCACCCACGACTCCTACATCTTCCAGAACAGTGGGATCTACACACGCCTGGTTGCCGGAGAATTTGGAGAAGGATACCTGCTAGGTAAATCACTGTGACACTCCCTAAAACTTACCGCATATGAATGTGTATTGAGGTATGTGACTAATGGTACTCTCTTACTCACCTAGGTGATAGTGCATATGCCGTGCGGTCATTCATCCTCACTCCTTACCTACACCCATCAACCCTGAGTGAGAGACGATATAATGTGGCACACAAATCAAGACGCAACGTGGTGGAGCGCACGTTTGGACTATTGAAAAGCAGGTTCCGCTGCCTCCACAAAAGCGGAGGCGCACGCCAGTACACACCCATCATCTGCTGCAAGATCATTGCCACTTGTGCAATGCTGCACAACCTTGCCACGAAGACAGGTACAGAGGTGGAAATAACAGATTTTGAGGACAATGATGATGAGTTTGCACAGCCAGAGCCCAACGCAGCAGGAGTGGCAGCAGTAAGAGATGGGAGAGTGAGACGGGCAGAGATCACATGCAACTATTTCTAAGTAAGTAAGGGGACACAGCCAGTAGTTGGATGCTATGACGTAGTTTTAATTATGCGGCACTACGCCACACCACAACGGCACAACTGGCCTAACAAATTGGTGACATCCATAGTTGGAAGTCAAGGGTTCCTTCACCCAACTGTGTCCTGTAATTGTGTGCTGCATCAGCGTCTGCGCCCACGCACTACAGTGCGGGATGCCAGTGATTGAGTGTCCTCACTGGCTGTGGGACCAGTGGCAGCCCCATGCGGTCTGATGCTCCTCCGTGTGTCTGTGACAGGGGGGGTAATGCTGCTCCTACTGGTGGTGTCCTCGCTGTCCCCAGCATCCACAGCACCAGTGGTGGCAGAGTGGCTTGTAAGCAGCCCCTCAAGTGCACTGGTCACCCTCACCAGCCCCCTTGACACATCATTGCTGCAGTGCGCAAGACCCTCCTGCATTGCCACGGAGCGCCTGCAGAGCAGAGAAGTGGCAGTTGCTAGGCGGTTCACTGCCCTTGTGTGGTGATCAATTTTCTGCCTCTCCCTCCGCCGTGTTGCTCTGTCCTCATCGAATTTTGTGCACAGCAGCATGACGGACTGGGACATGTCCCGCATGCCCGCAGCCATCTCCCTCATGCCCTCAGCCATTGAGCTTATGCCCCTGTCAATGTTGCCCATTGTGTCATTTAGGCCCTTCATCTGGCGCTGTACTGACTGGATTGCCTTGCCTTGTAGGCGCTGCACCTTCACCATGGTGGCCTCCAGCCCTAAGAACACACCATGGCTCTCACCCTGTGGAGGTGGACTGCGCACCCGAGCCCTGCGGCGGCGTCTGGCACCTGTGTGTGCTCCTTCAGAGGCGGAGGGCAAACCGGCATTGCTACCATCCAGTGGCACAGTGGATGTTTCCTCCCCCCTCGAGTCTTCTGATGAGGACTCTGACACATGCAGTCTGGCAACTGCACGCCTCCTAGACCTGACCAATGCAGGTGGTGTTGATGCGGGTGAGGCCAGCAGGAGTGGCGAGGGTGGATGTGGTGGCGAGGCTGGCTGTGGTGGTGTGGCTGGCTGTGGTGGTGATGCTGGCTGTGGTGCTGTTGTCTGCCCAGCAATCGTGGTGGCCTTCTCTGTGCTGTCCTTCCGGGGTGCCCTCTCTCCTTTCTCCTGAGCAGTTCTGCGCGAAGTATCGCCTGTGGACAGAAATTCAACATCAGCTCAGTTTACCTGCAGCCCTGCATTGCTTACATCATAATAAATTTCTGCATCAGTATCTCATTGTCCTCTGCCTGCTTATCGCTTATGTGTGTCACATGCCTTGTTGTTCTGTGCGAATCTTGTCATGATAGGGGTTTCACAGACTACATCTCCAATAATGCAATTCTGGTATGCACAAACCCCTGTACTGGAGTGGGATTCACATTGCCCAATTGGGGATTTGGGATAGGGGAAGGGGGGGCACACTGCTGTGCATGCGTCTTACCTTGTTTGGTAGCAGCTCTGGCAGAGCTGTCTGCATCCCCAATCCCAACGACACTTTCGGGCTCAATCGTGGACTCCACAAGCTCCTCCAGTTCAGTCAGGGCAGGTGCACTATTCCTTCCTCCTCCTGTCCAGCTGGCCTCTTTCTTCAGATCAGCCATCTTCCTCTTTGTGATGATACGGATGTCGTACCACCGCTTCTTCAGCACATCAATGTCCCGGGGGGTCACTCCGATGGCATTTACCTGCGCCTGGATTCCAAGCCAGATCCGTCTTTTCTCTGATTCAGCCACTTGCAGGGACTGCTTTCCAAACAGCTTATTGTGCTGCTTCACCACCTCCTCCACAAGTACCTGCAGTTCCTTTGGACTGAATTTGAGTTTCCTCTTCCTTTCCCCTCCATCTCTCTCTGTGTCCTGGCTGGCCATTGTGTCAGATTTCCTGTGCAAGTTCAGCCACTGGCTCTGTTGCTCTCCTCTGCACTCCCAGCCTCTCCAGAGTCTGCTGATTGTGTGCACCTGCCTGGGTGTGGCCACTTCCTGGTTGGGTGGGGTGTGGTTTGCACAGGATTGGCTGATTCCTCAATTGCTGTTCATTTGAATTACCGATTCGGTAAATTCCGATTCGGTATTTACCGAATCGTAAAATACCTAATCGGTATCTACTGATTCAGTAAATACCGTTTCGGAAACACCGGTCGGTATTGTAGAATCGGTAAACATTTACCGATTTTTACCGAATCGGTAAAAGTTATCGAAAAATTAGGTACATAGCAAATACCGATTTCTAAATACCGATTCGGTAAAATTCGGTATTTAGGAATCGGTATTTCTAGGTTACCTACATATGGCCCAAAGTGATGAGGAGGAACAACCAGAAGAAGGGGAACTTCTTCAGGAGAATCCAGTGGGAGACTGTAACATTTCATAAAATAAAAGATGAATCCTTGGGTTGCTGCATCCAGATGTAGGTTTATTCTCATTAATCAGGAATCAATGTACAGGATACAAGCAGGAATTTAAATCAGTAAAGGCCCCAGTTAGGATCCAGTTAAATCCCAGTTAAAGCCCCACCGGGAGCAGCTGCCCTGCTGCTCAGCCTCAGATCTAACTGGCAGTAGAATCAAACATACACAAAAGGAACTCTTAGGTGACATCACAGATACAAGCTGAGGGGCTTAGAACAAACACAGAAGAAGGACAGAGAAGAAGGAAAAGCAGGATGTAACACATCTCCCTCCTTGACAGAAATAAGAGACAGATGTGAAATAGAACATACAGCAGGGATGAAATTAACACAACTTCACCTTTAAAAGAAATTGGAGACATACGGAAACGACAGAAAGAAGAAAAGTAAATGATAGAACAAACAGCACATAAAAGAAAACCCTCTTCCCCAAGTAAGTGAAAGAGGATAGAGATCAAATGGAAACATTTACAATATATTCATAAATATAACGACATTATCAAATATAATGCAATTTAGATGAAATAATCACCATGGCACAATGGATTAGCATTTTCAAATATAACACCATTTAGATGAAATGATCACCATTCCCCTCACTTGGGAAAAATCCAATAAAACATTTCTGACTCAAGTTCCAAAACTTCTTAAAATATTGAAGAACACTGCTCCCAAAACCTCCTCATCAATTGAAAATGAACACCTCTAAAACATTAGAGCACATACGTGGTTCATATATAAACAAAGAAGCACTAAGACTCCTCACATGAAAGCGAGCACGAATATAACTGAGCACACTATGGCTCTTTACCTTTAAACTTGAAAAAATGAAGCCCTAAGACTTCTCTCATGAAAGCGAGCAAGAATTTAACTGAGCACACGATGGCTCTTTACCTTTAAACTTGAAAGCTTGGAGCGCCTCAAAAAATTGAGCACCGAATGTGGCTCCGACAATACATATCCAAACACTGGAGCAAACAATCTCCAGCTTTACCTTTAAAGTCGAAAATAATGGAGCACCTCAAAAATGAACACCGATGTGGCTCCGCACCTCAAAAACACTTTGAGCGCTAATGTGGTTCCGCATAAATGCACCAAATGGAGCACTTCAATAAATAATGAGCATGAAACTGGCTCCGCACACATGTACATTAAATTAAATAAAATATCTCAAAACGCATCACAAAATGAAAGCAAATGAGCACCTCAACGAGGTTGAGCACAATTGTGGCTCCAGAAAAGTACGCAATAATAGAATCAATTCCCTCAAAACCCATCACACAAAATTATTGGAAATTGTACGCAAGCATAAATTACAGCGCAAACAACACACTGCATAACTTAACAAATATGCATAATGAAATCCACAACATTTAAAACATAACAAACTAAAATAATAAAGGTAGTCACCGTAGTCTGAATTTTGGAGAGAGCTACTCCTCTGATACGTGGCACCAGGAAGATAAAAGTAAAGTCATACTTGAAGAAGTCATAATGATATGCACAGCTCTGTTCGCCTTGGCGAAAGCAAAATGAATACCTCCAACGTCGGGAGAAAGGCAGACACTCTTTGAGTAAATGTGGGCGAAATTATCATGTTGCTATGGTACCAGGCAACAACACTACAAAAAGTGAAAAGGAGATGGCTGCTACGCAAGTTCACGCTGTGTGACCTTGCGCGATGACGAGTCCTTGCGGTGCAGTCACGTAATTGCATTCCAGGAAGAATAAAGACGTCATGGAGGAGCTCGAGCAGGACAACTTTCAGAACGCTGGAACTACTCAAAAAATGCATCTTCTCTCCGGATGTAACAACCGTCACTACATGAGGTAAGAGCATTGTTTATTCAATATACTGCAAGCGATGCTCTTTTGTTCTTATTTTAAATGTTGCAAAATCTGCCCAAAATGTGCTGAGGAAGTTCAGCCGAAATGAGGAGCTCACCAGCGAAATAGCAAACAGTTCTCAAAACCAAATAAAGCTTTCTTTCATGCTGTCTGCGAACACTTAATAAAAATGAGCGATCTCGTTCCCAGATAAGTAAAAGTTTGTAGAATTTGAAGGTAGCTCAACTAATAATAATGTCTCACCTGTTTTAGCTTACCGGTGCTAGAAAAATACCTCCGCTGTGTGAATCAAGCACTGTTCACTTTCTATCAGTTATTCATAGTGAAAACACTGCACAAACACGTCCAAACAAATATCGCACGTCCTGTGTAAAACCGGCAGTTTGTCTTCTCCTTTTCTTTTAATTTAAAGTTGAGATAGGACTGACTTTCCAGCTGCAGGTACAGTTTTCTTTTTCCAGATATGTAAAAGTCTCCAGAAAGTCGATTAAAGTACAAACACTTAAAGGAGAGTGCACAGACTTCAGGTAACACACACCCTTTTAAACACGTGGCAGTAAGATCCAAGGTTAATCAAATCAAATCTCCTCCTTTTTTAAGATGTGTGAGTCTCAAAATCAAGGTGCAAATTCCATGTAAAAGTAGATTTAAAAAAGCAGGTGACATCTAATGTTTAGGCGTACTTTAACATGTCCCCAACCCAACTTACTTCAGGCTGTCAGTTGTTGTAGACACCGGTGGGGCAATCAAGGGGTTGGACATGAGGTTCTTGTAGCTTCTCTTGTAAAATTTCTTTGATCACGCGTGGTTTCTTCCTTCCAATCGTCACCAGTGTAACATTTCATAAAAATAAAAGATGAATCCTTGGGTTGCTGCATCCAGATGTAGGTTTATTCTCATTAATCAGGAATCAATGTACAGGATACAAGCAGGAATTTAAATCAGTAAAGGCCCCAGTTAGGATCCAGTTAAATCCCAGTTAAAGCCCCACCGGGAGCAGCTGCCCTGCTGCTCAGCCTCAGATCTAACTGGCAGTAGAATCAAACATACACAAAAGGAACTCTTAGGTGACATCACAGATACAAGCTGAGGGGCTTAGAACAAACACAGAAGAAGGACAGAGAAGAAGGAAAAGCAGGATGTAACAGAGACGAATGGGATCAATATATCTTACCTACTACTCCGTCGCCGACGCCATCCCTGGCAAACTCCCCGCCGGAGGACATCGGATGATTCCACGACATCACCTCCAAGAGGTTTTATTTTCCTCTGCCAGTACAGGAAACAGATTGTTTCCTCTATGACTTCAAAGAATCATCCAGGAAGTCTATCAGGACAATTCCAATAATCAGTCATATCTGGGACGAGGGTTTAAAGATCATGAAGAACCCAGAATATCGAGCGCCTGAGTCCTCCCCAGCGTGCTTGATTGGGCATCCATGCCCTGAATCTGTGGTAATGCAGGCGGCACAGAGACATTCCAAAAATCCGGTCCCTGCTACTTCAGCCCCTCCCGACAAGGAAGGAAGAAGGATGGATGGCGCAGGAAAGCGCTTTGCAGTGATGGCAGCAGCTTCAATTAGAGCGTCAAATGCACTAACTCTTATCAGCAGATACAATAGGCAGATGTGGTCAGACATCGCACCACTCTTATCCCATCTGCCAGAAGACAAAAAGGAAGAAGCAACAGTCATTTTGCAGGACGTGGCTAGGGCAGCTCCGACTCCATAGACATCGCCATGGATATATCGTCGGTGGCATTCAGACAGATGGGTGGAGCAGTGGCACTCCGCAGACAATATTGGCTTAAAGCTGCTTCATTTAGGTCAGAAGTCCAGGCAAGAATTGTAGATATGCCCTTTGATGGGGAAAATCTCTTTGGTAAACACGTCGATGATACCCTGCAAGGAATAAAATCGGACACAGACACAGTGAAAACGTTAGGTTCTCTGCAGCAAAATAGGTTCCAGTCCTTTTGTAGAAGAGGATCTAGAGGCCAGTGTAATCAGAGATCTTCCTACCAGTCCAACAGGTACCAGCCTTACAATCAACAGGGGTACCGTCAATTTTCCAGCAACCAGCAGTATCGTTCCTCAAACACGTCCTTCCAGCAGCAGTCCAGAAGGAAGTCTGCTGCAAGAGGAAAATCACAAGACTCCAATTGGAGACAGTGACGATGTAAAGGCACCAACCACCTCGTCATACCTCAAACAGGACCATTACCTCTCTCTTTTTTATCGCAAATGGCTGTCAATAACAACTGACAGATGGGTACTGTACGTGATCTTTCAGGGCCATACCCTAGAATTCACACAAAACCCCCTGAATCAACCACCTGTTCACAGGGAGCAACAACATCTGTCAGCCCTCAAGGCAGAAATTTGGTCTCTCATTGTGAAAGGGGCAATAGAGGAAGTTCCGCCTCAACATCGAGGGAAAGGATTTTACTCGCATTTTTTCTTGATGCGAAATAAGCAGTCCTCCAAATGGAGGCAGGTAATGGACCTGAGAGGCTTGAACAAATTCATAAGAAAAATATCGTTTCGTATGCTGTCCCTCCCGAAATCCTCCTGATGCTGCGCAGGAGAGATTACATGGCATCCCTAGATCTCTTAGATGCCTATTTTCATATACCGATTCACATCAAACACAGGCAGTATTTACGATTCATGGTGGCAGGGGGCCACTACCAGTTCAAAGTGTTACCATTCGGCCTCAGATCCGCGCCAAGGGTGTTCACAAAATGCATGGCGCCAGTTGCAGCTTACTTAACCCCTTCGCTGCCAGGCCTTTTCCTCCTCCTGTGCCAAGCCTTTTTTTGGCTATTTGGGGTAGTGCGTGCTTAGGCCCCTGTAACTTTTTGACCACATTAGGTATCCACGCCAAATTTGCGTCCTTTTCTTCCAACATCATGGGGATTCTAAAGGTACTCAGGGTTTGTGGATTCCCCTGGAGGGGTCAAAGAAATGAGCCAAAATACAGAAAAATTTTGGTTTTTTTTCGGAAAAATTGGAAAAACGGGCTGCAAATGAAAGCATCTGGGTTTTCCCCTGCAAATGTTATCAAAAAAGGGTTTGTGGGGTTGAAATCACCATTTTCCCAGCTTTTCGGGGATACCAGACTTTTGTCAGAAACCCAACATTTTTACACAGTTTTGGCATTTTTCTGGGACAGAGCCTATTTTTGCTATTTTTTGTGCTTTTGACCTCCTTCCAGTTAATGGCAGAAATGGGTACAAAAGCAATAATGGATCCTGGACAGCTATACATTTTCGAGAAGAAGACAAAATTCTGAATTCAGAAAGGGATCATTTGTGTAGATCCATCAAGGTTTTTTTATAGAAACAAACAGTTAAATATAGGATAAATTGAAAATTAGTTGAAAAAAACAGCCTTTTGTGTCAACGTTTTCACCTGTAACTTCTTCTAATTATGACATCTCTTTGAAAGCAATATACCGTTGCATCCGCTGGACATTACTGGTTGTGGGGATATATAGGACTTGTAGGTTCACCAAGAACCTGACGAACCCAGAGCCAAAAACTGAGCAGCAATTTGCAATGTTTTTTTATTATGTACCGGGTATATAGTAATTATTCTGTAAAAATGTGTACATGGAAAAATCGGTATGAGAGACACCTATGTATTTCTGAAATGGGAACAAAATATAGAGTTTAGAAACAGTAGATATTTGCACATTTCTGAAATTGGGAATACTCATACTAGCATGAGAATTATCAGTCATTTTTTCTTTTTTACACAATATCTTTCATTTGGAAGGCAGAAATGCATTGAAAGTCAATAGATAATAACAGTTCCTTTACAAATCTGAATTACCCTAAGTCTCCCGATAAAAATGGTAACTCACTTGTGTGGGTAGGCATAGTGCCAGCGACAGGAAACGGCGCAAAACGCAACGTGGTCACAACTCAATATCGCAGTGAAAATTTACCCTTTTTTGGCAAAGTGCCTAGCTCTAGTTTTTGAACCCTAGCTCTGCGAGCACCTTGGGAAACCTAGCAAACATATACATTTTTGAAAACTAGACACCCAGGGGAATCCAGGATGGGGTGACTTGACTGCCTCCCACCAGGGTCTGTTACCCAGAATCCCTTGCAAACCTAAAAAATTGTCAAAAAACACATTTTCCCCACATTTCTGTCGTGGAAAGTTCCGGAATCTGCGTGGATCCACAAATTTCCACCCACCCCGCGTTCCCCAAAGTCTTACGGGAAAAACGGTACCTCACTTGTGTGGGTCGACCTAGTGCCCGCGACAGGAAACGGCGCAAAACGCAACGTGGTCACACCTCAATTTCGCAGTGAAAAATGACTCTTTTTTGGCAAAATGTCTAGCTGTAGTTTTTGAACCCTAGCTCTGCGGGCACCTTGGGAAACCTAGCAAACCTATACATTTTTGAAAACTAGACACCCAGGGGAATCCAAGATGGGGTGGCTTGACTGCCTCCCACCAGGGTCTGTTACCCAGAATCCCATGCAAACCTAAAAAATTGTCAAAAAAACAAATTTTCCCCACATTTCTGTGGTGGAAAGTTCCGGAATCTATGTGGATCCACAAATTTCCACCCACCCCGTGCTCCCCAAAGTCTTACGAGAAAAACGGTACCTCACTTGTGTGGGTCGGCCTAGTGCCCGCAACAGGAAACTTCGCAAAACGCAACGTGGTCACACCTCAATTTCGCAGTGAAAAATGACCCTTTTTTGGCAAAATGACTAGCTGTAGTTTTTGAACCCTAGCTCTGCGGGCACCTTGGGAAACCTAGCAAACCTATGCGTTTTTTAAAACTAGACACCCAGGGGAATCCAGGATGGGGTGACTTGACTGCCTCCCACCCGGGCCTGTTACCCAGAATCCCTTGCTAACCTAAAAAATTGTAAAAAAAACCACATTTTCCCCACATTTCTGTGGTGGAAAGTTCCGGAATCTGAGAGGATCCAAAAATTTCCACCCACCCCGCGTTCCCCAAAGTCTTACGAGAAAAACGGTACCTCACTTGTGTGGGTCGGCCTAGTGCCCGCGACAGGAAACGGCACAAAACGCAATGTGGTCACACCTCAATTTCGCAGTGAAAAATGACCCATTTTTGGCAAAATGACTAGCTGTAGTTTTTGAACCCTAGCTCTGCGGGCACCTTGGGAAACCTAGCAAACCTATAAATGTTTGAACACTAGACACCCAGGGGAATTCAGGATGGGGTGACTTGACTGCCTCCCACCAGGGTCTGTTACCCAGAATCCCTTGCAAACCTAAAAAAATGTTTTAAAAAACACATTTTCCCCACATTTCTGTGGTGGAATGTTCCGGAACATGCGTGGATCCACAAATTTCCACCCACCCCGCGTTCCCCAAAGTCTTACGAGAAAAACGGTACCTCACTTGTGTGGGTCGGCCTAGTGACCGCGACAGGAAACGGCGCAAAACGCAACGTGGTCACACCTCAATTTCGCAGTGGAAAATGACCCTTTTTTGGCAAAATGACTAGCTGTAGTTTTTGAACCCTTGCTCTGCGGGCACCTTGGGAAACCTAGCAAACCTATACATTTTTGAAAACTAGACACCCAGGGGAATCCAGGATGGGGTGACTTGACTGTCTCCGACCAGGGTCTGTTACCCAGAATCCCTTGCAAACCTAAAAAATAGTTTAAAAAAACACATTTTCCCCACATTTCTGTGGTGGAAAGTTCCGGAATCTGCGTGGATCCACAAATTTCCACCCACCCCGCGTTCCCCAAAGTCTTACGAGAAAAACGGTACCTCACTTGTGTGGGTCAACCTAGTGCCCGCGACAGGAAACGGTACAAAACGCAACGTGGTCACACCTCAATTTCGCAGTGAAAAATGACCCTTTTTTGGCAAAATGTCTAGCTGTAGTTTTTGAACCCTAGCTCTGCGGGCACCTTGGGAAACGTAGCAAACCTATACATTTTTGAAAACTAGACACCCAGGGGAATCCAGGATGGGGTGACTTGACTGCCTCCCACCAGGGTCTGTTACCCAGAATCCCTTGCAAACCTAAAACATTGTCAAAAAAACACATTTGCCCCACATTTCTGTGGTGGAAAGTTCCCGAATCTGCGAGGATCCAAAAATTTCCACCCACCCCGCGTTCCCCAAAGTCTTACGAGAAAAACGGTACCTCACTTGTGTGGGTCGGCCTAGTGCCCGCGACAGGAAACGGCACAAAACGCAATGTGGTCACACCTCAATTTCGCAGTGAAAAATGACCCATTTTTAGGAAAATGACTAGCTGTAGTTTTTGAACCCTAGCTCTGCGGGTACCTTGGGAAACCTAGCAAACCTATAAAATTTTGAACACTAGACACCAAGGGGAATTCAGGATGGGGTGACTTGACTGCCTCCCACCAGGGTCTGTTACCCAGAATCCCTTGCAAACCTAAAAAAATATTTTAAAAAACACATTTTCCCCACATTTCTGTGGTGGAAAGTTCCGGAACATGCGTGGATCCACAAATTTCCACCCACCCCGCGTTCCCCAAAGTCTTACGAGAAAAACGGTACCTCACTTGTGTGGGTCGGCCTAGTGCCCGCGACAGGAAACGGCGCAAAACGCAACGTGGTCACACCTCAATTTCGCAGTGGAAAATGACCCTTTTTTGGCAAAATGACTAGCTGTAGTTTTTGAACCCTTGCTCTGCGGGCACCTTGGGAAACCTAGCAAACCTATACATTTTTGAAAACTAGACACCCAGGGGAATCCAGGATGGGGTGACTTGACTGTCTCCGACCAGGGTCTGTTACCCAGAATCCCTTGCAAACCTAAAAAATAGTTTAAAAAAACACATTTTCCCCACATTTCTGTGGTGGAAAGTTCCGGAATCTGCGTGGATCCACAAATTTCCACCCACCCCGCGTTCCCCAAAGTCTTACGAGAAAAACGGTACCTCACTTGTGTGGGTCAACCTAGTGCCCGCGACAGGAAACGGTACAAAACGCAACGTGGTCACACCTCAATTTCGCAGTGAAAAATGACGCTTTTTTGGCAAAATGTCTAGCTGTAGGTTTTGAACCCTAGCTCTGCGGGCACCTTGGGAAACGTAGCAAACCTATACATTTTTGAAAACTAGACACCCAGGGGAATCCAGGATGGGGTGACTTGACTGCCTCCCACCAGGGTCTGTTACCCAGAATCCCTTGCAAACCTAAAACATTGTCAAAAAAAACACATTTGCCCCACATTTCTGTGGTGGAAAGTTCCGGAATCTGCGAGGATCCAAAAATTTCCACCCACCCCGCGTTCCCCAAAGTCTTACGAGAAAAACGGTACCTCACTTGTGTGGGTCGGCCTACTAATGCCCGCGACAGGAAACGGCACAAAACGCAATGTGGTCACACCTCAATTTCGCAGTGAAAAATGACCCATTTTTGGCAAAATGACTAGCTGTAGTTTTTGAACCCTAGCTCTGCGGGCACATTGGGAAACCTAGCAAACCTATACATTTTTGAAAACTAGACACCCAGGGGAATCCAGGATGGGGTGACTTGACTGTCTCCGACCAGGGTCTGTTACCCAGAATCCCTTGCAAACCTAAAAAATAGTTTAAAAAAACACATTTTCCCCACATTTCTGTGGTGGAAAGTTCCGGAATCTGCGTGGATCCACAAATTTCCACCCACCCCGCGTTCCCCAAAGTCTTACGAGAAAAACGGTACCTCACTTGTGTGGGTCAACCTAGTGCCCGCGACAGGAAACGGTACAAAACGCAACGTGGTCACACCTCAATTTCGCAGTGAAAAATGACCCTTTTTTGGCAAAATGTCTAGCTGTAGTTTTTGAACCCTAGCTCTGCGGGCACCTTGGGAAACGTAGCAAACCTATACATTTTTGAAAACTAGACACCCAGGGGAATCCAGGATGGGGTGACTTGACTGCCTCCCACCAGGGTCTGTTACCCAGAATCCCTTGCAAACCTAAAACATTGTCAAAAAAAACACATTTTCCCCACATTTCTGTGGTGGAAAGTTCCGGAATCTGCGTGGATCCACAGATTTCCACCCACCCCGCGTTCCCCAAAGTCTTACGAGAAAAACGGTACCTCACTTGTGTGGGTCGGCCTAGTGCCCGCGACAGGAAACGGTGCAAAACGCAACGTGGTCACACCTCAATTTCGCAGTGAAAAATGACCCTTTTTTGGCAAAATGACTAGCTGTAGTTTTTGAACGCTAGCTCTGCGGGCACCTTGGGAAACCGAGCAAACCTATACATTTTTGAAATCTAGACACCCAGGGAAATCCAGGATGGGGTGACTTGACTGCCTCCCACCAGGGTCTGTTACCCAGAATCCCTTGCACACCTAAAAAATTGTCAAAAAAACACATTTTCCCCACATTTCTGTGGTGGAAAGTTCTGGAATCTGCGTGGATCCACAAATTTCCACCCACCCCACGTTCCCTAAAGTCTTACGAGAAAAACGGTACCTCACTTGTGTGGGTCGGCCTAGTGCCCGCGACAGGAAACGGTGCAAAACGCAACGTGGTCACACCTCAATTTCGCAGTGAAAAATGACCCTTTTTTGGCAAAATGACTAGCTGTAGTTTTTGAACCCTAGCTCTGCGGGCACCTTGGGAAACCTAGCAAACCTATACATTTTTGAAAACTAGACACCCAGCGGAATCCAGGATGGGGTGACTTGACTGCCTCCCACCAGGATCTGCTACCCAGAATCCCTTGCAAACCTAAAAAATTGTCCAAAAAACCACATTTTCCCCACATTTCTGTGGTGGAAAGTTCCGGAATCTGCGTGGATCCACAAATTTCCACCCACCCCGCGTTCCCCAAAGTCTTACAAGAAAAACGGTACCTCACTTGTGTGGGTCGGCCTAGTGCCCGCGACAGGAAACGGCGCACAACGCAACGTGGTCACACTTCAATTTCGCAGTGAAAAATTACCCTTTTTTGGCAAAATGTCTAGCTGTAGTTTTTGAACCCTAGCTCTGCGGGCACCTTGGGAAACGTAGCAAACCTATACATTTTTGAAAACTAGACACCCAGGGGAATCCAGGATGGGGTGACTTGACTGCCTCCCACCAGGATCTGTTACCCAGAATCCCTTGCAAACCTAAAACATTGTCAAAAGAAACACATTTTCCCCACAGTTCTGTCGTGGAAAGTTCCGGAATCTGCGTGGATCCACAAATTTCCACCCACCCCGCGTTCCCCAAAGTCTTACGAGAAAAACGGTACCTCACTTGTGTGGGTCAGCCTAGTGCCCGCGACAGGAAACGGCGCAAAACGCAACGTGGTCACACCTCAATTTCGCAGTGAAAAATGATCCTTTTTTGGAAAAATGACTAGCTGTAGTTTTTGAACCCTAGCTCTGCGGGCACCTTGGGAAACCTAGCAAACCTATACATTTTTTAAAATTAGACACCCAGGGAAATCCAGGATGGGGTGACTTGACTGCCTCCCACCAGGGTCTGTTACCCAGAATCCCTTGCAAACCTAAAAAATTGTCAAAAAAACCACATTTTCCCCACATTTCTGTGGTGGAAAGTTCCGGAATCTGCGTGGATCCACAAATTTCCACCCACCCCGCGTTCCCCAAAGTCTTACAAGAAAAACGGTACCTCACTTGTGTGGGTCAGCCTAGTGCCCATGACAGGAAACGGCGCAAAACGCAACGTGGTCACACCTCAATTTCGCAGTGAAAAATTACCCTTTTTTGGCAAAATGTCTAGCTGTAGTTTTTGAACCCTAGTTCTGCGGGCACCTTGGGAAACCTAGCAAACCTATACCTTTTTTAAAACTAGACATCCAGGGGAATCCAGGATGGGGTGACTTGACTGCCTCCCACCAGGGTCTGTTACCCAGAATCCCTTGCACATCTAAAAAATTGTCAAAAAAAACACATTTTCCCCACATTTCTGTGGTGGAAAGTTCTGGAATCTGCGTGGATCCACAAATTTCCACCCACCCCACGTTCCCTAAAGTCTTACGAGAAAAACGGTACCTCACTTGTGTGGGTCGGCCTAGTGCCCGCGACAGGAAACGGTGCAAAACGCAACGTGGTCACACCTCAATTTCGCAGTGAAAAATGACCCTTTTTTGGCAAAATGACTAGCTGTAGTTTTTGAACCCTAGCTCTGCGGGCACCTTGGGAAACCTAGCAAACCTATACATTTTTGAAAACTAGACACCCAGCGGAATCCAGGATGGGGTGACTTGACTGCCTCCCACCAGGGTCTGTTACCCAGAATCCCTTGCAAACCTAAAAAATTGTCCAAAAAAACACATTTTCCCCACATTTCTGTGGTGGAAAGTTCCGGAATCTGCGTGGATCCACAAATTTCCACCCACCCCGCGTTCCCCAAAGTCTTACAAGAAAAACGGTACCTCACTTGTGTGGGTCGGCCTAGTGCCCGCGACAGGAAACGGCGCAAAACGCAATGTGGTCACACCTCAATTTCGCAGTGAAAAATGACCCTTTTTTGGCAAAATGTCTAGCTGTAGTTTTTGAACCCTAGCTCTGCGGGCACCTTGGGAAACCTAGCAAACCTATACATTTTTGAAAACTAGACACCCAGGGGAATCCAGGATGGAGTGACTTGACTGTCTCCGACCAGGGTCGGTTACCCAGAATCCCTTGCAAACCTAAAAAATTGTTAAAAAAACACATTTTCCCCACATTTCTGTGGTGGAAAGTTCCGGAATCTGCGTGGATCCACAAATTTCCACCCACCCCGCGTTCCCCAAAGTCTTACGAGAAAAACGGTACCTTACTTGTGTGGGTCGGCCTAGTGCCCGCGACAGGAAACGGTGCAAAACGCAACGTGGTCACACCTCAATTTCGCAGTGAAAAATGACCCTTTTTTGGCAAAATGACTAGCTGTAGTTTTTGAACGCTAGCTCTGCGGGCACCTTGGGAAACCTAGCAAACCTATACATTTTTGAAAACTAGACACCCAGGGGAATCCAGGATGGGGTGACTTGACTGCCTCCCACCAGGGTCTGTTACCCAGAATCCCTTGCACACCTAAACAATTGTCCAAAAAAACACATTTTCCCCACATTTCTGTGGTGGAAAGTTCCGGAATCTGCGTGGATCCACAAATTTCCACCCACCCCGCGTTCCCCAAAGTCTTACGAGAAAAACGGTACCTCACTTGTGTGGGTCGGCCTATTGCCCGCAACAGGAAACGGCGCAAAACGCAACGTGGTCACACCTCAATTTCGCAGTGAAAAATGACCCTTTTTTGGCAAAATGACTAGCTGTAGTTTTTGAACCCTAGCTCTGCGGGCACCTTGGGAAACCTAGCAAACCTATACATTTTTTAAAACTAGACATCCAGGGGAATCCAGGATGGGGTGACTTGACTGCCTCCCACCAGGGTCTGTTACCCAGAATCCCTTGCAAACCTAAACAATTGTCAAAAAAACACATTTTCCCCACATTTCTGTTGTGGAAAGCTCCGGAATCTGCGTGGATCCACAAATTTCCACCCACCCCGGGTTCCCCAAAGTCTTACGAGAAAAACGGTACCTCACTTGTGTGGGTCGGCCTAGTGCCCGCGACAGGAAACGGCGCAAAACGCAACGTGGTCACACCTCAATTTCGCAGTGAAAAATGACCCTTTTTTGGCAAAATGTCTAGCTGTAGTTTTTGAACCCTAGCTCTGCGGGCACCTTGGGAAACCTAGCAAACCTATACATTTTTGAAAACTAGACACCCAGGGGAATCCAGGATGGAGTGACTTGACTGTCTCCGACCAGGGTCTGTTACCCAGAATCCCTTGCAAACCTAAAAAATTGTTAAAAAAACACATTTTCCCCATATTTCTGTGGTGGAAAGTTCCGGAATCTGCGTGGATCCACAAATTTCCACCCACCCCGCGTTCCCCAAAGTCTTACGAGAAAAACGGTACCTCACTTGTGTGGGTCGGCCTAGTGCCCGCGACAGGAAACGGTGCAAAACGCAACGTGGTCACACCTCAATTTCGCAGTGAAAAATGACCCTTTTTTGGCAAAATGACTAGCTGTAGTTTTTGAACGCTAGCTCTGCGGGCACCTTGGGAAACCTAGCAAACCTATACATTTTTGAAAACTAGACACCCAGGGGAATCCAGGATGGGGTGACTTGACTGCCTCCCACCAGGGTCTGTTACCCAGAATCCCTTGCACACCTAAAAAATTGTCCAAAAAAACACATTTTCCCCACATTTCTGTGGTGGAAAGTTCCGGAATCTGCGTGGATCCACAAATTTCCACCCACCCCGCGTTCCCCAAAGTCTTACGAGAAAAACGGTACCTCACTTGTGTGGGTCGGCCTATTGCCCGCAACAGGAAACGGTGCAAAACGCAACGTGGTCACACCTCAATTTCGCAGTGAAAAATGACCCTTTTTTGGCAAAATGACTAGCTGTAGTTTTTGAACCCTAGCTCTGCGGGCACCTTGGGAAACCTAGCAAACCTATACATTTTTGAAAACTAGACATCCAGGGGAATCCAGGATGGGGTGACTTGACTGCCTCCCACCAGGGTCTGTTACCCAGAATCCCTTGCAAACCTAAAAAATTGTCAAAAAAACACATTTTCCCCACATTTCTGTTGTGGAAAGCTCCGGAATCTGCGTGGATCCACAAATTTCCACCCACCCCGGGTTCCCCAAAGTCTTACGAGAAAAACGGTACCTCACTTGTGTGGGTCGGCCTAGTGCCCGCGACAGGAAACGGCGCAAAACGCAACGTGGTCACACCTCAATTTCGCAGTGAAAAATGACCCTTTTTTGGCAAAATGTCTAGCTGTAGTTTTTGAACCCTAGCTCTGCGGGCACCTTGGGAAACCTAGCAAACCTATACATTTTTGAAAACTAGACACCCAGGGGAATCCAGGATGGAGTGACTTGACTGTCTCCGACCAGGGTCTGTTACCCAGAATCCCTTGCAAACCTAAAAAATTGTTAAAAAAACACATTTTCCCCACATTTCTGTGGTGGAAAGTTCCGGAATCTGCGTGGATCCACAAATTTCCACCCACCCCGCGTTCCCCAAAGTCTTACGAGAAAAACGGTACCTCACTTGTGTGGGTCGGCCTAGTGCCCGCGACAGGAAACGGTGCAAAACGCAACGTGGTCACACCTCAATTTCGCAGTGAAAAATGACCCTTTTTTGGCAAAATGAGTAGCTGTAGTTTTTGAACGCTAGCTCTGCGGGCACCTTGGGAAACCTAGCAAACCTATACATTTTTGAAAACTAGACACCCAGGGGAATCCAGGATGGGGTGACTTGACTGCCTCCCACCAGGGTCTGTTACCCAGAATCCCTTGCACACCTAAAAAATTGTCCAAAAAAACACATTTTCCCCACATTTCTGTGGTGGAAAGTTCCGGAATCTGCGTGGATCCACAAATTTCCACCCACCCCGCGTTCCCCAAAGTCTTACGAGAAAAACGGTACCTCACTTGTGTGGGTCGGCCTATTGCCCGCAACAGGAAACGGTGCAAAACGCAACGTGGTCACACCTCAATTTCGCAGTGAAAAATGACCCTTTTTTGGCAAAATGACTAGCTGTAGTTTTTGAACCCTAGCTCTGCGGGCACCTTGGGAAACCTAGCAAACCTATACATTTTTGAAAACTAGACACCCAGGGGAATCCAGGATGGGGTGACTTGACTGCCTCCCATCAGGGTCTTTTACCCAGAATCCCTTGCAAACCTAAAAAATTGTCAAAAAAAACACATTTTCCCCACATTTCTGTGGTGGAAAGTTCCGGAATCTGCGTGGATCCACAAATTTCCACCCACCCCGCGTTCCCCAAAGTCTTACGAGAAAAACGGTACCTCACTTGTGTGGGTCGGCCTAGTGCCCGCGACAGGAAACGGTGCAAAACGCAACGTGGTCACACCTCAATTTCGCAGTGAAAAATGACCCTTTTTTGGCAAAATGACTAGCTGTAGTTTTTGAACCCTAGCTCTGCGGGCACCTTGGGAAACCGAGCAAACCTATACATTTTTGAAATCTAGACACCCAGGGAAATCCAGGATGGGGTGACTTGACTGCCTCCCACCAGGGTCTGTTACCCAGAATCCCTTGCACACCTAAAAAATTGTCAAAAAAACACATTTTCCCCACATTTCTGTGGTGGAAAGTTCTGGAATCTGCGTGGATCCACAAATTTCCACCCACCCCACGTTCCCTAAAGTCTTACGAGAAAAACGGTACCTCACTTGTGTGGGTCGGCCTAGTGCCCGCGACAGGAAACGGTGCAAAACGCAACGTGGTCACACCTCAATTTCGCAGTGAAAAATGACCCTTTTTTGGCAAAATGACTAGCTGTAGTTTTTGAACCCTAGCTCTGCGGGCACCTTGGGAAACCTAGCAAACCTATACATTTTTGAAAACTAGACACCCAGCGGAATCCAGGATGGGGTGACTTGACTGCCTCCCACCAGGGTCTGCTACCCAGAATCCCTTGCAAACCTAAAAAATTGTCCAAAAAAACACATTTTCCCCACATTTCTGTGGTGGAAAGTTCCGGAATCTGCGTGGATCCACAAATTTCCACCCACCCCGCGTTCCCCAAAGTCTTACAAGAAAAACGGTACCTCACTTGTGTGGGTCGGCCTAGTGCCCGCGACAGGAAACGGCGCACAACGCAACGTGGTCACACTTCAATTTCGCAGTGAAAAATTACCCTTTTTTGGCAAAATGTCTAGCTGTAGTTTTTGAACCCTAGCTCTGCGGGCACCTTGGGAAACGTAGCAAACCTATACATTTTTGAAAACTAGACACCCAGGGGAATCCAGGATGGGGTGACTTGACTGCCTCCCACCAGGATCTGTTACCCAGAATCCCTTGCAAACCTAAAACATTGTCAAAAGAAACACATTTTCCCCACAGTTCTGTCGTGGAAAGTTCCGGAATCTGCGTGGATCCACAGATTTCCACCCACCCCGCGTTCCCCAAAGTCTTACGAGAAAAACGGTACCTCACTTGTGTGGGTCAGCCTAGTGCCCGCGACAGGAAACGGCGCAAAACGCAACGTGGTCACACCTCAATTTCGCAGTGAAAAATGATCCTTTTTTGGAAAAATGACTAGCTGTAGTTTTTGAACCCTAGCTCTGCGGGCACCTTGGGAAACCTAGCAAACCTATACATTTTTTAAAATTAGACACCCAGGGAAATCCAGGATGGGGTGACTTGACTGCCTCCCACCAGGGTCTGTTACCCAGAATCCCTTGCAAACCTAAAAAATTGTCAAAAAAACCACATTTTCCCCACATTTCTGTGGTGGAAAGTTCCGGAATCTGCGTGGATCCACAAATTTCCACCCACCCCGCGTTCCCCAAAGTCTTACAAGAAAAACGGTACCTCACTTGTGTGGGTCAGCCTAGTGCCCACGACAGGAAACGGCGCAAAACGCAACGTGGTCACACCTCAATTTCGCAGTGAAAAATTACCCTTTTTTGGCAAAATGTCTAGCTGTAGTTTTTGAACCCTAGTTCTGCGGGCACCTTGGGAAACCTAGCAAACCTATACCTTTTTTAAAACTAGACATCCAGGGGAATCCAGGATGGGGTGACTTGACTGCCTCCCACCAGGGTCTGTTACCCAGAATCCCTTGCACATCTAAAAAATTGTCAAAAAAAACACATTTTCCCCACATTTCTGTGGTGGAAAGTTCTGGAATCTGCGTGGATCCACAAATTTCCACCCACCCCACGTTCCCTAAAGTCTTACGAGAAAAACGGTACCTCACTTGTGTGGGTCGGCCTAGTGCCCGCGACAGGAAACGGTGCAAAACGCAACGTGGTCACACCTCAATTTCGCAGTGAAAAATGACCCTTTTTTGGCAAAATGACTAGCTGTAGTTTTTGAACCCTAGCTCTGCGGGCACCTTGGGAAACCTAGCAAACCTATACATTTTTGAAAACTAGACACCCAGCGGAATCCAGGATGGGGTGACTTGACTGCCTCCCACCAGGGTCTGTTACCCAGAATCCCTTGCAAACCTAAAAAATTGTCCAAAAAAACACATTTTCCCCACATTTCTGTGGTGGAAAGTTCCGGAATCTGCGTGGATCCACAAATTTCCACCCACCCCGCGTTCCCCAAAGTCTTACAAGAAAAACGGTACCTCACTTGTGTGGGTCGGCCTAGTGCCCGCGACAGGAAACGGCGCAAAACGCAATGTGGTCACACCTCAATTTCGCAGTGAAAAATGACCCTTTTTTGGCAAAATGTCTAGCTGTAGTTTTTGAACCCTAGCTCTGCGGGCACCTTGGGAAACCTAGCAAACCTATACATTTTTGAAAACTAGACACCCAGGGGAATCCAGGATGGAGTGACTTGACTGTCTCCGACCAGGGTCGGTTACCCAGAATCCCTTGCAAACCTAAAAAATTGTTAAAAAAACACATTTTCCCCACATTTCTGTGGTGGAAAGTTCCGGAATCTGCGTGGATCCACAAATTTCCACCCACCCCGCGTTCCCCAAAGTCTTACGAGAAAAACGGTACCTTACTTGTGTGGGTCGGCCTAGTGCCCGCGACAGGAAACGGTGCAAAACGCAACGTGGTCACACCTCAATTTCGCAGTGAAAAATGACCCTTTTTTGGCAAAATGACTAGCTGTAGTTTTTGAACGCTAGCTCTGCGGGCACCTTGGGAAACCTAGCAAACCTATACATTTTTGAAAACTAGACACCCAGGGGAATCCAGGATGGGGTGACTTGACTGCCTCCCACCAGGGTCTGTTACCCAGAATCCCTTGCACACCTAAACAATTGTCCAAAAAAACACATTTTCCCCACATTTCTGTGGTGGAAAGTTCCGGAATCTGCGTGGATCCACAAATTTCCACCCACCCCGCGTTCCCCAAAGTCTTACGAGAAAAACGGTACCTCACTTGTGTGGGTCGGCCTATTGCCCGCAACAGGAAACGGCGCAAAACGCAACGTGGTCACACCTCAATTTCGCAGTGAAAAATGACCCTTTTTTGGCAAAATGACTAGCTGTAGTTTTTGAACCCTAGCTCTGCGGGCACCTTGGGAAACCTAGCAAACCTATACATTTTTTAAAACTAGACATCCAGGGGAATCCAGGATGGGGTGACTTGACTGCCTCCCACCAGGGTCTGTTACCCAGAATCCCTTGCAAACCTAAAAAATTGTCAAAAAAACACATTTTCCCCACATTTCTGTTGTGGAAAGCTCCGGAATCTGCGTGGATCCACAAATTTCCACCCACCCCGGGTTCCCCAAAGTCTTACGAGAAAAACGGTACCTCACTTGTGTGGGTCGGCCTAGTGCCCGCGACAGGAAACGGCGCAAAACGCAACGTGGTCACACCTCAATTTCGCAGTGAAAAATGACCCTTTTTTGGCAAAATGTCTAGCTGTAGTTTTTGAACCCTAGCTCTGCGGGCACCTTGGGAAACCTAGCAAACCTATACATTTTTGAAAACTAGACACCCAGGGGAATCCAGGATGGAGTGACTTGACTGTCTCCGACCAGGGTCTGTTACCCAGAATCCCTTGCAAACCTAAAAAATTGTTAAAAAAACACATTTTCCCCACATTTCTGTGGTGGAAAGTTCCGGAATCTGCGTGGATCCACAAATTTCCACCCACCCCGCGTTCCCCAAAGTCTTACGAGAAAAACGGTACCTCACTTGTGTGGGTCGGCCTAGTGCCCGCGACAGGAAACGGTGCAAAACGCAACGTGGTCACACCTCAATTTCGCAGTGAAAAATGACCCTTTTTTGGCAAAATGACTAGCTGTAGTTTTTGAACGCTAGCTCTGTGGGCACCTTGGGAAACCTAGCAAACCTATACATTTTTGAAAACTAGACACCCAGGGGAATCCAGGATGGGGTGACTTGACTGCCTCCCACCAGGGTCTGTTACCCAGAATCCCTTGCACACCTAAAAAATTGTCCAAAAAAACACATTTTCCCCACATTTCTGTGGTGGAAAGTTCCGGAATCTGCGTGGATCCACAAATTTCCACCCACCCCGCGTTCCCCAAAGTCTTACAAGAAAAACGGTACCTCACTTGTGTGGGTCGGCCTATTGCCCGCAACAGGAAACGGTGCAAAACGCAACGTGGTCACACCTCAATTTCGCAGTGAAAAATGACCCTTTTTTGGCAAAATGACTAGCTGTAGTTTTTGAACCCTAGCTCTGCGGGCACCTTGGGAAACCTAGCAAACCTATACATTTTTGAAAACTAGACATCCAGGGGAATCCAGGATGGGGTGACTTGACTGCCTCCCACCAGGGTCTGTTACCCAGAATCCCTTGCAAACCTAAAAAATTGTCAAAAAAACACATTTTCCCCACATTTCTGTTGTGGAAAGCTCCGGAATCTGCGTGGATCCACAAATTTCCACCCACCCCGGGTTCCCCAAAGTCTTACGAGAAAAACGGTACCTCACTTGTGTGGGTCGGCCTAGTGCCCGCGATAGGAAACGGCGCAAAACGCAACGTGGTCACACCTCAATTTCGCAGTGAAAAATGACCCTTTTTTGGCAAAATGTCTAGCTGTAGTTTTTGAACCCTAGCTCTGCGGGCACCTTGGGAAACCTAGCAAACCTATACATTTTTGAAAACTAGACACCCAGGGGAATCCAGGATGGAGTGACTTGACTGTCTCCGACCAGGGTCTGTTACCCAGAATCCCTTGCAAACCTAAAAAATTGTTAAAAAAACACATTTTCCCCACATTTCTGTGGTGGAAAGTTCCGGAATCTGCGTGGATCCACAAATTTCCACCCACCCCGCGTTCCCCAAAGTCTTACGAGAAAAACGGTACCTCACTTGTGTGGGTCGGCCTAGTGCCCGCGACAGGAAACGGTGCAAAACGCAACGTGGTCACACCTCAATTTCGCAGTGAAAAATGACCCTTTTTTGGCAAAATGACTAGCTGTAGTTTTTGAACGCTAGCTCTGCGGGCACCTTGGGAAACCTAGCAAACCTATACATTTTTGAAAACTAGACACCCAGGGGAATCCAGGATGGGGTGACTTGACTGCCTCCCACCAGGGTCTGTTACCCAGAATCCCTTGCACACCTAAAAAATTGTCCAAAAAAACACATTTTCCCCACATTTCTGTGGTGGAAAGTTCCGGAATCTGCGTGGATCCACAAATTTCCACCCACCCCGCGTTCCCCAAAGTCTTACGAGAAAAACGGTACCTCACTTGTGTGGGTCGGCCTATTGCCCGCAACAGGAAACGGTGCAAAACGCAACGTGGTCACACCTCAATTTCGCAGTGAAAAATGACCCTTTTTTGGCAAAATGACTAGCTGTAGTTTTTGAACCCTAGCTCTGCGGGCACCTTGGGAAACCTAGCAAACCTATACATTTTTGAAAACTAGACACCCAGGGGAATCCAGGATGGGGTGACTTGACTGCCTCCCATCAGGGTCTTTTACCCAGAATCCCTTGCAAACCTAAAAAATTGTCAAAAAAAACACATTTTCCCCACATTTCTGTGGTGGAAAGTTCCGGAATCTGCGTGGATCCACAAATTTCCACCCACCCCGCGTTCCCCAAAGTCTTACAAGAAAAACGGTACCTCACGTGTGTGGGTCGGCCTAGTGCCCGCGACATGAAACGGCGCAAAACGCAACGTGGTCACACCTCAATTTCACAGTGAAAAATTACCCTTTTTTGGCAAAATGTCTAGCTGTAGTTTTTGAACCCTAGCTCTGCGGGCACCTTGGGAAACCTAGCAAACCTATACATTTTTTAAAACTAAACACCCAGGGGAATCCAGGATGGGGTGACTTGACTGCCTCCCACCAGGGTCTGTTACCCAGAATCCCTTGCAAACCTAAAACATTGTCAAAAGAAACACATTTTCCCCACAGTTCTGTCGTGGAAAGTTCCGGAATCTGCGTGGATCCACATATTTCCACCCACCCCGCGTTCCCCAAAGTCTTACGAGAAAAACAGTACCTCACTTGTGTGGGTCGGCCTAGTGCCCGCGACAGGAAACGGCGCAAAACGCAACGTGGTCACACCTCAATTTCGCAGTGAAAAATGATCCTTTTTTGGAAAAATGACTAGCTGTAGTTTTTGAACCCTAGCTCTGCGGGCACCTTGGGAAACCTAGCAAACCTATACATTTTTGAAAACTAGACATCCAGGGGAATCCAGGATGGGGTGACTTGACTGCCTCCCACCAGGGTCTGTTACCCAGAATCCCTTGCAAACCTAAAAAATTGTCAAAAAAACACATTTTCCCCACATTTCTGTTGTGGAAAGCTCCGGAATCTGCGTGGATCCACAAATTTCCACCCACCCCGGGTTCCCCAAAGTCTTACGAGAAAAACGGTACCTCACTTGTGTGGGTCGGCCTAGTGCCCGTGACAGGAAACGGCGCAAAACGCAACGTGGTCACACCTCAATTTCGCAGTGAAAAATGACCCTTTTTTGGCAAAATGTCTAGCTGTAGTTTTTGAACCCTAGCTCTGCGGGCACCTTGGGAAACCTAGCAAACCTATACATTTTTGAAAACTAGACACCCAGGGGAATCCAGGATGGAGTGACTTGACTGTCTCCGACCAGGGTCTGTTACCCAGAATCCCTTGCAAACCTAAAAAATTGTTAAAAAAACACATTTTCCCCACATTTCTGTGGTGGAAAGTTCCGGAATCTGCGTGGATCCACAAATTTCCACCCACCCCGCGTTCCCCAAAGTCTTACGAGAAAAACGGTACCTCACTTGTGTGGGTCGGCCTAGTGCCCGCGACAGGAAACGGTGCAAAACGCAACGTGGTCACACCTCAATTTCGCAGTGAAAAATGACCCTTTTTTGGCAAAATGACTAGCTGTAGTTTTTGAACGCTAGCTCTGCGGGCACCTTGGGAAACCTAGCAAACCTATACATTTTTGAAAACTAGACACCCAGGGGAATCCAGGATGGGGTGACTTGACTGCCTCCCACCAGGGTCTGTTACCCAGAATCCCTTGCACACCTAAAAAATTGTCCAAAAAAACACATTTTCCCCACATTTCTGTGGTGGAAAGTTCCGGAATCTGCGTGGATCCACAAATTTCCACCCACCCCGCGTACCCCAAAGTCTTACGAGAAAAACGGTACCTCACTTGTACAATTGGCTGCTGGGCAATTGCCGACACTGTAACATGGGTTGACATGAGTTTATTACTTGGATCTGCATGAATCATTACATTTCCTCCCAATTTAGAAATTTAGTCTATGACATAATCAATCTGCATAGTATCTCTAGTGAACAGTTCGTACTCAAATATGTATTGCATCGGGCACTTTAATTGTTTTGCAATTTAGCACTAAACTTTGGGTATACTTGCATGTTAATTATGCAGATGTATCAGTGGCAATGATAGGATATCAATCTTCACTCAGAAAGCTCTAAACTTCACAACTGCCACAAACTGGAGAAACAATGGCATGCAACCAAGAACTCTGCCGACAGAGCAGCTAAAAAATAGCCCTCAGCAACTATCAAAGGCATATCAAAGAAGCCAAGAAAGCATCCATCACCACCCGCATTGACTACATGGCCACCCACACAAAGAAACACTTCAAAATTGTCAAAGAATTCTCCAACCTGACAGCCATTGAGAACACCATCCACCCCTCCTAAGACCTCTGCCACACCCTCTCAGACTACTTCCACAGCAAGATCACCAACATCTACAAAAATGTCAACTTCCAACCCACCACCCTCAAACCCAATGACCTCAACCAACCAGCAAACATCAGCCAAACCACCTCAGCCATCATGTCTTCCATCCACCGAATCCTGCCTCCACCACCTCTACAACCTCCCAACAGACCCAATCAGGAACTCACCCGCATCCTCAACACCTCTATCTCCACGGCAACCTTCCTGGACAGATGGAAACACACAGATGTCGGACCACTCCTAAAGAAAGCCTCCACCGGCCCCTGTTATCTAAAGAATTATCGTTCGATCATCCTTCTCCCCTACCCAGCCAAAGCACTCAAGAAAGGCACCAACGGGTGTGTGGGGGGGACGTGGCCAGCAATGAAGGAAGATGGCTGCACACTAGTTGAGCTCAGGGAGACTGGGCCTTCCCACCCCTGATATCCGCCACCAACATCTGTAAAATAAGTCATGCCACATCGCCCCTGACACCCGACCCCTAACACACCTGCTGGGTGACTCTGACCTAAAGATCCCCGCTGCACGAGGACAGTCGGTGAATGCGGCCTGCCGTGGCAAATAGCCGGGACCCACAGTGTGGCCTCTGACCGGAGACACACAGGAAATGGGCAGAGTCCGCCATTCAAGCATTGCCTGGTGGCGGTGTTCTGTCGAAGGGCACGGCCCACGGCTCTGATAGCAGCAGACCGCTGCACCGGCTCCAGGCAGCGGCGCACCGTCGACAGTGACATCGAACCTGGGGCGCATAACTGAAGCGTGCCTCCGGGACTGTGCAGGACACTGCGGACCGCGCCCGAAGTGCAGTGGCACTGAGGCTGGCGGCAGTGATGGTTGAAACTGAGACCTCATGGGCTGGGAGGTAGGTGGCGTGATTGCCTAGCGGCACCAACCCCCCCCTCAGGGAGCAGAATTCCATGATGGGGAGAAAGAAAGAAATAAAGCAGTGCGACAGCGGCACGGCATCTCGTGCATGCGATCTTGAGGTTAGAGCCTCAATCGGCAGAGGGACAGTGAAGGCTGAGGGAATATGCTCCCGCAGAGGGTAACTTCACAGTGACCCAGCTCACGTCCCAGAGGAGTAATGATGCAAATGGGGGGAAACCCCTAACAAGCACAAGTTCTCCAACTCCTGCATAGCACCTCATGCTCATTGAATATCACTTCCTGTAACAGACTTTGGGCACAGTGAGAATCAACTGAGCCAGACCTGACTCCAAGGTATTCATACATTGGTAAGACTGCAAAGAAGCTACATAGTCATGGGCTAAGGTGCGAAGACACGCGGGCTCCATCTGGCACTGCAAGTTCCAAACAGAGACAATATAGCTCAAACAGAGGAAACCAGCAGGCAGAGAAGGATCCCTCATGCAGACGGAAGTGAGTACCCGGGTGAATAACTCCAGCCAGACGCCCCATGCTAAGTCACGCCAGCAAGCGCACAATGTCCGGTAATGAAGGGATAAAAGGAACACACCAGACTAAACTGGATAAATATACTCAACAAAAACTCACATGGAGGGGAATAGCTTGACTGAGCCGACACGGAGCAAAACTGATCTAACACTAAATGACATTATGTCTGCTATTAATAAAGTGCATGACTCCCTGGAAGCTTGTATAGACTCAGTCTCTACCGAAGTGTCCCTTATACGGAAGCTGGGAGACTGCATACAAGGAGTTGAAGACACCACTCAAAACGTGAAACAAGTCACTGCGAACCTCCAGCAACAAGTGAAAGAATTAACAAATAAGACCAAAACAATGGAAGCAAAACTTGACACATATGAAGGGAGAACCAGAAGAAATTACATACACATAATTGGGGTACCAGAACGCGCAGAAGGACCAGCTACTGACTTATTGGTAGAAGACCTCATAGTGTAACACTTGTAACCTTGAGGCCTATCAAATTATTTCTCTATTGAAAGAGCACATCCAGTACCAGGAGGGAAACCCAGACCAGGGCCCCCCCTAAGACAAATTTTAGCCTGAGGTTTCAATTTTCGAGATCAAGATGTCATACTACACACAGCACGTTCTGACCCAACAGTGCAATATGAGAACAGCAAAATCACATTCTTTCCAGACTTCACATTAAATGTACAGAAACGACGACGCAGCTTTCTTGAAATTAAATAAACACTCAAAGGACTCAAAATGCAATGCTGTTTCCTCCTAAACTGAAAGTGGAAGCAGGCGGGAAGACCTGTTTCTTCTCCATCCCTGAAGATGCCCACGAATGGCTGGATAACTGGCGCACAGTGGAACACTCAAGCTCAACACCCAGATAAGCAGAAGAGTCCTCATCACTTTCCAAGATCAGCCCATCTGCTCGAGACTGTTCGCGGTTGGGGGAGGAATTATGATTCATGGACTAGAACAGACTCAGCAACTACAGACTCCGAAGTGCTAACAGTTGGACACTACCAGCCAACTATGGTAACAATAAGCAAGTTGGGGGGAAGGGAAAGGGGGGTCGGGGTCCTCCCAGGGACCTAGACTCCCATAGTTTCTCGTTTGGGGACAAGATAGGCGCTCTGCAAGTTGGGGAGGCGAGTAGTTAGAAACCGTCATGCAGGGAGGGGGGAGGGGGTATATTGGGAACTATTGGTTAGCATTGTAACTTCACACAGTGCACTCAACATAAGATAGGACTCGTTTAGTACTCTTTGGGCCCTTAATAAGGGACACTTTGCACAGTCGCCAATGCATAGTATACTCCCAAAACCTATTATAGCTATGCAATACCCTCTAATCCGCATTTATTTCACTACACATAAGGGTTGTTGCCCCTTACCGTGAGAACATGGCTTTACCGGTTACACAAATCCCATAGAGACTTGAGGTCTCAATTCCGTCTCTCTGGCTTCTTTCATGGAATGTCAATGGCTGGGACACAAGGTTAAGAGGGGCATTGTCCTTCAATTTATTAAAAAGACTCACACCAGACAGTGTTATTGCAAGAGACCCGCCTCATAGGAAACAAATGCAAAGCGCTTAGTAGATCAGGGATATACACTCGCAATGCATGCAGGCTTCGCAACTGGGTCCAGAGGGACAGGAATACTTATATGCAAAAATGTTCCCTTTATATTAGGACACACATACTCAGATCCCCTGGTGCTATGGTACTCTGTGGACAAAAAGACCGCAACCCACCACAAAGCATTCCAGGCAATAAATTCACCCTATCAGACTACCTAGCATCTATGGGCCTCATAGACGTATGGAGGGCAAATAATCCCGAAACCTCCCAATACACATTCCACTCAGGCGCTCATAATAGCCAATCACGTATAGACCCTATCCTAACCACCCGCCTACCCACCGCTTGCCGGCCTTCACATAGATCCAGCACTTATCACAAGACATATCGGATCACTCTCCATTATTAGCCACTTACACAAGTGGTACAAACCCGATCTGCCAAACGATAACCCTACATCCCACCTTAAAATTTCCCACATACGCAATGACTTAATCCACACTACAGAACATTACTTTAATGAAAATGTAGGTTCTATACAATCCCCACTGATTTTATGGGAAGCAGATAAGACTGTTATCAAAGGACAGGCCGGATATATAAAGAAGACAGACAAGCCAACCTCATGAAATTAGAAAAAGTGATCCTGGAGTTGGAAAAAGGGCAAAATAGGGAAGAGAGGGAGATAGCAAACCATACCATACATTTTAAGTGGCAAGAATACAATAACCTTAGTGCTGAAGAAGCCAAAGGCAACCGCATTGCTACGCTTTATAGAATTTATGACACTGGAGACAAAGATGGGAAAATGCTAGCATTGCTGGACAGACATGAAAAAGCAAATGGTTGGGTTGCCCAGCTCAGGACCGAAAATGGAGAGACAGCCACAGACCCGCAAACCATAGCCGAGACATTTGCCCAATACTAAACGCATCTATACTCTCCCTTGACCACAGCGATGGTTACTGACTCAAAAGACTTACTGGAAGATATGCGTCTCTCATCACTAACTACCCCAGATGTAACCACACTTGATAGTTATATCACAGAGGATGAAATCATTAATGCCATCAATAGTATACAATCAGGGAAGCGATGGGCCCCTCTAGTCTACCAATAGGATTATTTAAACTAACTGCCTCCAAGGTTGCATACCACCTGAGACAAATGTTTGAGGATAGTAGACAATTCAGGAAGCTTTCAACAGACCAGAGACTGACTACCATTTTAGTGATCCATAAGCAAGGGAAGCCGGCAGATCTCTGCAACTCATATCGTCCCATCTCACTCCTCAACACAGAGGTTAAGATGTGTGCCAAACTATTAGCAAACAGACTTGTACTGATTATAACAAAATTAGTTCACCCGGATCAATCCAGCTTTATGGCAGGAAGGAATTCGGCTTCTAATCTTCAACGCATCCACAGTGTACTGGGTAGAAAGGATACAATTTTTTTTGTAAACAGATTTTATTAATTAGCAGTAGGCACCCAATACACCCCACAAGGCTTGTGGAAAGGCATGAGTTCCAACTCAACATTCAATGCAGTTAAACACAGTACTTTCAGAATAAACATTGTCTATCCCTCGTCAGGCCCATATGGGTAGAAAGGATACTATCAGAGAAGATGCAGCAATCCTATCCTTGGACGCAAGTATGGCTTTTGATACTATTGAGTGGCCATATTTATATGCTGTATTGTAACGACTTGGCTTTGGCCCAGAATACACCAAATGGGTCAAATTGCTATACACAGACCCATTAGCACAGGTAGTGGTTAATGGTCACACCTCACGGACTTTCTCACTTAAAAGAGGTACACAACAAGGATGTCCCCTGTCTCCCTTAATCTTTGCACTCTTGTTGGAACCGCTGGCCAGCTAGATAAGAGGGGACCCCTTGATCCAAGGACTCAGCTGGACGTGGGAGGACAGGATCTCACTTGATGCGGACGACATCCTACTGTACATTGCATCACAAACCTCATCCCTTAACAGAATCATGTAGATTTTCACTAACTTTATGAAATACGCAGGCTGCACCATCAACTGGCCTAAATCAATCCTGTTCATACTTTAAGGACAGACACCCAAACTACCACCTTGATGCACACTAGCAACAACTTCAGTCAGCTTTCGCTATCTGGGCATATATGTTACATGCGACCCCGCCCTTTCTCACATACATAACTTACTTGGTCCCCTAGATAGGCTATGGAAAGACATCCAACACTGGAAGAACCAGCCACTTAAAAGAGGTACACAACAAGGATGTCCCCTGTCTCCCTTAATCTTTGCACTCTTGTTGGAACCGCTGGCCAGCTAGATAAGAGGGGACCCCTTGATCCAAGGACTCAGCTGGACGTGGGAGGACAGGATCTCACTTGATGCAGACGACATCCTACTGTACATTGCATCACAAACCTCATCCCTTAACAGAATCATGTAGATTTTCACTAACTTTATGAAATACGCAGGCTGCACCATCAACTGGCCTAAATCAATCCTGTTCATACTTTAAGGACAGACACCCAAACTACCACCTTGATGCACACTAGCAACAACTTCAGTCAGCTTTCGCTATCTGGGCATATATGTTACATGCGACCCGGCCCTTTCTCACATACATAACTTACTTGGTCCCCTAGATAGGCTATGGAAAGACATCCAACACTGGAAGAACCAGCCACTAACTCTACTAGGGAGGGCCGCTCCCAAGATTCCTATACATCATTCAAAACACCCCCCACCCGATACCTCTCCTGCCCCACTTTGGAGAAAATTAAAAGAAATGAAGATCCCAGGTGTCATAGACACTGCAAACAGCAAGGAACCTTCTTTCATATAATATAGGAATGCCCGTACATCCAAAAATACTGAGGGGAGGTGACAACACAAACACATAAAGTCAAGGGGTAAAAACTTCAGCACACACCCCAACTTTGTCTTCTAAACATTCGGGGGCAAACAGACCTAACCAGAAAAGAAAAAACATGGGCAACACTTTGTTTCATCATAGCTAAACGTAATATAGCCCAGATAAGGGGAGTGGCAGATCCTCCCACAGTGTTGGAATGGGAAAAAGACTTAGATTGGTCGATGCTTGCAGAAAAAACATCTATGAGAATAGAGGCTGCCCGCAAAATTGGGAACAAATTTGGAATGGATGGAATGCACACAGGGGACATATATGCACCCCACCAGTACAGGTGAACAGATCATTTTATGGGAGACGGGTTGGAATGAGGGAGGGGGAGAAACAAGGGATGCAACTCTAGGATAACCGTATGTAAAACATCGAACTGCAGACACATTGTAAATTGAATGCTGACTTGTGGGACTTGGACTGTGTATGGTGACTATGTATAGATGTAATCAATAAAAAGAGTTATTAAAAAAAAAACAGAAAGGCACCAACAAGCCGATCACCGAATTCCTGGAACAAAACCACCACTGGATGTCTCAGAATCAGAATTTTGTGCCACTCAAAGCACTGAGACCTCGCTGATTGCCTCTACAGACAACATCAGAACATCCCTTGACCGTGGAGAAACGGTGGCTCTGATCCTCCTCGACCTCTCCGCGGCGTTCAACACTGTCTCTCACAACACCCTCATTAACAGACTTTTTCAACATAGGCATACAGGAAGTCGCCCTCAAGTGGATCGCCTCCTTCCTTACAGGACGCACACACAGAATACGACTGCCTCTCTTCACCTCCTCACCCAAAGACATTATATATACGATGTATGACAAGTATCATCCCTCAGCCTAACAATATTTAACATCTACATGACCCCCCTCAACTTAATCTCCTTCGCAGATGACACTCAACTGATTCTCTCGCTCACCGAGGACCCCTCCAACGCCAAAACCAACTTTCACAACGCCATGACCAACATAGCCAAATGGATGAGCAACAACTGCCTCCAACTTTACTCAGACAAAACTAAAGTACTGATCTTCGGGAAGAACACTCCTGCAGGTGGCCTGCAGAACTCGGATCTACACTCACACCGATTGACCATGCACACAACTTCAACATCATCCTCCGCACCCAACTGACCATGAAAAGACAAATAAACACAGTCGTCTCCTCCTGCTTCAACACACTTCGCAGAACCTTCAATGGACTGCAGCCAACACCAGAAAGACCATAACTCAGGCCCTTGTCACCAGCCGCCTCAACTATGTCAACGCCCTCTACGCCGGCATCTCCACCTAGTTCCTCAGGAGATTCCTGACCATATAGAACGCTGCAGACAGATTCATCTTGACCTCCCCAAATGAGCCCACATCGCCTTCCACCTGAGAGACCTCCACTGGCTCCCCATCCAGAAGAGATGGCAGTCAAGATCCTCATGCATGCCTACTAAGCCCTCCACGACCTAGGACCTGCCTACATCAACAATCGACAGAACTTCAACCAACCCTTGAATCACCTATGTTCCTCTTCACTCATCCTCACAACCCCCAGAATCTGTCACAGCTGCAGTTGTGGCTGCTCATTTTCCTACATCACTGCCAAGATGCTTGGCAAACTTCAGAAAGAGACTTAAGACCTGGCTGTCAGACAGAGACATTGTGCCCCGATACCACTAAGGGTGACAGTGTTGTACTTTACAAATGCTGTTTGTTTGTGTTAAATCCTTGTAAATTGTCACCTAGTTAAAATTCCAAACAGACCAGACTATCTTAGCACACACAAATTCTATGAGTCTGTCAAAATCTCTGGTGCATATATACACATAATAAGGCATAAAGCTTGGTTTTAGCTTTGGTCCCAACCTAAATGTTAAAAGTCTATGGCACTAGCTTGTTGAATTTTAAAGATATTATGTAATGAGCTCATTTGTTTTATGCTTTATACGCATGGACTACTCTGCACAATAAGCTGTTGCTTATTAGCGCAAATTTTATATTTTAAAACTATGTATGCTTGCTTTGTATCTTGTACTTGGCACTTTAATGAGCTTGAGTGTCGAAATTAAGTATTTTAAAAGCCAAAAGGGTGCTTTAAAAAGTCCCTTTCCTCCTCCCTGGTATCCAGCAAACTTGTCACATAACTCCTCTCACTCTGAAGTCATAGAAAGAAAATTAAACACCAAGCTCCCTCGAAAGACATGTTATGGTAAAGAATAATATTTAAAGGCCTGTTTACAGAAAGGAGTACTTTTTTCCAAATTATTTTTATTGAGCAGCATGTAGATATTACCAATACCTCAGGAAAAAACAGCCCAGCACAGACTACACTAGGACATGCTAGGACATCAGCACCAGTAGCATCCACAGTAGATTTAAAAAGTGCTTCAAGTGCCTAGAGCAAATAATGTAAAACCACTAGCATGGTATTGCAATAAAGTGCATTTGTCATCATACAATATTGTAGAAACCTAAATAGTATGTAAAAATTCATCATCTGGCACCATAGCGATAAGTTTGTCCTCGTCTCAAGTAAGGTGCTATCCATGTCTTTTGCAGCCATGTTAAAGTGTACACTTATATCAAGGAAAAACACCTGGGGGAAAAGTGTTACAGGTGCCCAGTGCATGATTAAACCCCTTACTTCCTCATTGAACATTTGTAAATACATACTAAATTCCCCTAGTCAACAATAAAGTGAGTTCAGCTTCAAACCGTACAATGGAGGGGAGAGGGGGAGATCTAGATTACATGTATGATGCATCATACCTAACTTAACTGTAATTCAATCAATATAACGCTTCATATCCAGAAGAGAACAACAAACAGAAAAAAACAAAACCTAGATAGGTTATGAGGAGCATAGTATGGGATATTGGTGAGCGGGTTGACATTAACTCATAAAATGCTACCAATACCTTGTGAAAACAATATGTACCCCATTGTCAACCCCTTCAAATCAACCCTCAACAAACATTGAATTGTTAGGTACTAACAATCAGAAAACATACATCATGCCAAACTGTGCATAGCTTGCAAGATACGTAGATGCAGTCTCGTATACATAGCGTAGGAGTTGGCTATAACTTCACATCTTACATTTTTATGACGCAGCATATTTTAGTTATATAATGCCATCCATGTTACCCAAATCAAATAACGCCCAGACTGCTGAAAACCTAGGCAAACACCCCGCCCGCCGTTTGTAATTATTGCACTTTTGTATGCATGTGTCTGAGAGCGTGTGATGAACCGAATAACGCTTAGTCTCAGGCACGATCTGAAATTGGACCCAATAGCTTATTTCTTTAAAAAATATTCTCCAGAAATTGTGCAGTTGTAGTCAAGATCCTATCCCGAAACTTGGGGACTAAATGAGAATCTATATTTTTTTCACAATGCCTGATACCAGTTTCCCACACCTATGGATTTACTTTTGACTAATAGACAAATCACTACATCTGACCCTTTTCTCATCTCCTGATAATTCACAGATAAAAAGGGGCTGATTATGATGGCGGTGAACCCGCAAACGGCACCGCCATCGGGTGACCAAATACCACCCACCAGATAAGGATGGCGGGCGACGTGCCTGGCGGGTGGAAAGCCCGCCTGCCACGAGTCTGACAGAGGCAATCGTTACGATTGCCTGTCGGACCCGCCCGCATCCTCAATCTGGTGGCGGTGCCTAGCAGGCACCGTCCGCCAGATTAAGATGCTGCATCCCCGCCAGCCTGTCTATGGTGGTTCAACCGTCATTGAAAGGCTGGCCGGGATGTACTTTGGGGCACTTTGGCTGTGCACTATGGGGCCACCTATGGTCCCCCCTACATTTCCCTGCACCATGTGGCAGGCACCGCAGGGAAATGCAAAACCAGCATTTTTTACATTGTGGTGGGTGCTGCAGCCAGCAGCACCCGCCGCAATAGAAAACATGTAGAATGTGACCACCACAATGGCGGCCGCATTGTAATTGGGCATGTGGGACCCCCAACACTGTCGGGTGGTCCCCATCTCCGTTAGGGTGCCGTCTGCCATCCTAATCAGGCCCAAAGTTACTTATTTGCATATAGCTGATAATAACCGATGGGCTAAACCCTCAAGACGTGGCATTATCTCCTTCCAACACCTCCCGCAACAAAAAAAGTCCCCTAATTTTACAAACCCCTTCTATTTCCAGATCTTCAAAATGGATTTAGGTACAACCTGGTCAGACAGTTAACAATCTGGAATTAATGTAGACAAGTTTCATTGCGGAATCTGCCAACTACCGTTAAACATCTTAATACGGTGCTTCAGAGTTTGCAGCCTTATATCTCGTTTTTTTGGGGCGCTTTGCTGTTCTTAAAAAAACAGGTAGATCTTTTGAAGATTCGTAAACCATTCGTGCTAATTATGGAAGGCATCTACAACTAATGACATGCGAATTATATTATCTAGAAGGGTGGCTTGACTGTAAGTCTGACAGTGGGATGGAGCCAGTCCTCCCTGTGATTTCTCTAATTGTAAAACTGCAAACCGAACCTAACCTAATTTTCAAAAAAGCTGATCTAGTTCCTTAAAATATGATGCATTAACTTTAATCGGATGATTTGCTAAAAGAAATAAAAACTACTGAAAGGATTGTCATTTTAATCTGGGCAACCCTATCAATCAGCGATAAAGGACGGAGGCCAATCTGTCGAATAAACCCTTTACCTTTTAAAACGTAGCCTGATAGTTTAGTTGCAATAATTGAGAATAATCACTGGTGACATAGATACCCAAATATCTAATAGGCTGCTGAGTTATATACTGGTAACATAGATCACAAAGACGATCTGCGGGAGAAGAGTTAAGCAGTAAGAGTTCTGTTTTTGTTGAATCCCACATCCCAATATAGTTTGCAATCCTTTTCAGCATCCTTAAGATGTTATACTGATCGATTTTTAAATACAAAATTATGTCGTCAGCAAACAACTTACGTTTTGGCATTCCTTCCAATGGTGGGACAATTATCAAGTATCCTTTCAGCTAGTGGCTCAATAAATAAGGTAAGAAGAACCAGAAACATCGGGCATCCTTAGAATCAAAAATCACTTTGGCTTCGGCTTCATGATAAAGATTTTTTAACATGCTAAGAATTTGGTCCTGAACGCAGAAGTTCCTTAAAATAAAAAAAGCACCTCCCAATTGACCAGGGTGAAAACTTTCTCCGCACCCATCATTAAAATAGCCACCTTTACCTGATTATTCGAAAAACTGTCAATTGCTTGTGAAAGGAAATCTGTAGGTTTGGCAAAAAAGGCTCTGATCTTTATGAATCAAACTTTGTGCCAATGGGATGATACGCAATGGCTTAACATTAGTAAAAAGCTTGTAGTCTGAATTAAGAAGACTGATTGGTCTGTATGAATTTATATTTGTAGCAGGTTTGTCTTTTTTTTAAACTGACTATAATCAATTCCTTAACAGTTTTTGGGATGACTGAACCTACTCTGTATTGATGAAAAAAATCAGCTAAAATAGGAAGCAGCTCGTTGGCAAACATTTTGCAGACGACAGTGGGGATCCCATCTCTGCTGCATTCCTTTGCATTAGGCACATTTTTAAGTGCATTTGCCACTTCTGCCACCTGCACTTTCTCTACTATTTCATCTCTTTGCTCCCTTGTAACCTGCGGTAGAGCAAAGGTACTAAAAACTGCGCCATCTCTTGTCTCATACACATTTCTATAGTGACACAAAAGACCTTTGCAATCTCACCACTCTCTTCCACCATTGTCTGGGGATCGGGGTTCTCAATTCTACCAATTTCCTGTTTACTCTTCCTCAATTTTGTTGACCATGAAAGAAATTTGCTGATGTGCTTGGCTTTCTGCATACATTTTTTGTCGATAGGCACAATGCCCGCTGATCTCTTATCTCAAAAAGAAATCCTGCAGCTCCTGTTTGGATGTTTCGAGGCCTTCCATGGGCAAATACCCCTTCCCTGAAGCTAAAAAAGCATTTGAGGCGCAGTCCACTGCTGCTTGCAGCGTTCAAACCCGAGTCTGATATTCCCTGCTTTTATGGACCTGATAAGCTATAACACGACCCTGGAAAGTGGCTTTGACGCCCTCCCACACGATAGAATCACGGGCTCAATTTTTATTTATCTCAAAAAAAGATATAGGTCTTTCGCTTGGCGAAGTGAAAAACTTAAATTGGAGCAAAACAATCGAGTGATCTGAGAAAGCGTTTGCCCACATGTTGACAGTTACCCACTTAATTGCATGTGAAAGTAGAAAGAAGTCAAGGTGTGATGCCATAATAAACTGTCGGGAAAAGCAAGTAAATCATATTTGCTTTGATCTACCCGCCACGGGCTACTAATGCAAAATAATGTTTAAAAGCTGCCAAAACCTTTAGCATGCTTGGGTTGAGCTGTTGCTTCGTTTTATTGGAGGAATCTAGTCTTAAATTCTATATATAATTAAAATTCCTCCAAATTATCAGTCCTTCTGTCACCATTGCTATATTATACTGTTGAACTAAAGGCTCAGTATCATTGCTAATGGGCCAATGATAGTTCACCAGATTCATATCTTACTCATAACTAACACCTTAATCCGCAACCACTTCTTTTGTTCATCCCTGATCACCCCACTCACTTGCCAATTTATTGAACTTGCCAAGTAAACTGCTACACCTCTGACCGCTGCGCCTGCTGATGCACATAGATGCATGAGAGTATTTTCTCAGAAAGAATGCTTTTGGACCATTACTCTTATAATGTGTTTCCTGGATGAAAATCACCTCCGGTTTAAATGTAGAAAGCCAATTGATCATCGCAGCACTTTTGTCCCATTCACATTACATGTTATAATCTTAATCTCTTGGGCGAAGACATTTTCCATGGCTCTTTCTCGCTGGCTGGTCTACCCACTTCATTCCCCTCCCCATTACATGCTGAAAAACTGCAGTCTGACTGGGTCGAACAATTCTCCTTGCTACAATTACTGCTCATTTTCTCTGCTAGGGACCTTATCGCCCATCTCTCCCACACCCCCCACAACTTCCCTAACTACAGTGCCCAACCCGCTACCTGACAGAGAGACTTACACACAATACTCCCTGTTATCCCTTGCCTCTTCTTAGGTGCCATGTTAATGCATCTGGCTACGCTCCAAAGGAAACCCCTAGCCCCCTAAATAAATAACCTACAAATAAAATGTCTATATGCAAAAACATTGGCTACCATATCAATATTTTTCCAAATTATAGCCAAGAAAAATAAAAACAATTCAAATCAGCACCAGCTGGTATAGCCCAGCTACATAGACATTACTAAAGTCCTAAAAAAAGGTGTCAGTCAATACCTAGTGCATTATACACCCTCAACACATCATTTCAAATACCTAGCAAAAATTTCCCGGTGACCGTTTCAAAAAGGTAATAGCCCTAGGGTATAGTTCAGAAGGTGCAAAATGTGAAAAAGCAGAAGCTAGAGTGTCTTTACGGGCTCAATTTTCAACAAGCATTTACAATGCAATGGTCTTGGCATTGGTAAAATTAGAGCTATTGGCATTGCTCATGACATTATTTTTGTTTATGTTTTTGTATTTAAAACATTTAAAGAAACGGCATTGTCATGAGCAATGCCAATAGCTCTAACTTTAACAATGCCGAGACCGTTGCATTGTAAATGCTTGTTTAATTATAGCGCTTGCTTTTAGTTTGTACACAGCTTTGCTCTGCAGACTTGAAGATCGATGAGCGGGAGTAGTACGCGTGCAGGCATTTGAGGGCATGTCACTTGTGCTTAAAATCACGAGTTATATAAACTGCTAAATAGTGCCCGGCGGCGGCAGTAATTCTGCGGGGGCGGCGTGCGCAGCTGCACCCCCAACATCCATTGTCCAGTTCGAGTGTAACAAACGGTCACGAATTAATTTGCAGAGGATAACACCGTGCGGTCAAGTGAGGAGACCCTGGTCATATGAGCCAGCTCTCCAAAGTACACAACAAGCAGTGTACTCGCTGGAATCTTATCTCTATCACAAACTGTGTACGATCAATCGATAGCAAATCTTGGGAGATCGCCAGACTGGGCCACTCATTTTACTGCAATTTTGCCAACAAATAAACCCCACCCCACTTATCTACAATTCTGAAACATTTCCAAAGCTGCAACCCCCAATATTCCCTGCCGGAAACGTTTGAAATGTACGTGTTTAAATGCAGACATTTGGCTTGTTAAGGGCTGCGCAGGAAGCCATTGTCATGCAGCGCGGAGGGCGCGGGGTCCCGTGAAGGCTGGTCTCCACTGGGGGCATTCAAGGACGGGCCTGCCGCGTTCATAGAGCTCTGTCTAGGCCCCTGCTGGGACACCTGCGGCCCCCTTGCATTTATCCACCCAGTTTGTCAATTTTATCAGCTCTAAAGGGATTAAACGACCCTCCAGCATGTGAAAATAACTGGCGCCGAGCTCTCGCGCTTCTCAGCTATTTCCAACGAACCGCTCATTCAGTCCGACTATTTTTTATTGTCAGGAACCTGTAGCCTTGTTTAGCTCATTATTGAACAAAGACTACGAGGCTCAGAATGCAGAGGGGGACAGCTGACTGGTTTAGCTACTCCCAGATTTACCTGGCAACATTGAGAGCGAGAGGCGTCGGAGCAGCTTTACCTTTGGGCGTGAAAAGGAAGTTCTTAGAAGTCAAACAGATAAAGGCAAAAACAAGGCAGAGCAAAAGGCAAGCACACCACTGCCTTTCTCCGAGGCAGAGCAGAAATGCCTCGGAGAAACGCAGTGGCGTTTTCGGATTCGGGGGCGTGTTTTGCTTTTATCTCCTCTTGCCATTGGCTGGAGGAGATAATTAGACTTCTTGAAAAAAATACGTCCCCCGATCGAAAAGGACGGGGCCTAATCGGAATGACGGACCTCTTCTCCAATGGCTGGCCAGCATTCAAGATGCCAGCCAATGGAGAACAGGGGAGAAGAGGGGCGGGTTCAAGCCCCTCTTCTCCAAGTCATTAAATCTCGGATCGAGACTGCGCAAGCGCAGCCTTCGAGCCGAGACCTAAAAATAGGATCACAGAGAAAGGAAAGTGCTTAGTACAAAGCTGCTTACCTACATGACTTTTGCTTTCGAAATACAAAGAGCACTGAACTTTTACCACAATTCAAAAAGTGCAAGGTGCATAACAGCAGCAGCTAATATTTTCCGAAATCCAACTCCAAATGCACTAGCCTTTAGGCCCTTAAATATGGTTCAGAAAGAGCTAGGTGCAAGGTACAAAATAGCAGCAACTACTATATCTTTCCGGGCTCAAACATATTACCACCAGAGAAAGAAAGAATGTGCTCAATGCATAAAGGCATGCCTGCACAGCTTGAAATAACAAAACCCTAAGAGAACTCAGCATCTAACACAATTCTGTCTTAAAATAATATATCATACTGTGACCAGTGCCGATCACAGAGTGCAAATAACAGCAGCTACTATAACTTCAGAAATTGGATTCAAAAATAAAGAAAAGTGCTTAGTGCATAGCAGCATGTCTACATAACTTTGGATAGCACCACCCCACCACCCATAGGACATTCGATCTTTAACATATTTCAGCAAGTGCAAGGTGCAAAATAACAGCAGCTTATATGTGGTCTTAGAATTTTACATATAACAACCACTCTGTTCCCTTCTTTGAGGATGAAGTAAAGTACATGGATAGAACCAAAGTATTGTAACAGCTGACATGCATAAACTTACAACACCAGAAATACAGTCTCATATATAATTGCAAGCCACCCAGGTTATTTGAGCTCTGAACCTTTTGCAGTAAACTGTGAGCCTTTTATAGGGCAGTACATAGATGAAATTACCCTTTAAACAGGACTTTCAGTTTCGGCTGTTAGGCCATAGAGGCCTGGGCACCCACTGTTTAAAATTGTCCAACCAGCCCTAGGAAGTCCCAATGTCAATGAGTCGCTACGGTGGACATATCTGAGATGACCTGAATCTGCATCTTGTCGAGCATTATGAAACATTTCTTCTGAATTGCCTTTGTAAGAATACTCTCCTTTATGCAGTAATCCAAAAAGTTTACAATAATAGTGCAGGCTATTTTAAATTAGTCAAGTGCTAAGTAGGGACCCGATAAGCCCTCATTATAGAAAGATCTGAAGGGGCGTCCTCCAGAATATACCTTACAATCAAAGCTTCCATAATATGGTAGTAATTTTCTGATTCCCTTTATTTTCAGCTTCTTCTGGCACCCCCACGAAGCACAGATTAGATCTCTTGGAATAGTTTTCCATCTTATCAATGTTATTCTGTGTATGTCGGCAGAGGGATGGTAGCAGAACCCACATGATCTGCTATTGACACGCTTTGGACCTCCCTCCCAAGTACAATGACACTTCCGACAAACGCCAAAGTCACAGAGAGCACAGTGCATGCAGAAGCCAGTGCATGCTGAGAGACACGCTCTTGATCAGTTTGTTTGATCAGCCATAGCAGATGACGGTGATGTTTTTGCTAAAAAGGATACATAGCCCCTTGTTCCAACAGTATTTTCAACAGCATGGCAAGGCCGACAACTGCAGCATATTGGGGTAATGTAGGAGAGGTGCCAGGTGCCTCGCCACAGTAAAGTGGGGTGCTCTGCTATCAGGAGCCGCGACAGGGGGTACTTGCATTGTCAGGTGGAGGGTCCCTGGGTAAACTCTCCTAGTTAGTGTTTTCTCAATAAAGTCCTTCCTCCATTGATAAGCTTGTGGTAAGCCTATTGAGGGCAATATTATCTTTGCAGCTGTGGTCAGTAATCAATTCAGACAGGTTGGGTCCCATAGGAGGATTATAGTGTTTGAAGAACTAATAAGAGGCAACAGCAGTCTCGGGGAGCAGTCATTTCAGCTTCCGGCACATCACCTCTTGTGCAGAAAGTGAAGAGATTCACTGCACAGGCTCGTATTATCACAGCCCGTAGAGAAAAAGTAACAACACATAGAGCCAGTTTTCAAGGTGCCAATATAGAGAAAGTGACTTTGATACATTCACTTGGGTCTCTCTCAAACACCGCTGAGTACTGCTTCTAGTCCTTGGCAGAGAGTAGAGCCAGTTTGCAAGGTGCCAATATAGAGAAAGTGACTTTGATAAATTCACTTGGGTCTCTCTCAAACACGGCTGAGTACTGCTTCTAGTCCTTGGCAGAGAGTAGAGCCAGTTTGCAAGGTGTCAATATAGAGAAAGTGACTTTGATAAATTCACTTGGGTCTCTCTCAAAAACCGCGGAGTACTGCTTCTAGTCCTCGGCAGAGGGGAGCGGCAGTGTCTCAGTAAGGAGTTATTAGCCTGGGAGTAACAGCATCCAAAGCAGCTTTTTGGAGGGAGGAGAAGGGGGTGGCTGCTCAGGAGAAAGCTAGCTAGTCTCACAACAGGCTGGTCTTAGTTTGAAGAGTATGAAGGGGACTGATAAAGGACTGCCAGCTATTCACAAAGCTTCAAAAGGTTTGTCCCGGAGTTGTAGAAACACCAGAGTCACAATATTTTCCCTCGGAGTCTATACTGGTGTGAATATGCGAGGAAGTTTCTGAGCAGTCCTCACTAGTACAGCAAACTATGATCAAGCAACACGCAGTGCTGTCAAAAAAGGAAATGGGGATTCGACCTCAGCTCCTGGCAAATGGGGACATTTTCTTGATAATCGTGCCATCAGAGCCTGTAAATTCCATTAATTCGAATCAATCAACAGTACTTTAGCCTCTGTTAGAAACCATATTGGCAGAAATTTGAGGTCTCAAGTCCCTCCATGTCCAAAAAGTAGTGGCGCGCTATCATAATTGAACAAAATAGAGGCGATTCTGGCGCAGATACTGGAAAAATTGCAAGAGGTCGGGCAAAGGGTATCCAAGCTCGAGGATAGCTCCCTTTCTTGGGATAAGGACATAGGCGATAATAAAAAGGAAGCTAGTGTACTCATAGAATACAGAAAGGAGCACTTGTGCCAGAATACAAGGTGAGATAGTGTGAAAGAACTTTGCTCCTTAGGATGGACAAACTGAAGCCGGACAGCCTAAAATAAATAAAGCCAGCAAAAGGAAAGCCAGAAAATATAAGTGACAAACCACAGCCAATGGTAAGCTAGGGCGGAATGCATTCCCCTTTCTGAATGTCCTCAAGATCTCTTTAGCAAACCAGACAGCTGCACTGTCTAGTAGTGAGGAACTTCGATTTTCGATCACGATCGAATCGACCCGCCATTTTGTGACCCGCCGCCATTTTGTGTTGCCATCACTCAGGCAGCACGGCGAACGAAGTCTATTCTGCTTTTCCCGTAGCTTGGTGTCGAAATACGTCCTCGGCCTTATTTGCGAAGCTGGTGTTTGGACTAGCCGAGTACACTAATCCTTGTCTGGCTTTCCTAATCCCTGTTTCAACTATCTGTAGGCTCACACTATTCTTTCCCGATCATATCTTATCGACTGGCCTTCACCGTCTCCTGCTAGCATTCTCTTGTGTCATGACTGTCCTCCAATACACACAAACAAATCTCACCACCTGCAAGTTAGTTATAATCTGTTAATGAATTAGTTCGGGGGTGGGATCACAAACACAGTTGGAGGAGAGGTCTCTTCGAGTTATCTGATATTTCTGTTTTCGAACCTTTCTTACTGGTTCCGCTTTGTTTTCCACTTACCCTATTGGCTCTTTTCTTCTATGCTTGGGGACTGTGTCTAGTTAATAATTATGTATTGTATAGTATTTAATCTGATGCGCCACAGAGTGAAGTGGCAGTCTCCTGAGAACCTACTTTGTGTACTTCTAGGATAACTGTACTAGCTGCAGCTAAATAAATCCAATCTTCTAACGCCGAAAGAGTGTCCCGTGTCTCTGTGTAGTGAAGCAGATGAACCCCGGAGACAGAGGGCGTACACTGCGCCGCCCGGTCCAAAAGGTTCTGCTTCTTCAATTGGCTCCCAACGTGGGACGGCTTCAATGGTACCGGTTCTGCTCGAAGGTCGTGAGGAACCTCGCAAGAAAATTCCGGAGGGTTCGCGAGCCACACTAAGCGACCCCTGTATGTCGAAAGTGGTCCGAAATTCTTTTGCAGCGCGGTTACTCCTTCCTGACAGCTACTGGCGACCGCTGCCCTGACTGCCGCCCTGCTTTGGCCCATTCCTTTGGTGATGTATGGGAAAGCGAGACGATAGACGGGCCTCTGTTAAGTTAAGTATTTTCGTGGGTCGCGCCCACAATTTTGGTTCTTTGTTTTGATGTCCTTAGGTGTCTTAGATTTAGTCATTGCAATGACTAAAGCCGAGGGTAAGTGCATTTGTGCTGCGTAAAACTGAGTTTTACTCCCTTGAAGTTTGTGAACAGTCCAGAGACATTGCGAAATGCCTGGTCTGACTAAGTTTGGAAGAATTTGTTGCCTTGGTTGTAATAGGGACTCCCGACTTGAGAACTCTTGTCCGATTCCTTCGGTTGGAACTCCCACATATGAGCTCTATTCGAAACATGGTATCGGCCCCATTGCCTTTAACGAGACATGGACTCGATACACGAAGAAAGATGGTGTTCTCAAATGGCCAGAAAATGGTAGTTTTGACCCTGATGTGCTAGATAATTTGGAAGCAGTTCTGTTCAAAAGAAAAGCCCGGCCGGCAATGTTTGACTCTTTCCGCCTTTGGCGTAAAGAAGCCAAACAGAAAGAAATTAAACAAGCAAAACGAGATAGGAAAGCACAGGGTATGACAATTATACAGGCTGCCCAACAGTTCAAGAATGATGAAATTGACAATGCGACTGAAATTTCAGAAAGACAACATCGTATGGCAATAGATAAATGCTATCCGGTGTTGCCTGTTTCTCCTTCTGATAAGAAAGATATAGAACAAGATCTCCTAATGTCCCATTTATTGAGGTTGCCTCCGCCCTATGCGCAAAATGCCAATGTACCTCAGCCGTTACAGCCTGCTCAGCTGCTAGTGGTACCTCCGCCGGTTCCGGCTCTTCAGCATTTGCCTCCTCCAGTATTACCGCCCTTGCCGGTTTTACCATTAGTTTCGACTACTCAGCCTTCATCTCCTGATCCTAGCTCTCCTTTGCCTTCTGCTCCTCCTGTAATTTCTAGTCCTGTTAGTTCTCCTAATACTCTGTCTCCAGTTCTAATGTCTAATTCACCGTCTGTGCGTAAGCGTCTTACAGATTCTGTCACTAGTATTCTATCTCCTTTCTTTGGAGCTTTTAATGTGTCTCCGGCTTTTGCTCGAAGACAATCTCGCAGTCAGTTTCCAGATTTTGAGGAACGAGAGAAGCTAGATTATCTTGCACGAAGATGGATCAAGAAGGGTCCACAATATAGCGTGTCTGATATTATGCCTACCTTCTTGCAATGGAACGCGCCTACGCAAAGGTATGTTTTCAATGTAATGTGCGATATCCTCATTAAAGAATGGGAAGATGTGAGTTCAAGTCCGATCTCACAAGATTTGTTAGATGTTCAAGCCGATTTTGAAAAAGGACTTATTGCAGGTTCTAAAGTTGATGAAGCTGTAAGGACACTCATCTCTTATAGAACCTTATTGTTCTCTCAGATTTTCTTGATTCTGATCGTCGGTTAAACTGACGTCGAAAAATTATCCTATGAGGGAGGTTCCTCCAGTATGGAAGGAAGAGGTTGCGGCTGTAGGTGCTAATCCAGCTATTCCTGCTCATTTTCAGCGTATATGGGTACATGTGCCATGGAAGAGATCTGAAGTTTTGGCCCTTAAGCAGACTCTACCAGATCCTCGTAAGAACCCTGCAGGTTATTACAAAGAATTATCTCAGACAATCGATGCTTGTATTATGAATTTAGCAGATATTGATATGCTAATGGGTAATGTAGTCCCACAGACAATATGGGCTAAGATTCGTAGAGAGGATCACGCACAGGAACTAGGTGCTACCTGGGATGTTATAGCTGATACAGATAGAGACCAAGTGGGTGGCGCAAAGCCTGACGCTTTGATCTCGGAACTTCCTGGTAGAATCATTACGTTAATGAAAACCATGATGCCTGCACTAAGAGTGAATTGGGATAAGCTAGCAGCATGCAAACAAAAGAAAGATGAAAGTGTCTCTGATTTCTTTACTCGTTTCGAGTAGACATTTATCGATCACAGTGGTCAGGACATGGCTACCGAGGGTGGACAGCGATTATTCGTGGACAAATTTGTATTTAATTTGTTTCCCGAGCTGTCACACAAATTAAAAGATTCAGAAAGTTCTTGGGCTGTTTCTTCTTCTGCCCAAATATTGGCTATTGCACAATATTACGAGAATAGGGATAAAGAAGAAAAAGAAAAGCAAGAGAAAAAGACGAAAGATTTAAAAACAAAGGTTCTCTTGCAGCAAGCCTATCCCCCACGTTATGTTCAGCCTCAGACTCAGCAGCCACCACAGTTTCAGAGATTGTATCAGAAACCTGAGCCATACATTCCGCGACCTTTGTTAGGTCCTAATCAATGTGCCTATTGTAGAGAGGAAGGTCATTTTAAGAGTAGTTGTCCTGTTTTATTGCAGCGCAATGGAGCGTTATCTGCTCCACGAGTTCGTGCTGGCCTCAGTGAGCAAACAGAGGTAGAGGTCGAGGTATGTTAACTCAGGAACAGCGTGCCCTTCCTTCTCCTAATTCCATGAACTACTTTGATCAGCCGAATGTGAGATCTACTCAGTATTATAATGAAGACCATTATGTTGAAGGTGAGAATGAGAGTCTGCATGCTAACTAGGACAGCCATGGACAAAGTAAGGGAGTTGTGCCAATCCCAGTAGATCAAAATGGTCCTTATGTCAACGTCACTACAATGGGTGTATCAGACCCATTTCTTCTAGATACTGGAGCAATGAGAAGTTCTATTATTCATTCTAAACTCCCTGGGGCACCTTTGTCTGGCTTAACGAATGTTTCTGTAGGATTCTCTGGCGCCCCTGTTCGCAATCCGGTTTCTTGTCCTTTGCCTATTTCAGTTGGTCCTTATGATTTGGAAGCTCCACTTCTGTTGACAAATGGTTGTGGTGAGAATCTGTTGGGTCTAGACCTATTGAAAAGAATGCATGCTACAATATATTGTTCTCCTTCAGGCGTACATCTTACTCTAGGTCAGAAGTTGATCTCCCCAATGTATCTGTCTAAAGAACAGTTTCCTTCTGAGTTGCTTTCTCTTCCAACAGCACTTTGGGCCACGGGTCCGAACGATGTGGGTTGTCTTGAGATACCGCCTTATGTTGTCACTCTCAAGCCCAACGTTGAATTACCACGTATCCCATAATATAGAATCCCTGCTGAAGGTGAAAAAGCGCTTTTGGAAATCATTCATGACTTAATTCGGAAGGGTGTGGTTGAAGAAACGAGAGGTAATACATGCAATAGTCCTATTCTTCCTGTTCTTAAACGTACTGATCCTTCTCAGCCTCCTGTGTACCGGTTTGTGATTGATCTGCGAGAAGTAAACAAAATTATGATTCCACAATTTCCTGTTGTTCCAGACATCACTGCTTTGTTGACTATGATACCTTCCACAGCGACTTGGTTTTCTGTTATCGATCTAAAGAATGCCTTCTTCAGTATTCCCATTGCAGAAGAAAGTAGGGACATTTTTGGTTTCTCCCTTGGAGGCTGAAGCTTCCGGTTTAAGCGCGCACCCCAAGGGTACTGTGAAAGTCCCTCCATTTACAGCCAAGCTTTGAAATGTCATCTGGATACTTTTCACTTGCCGTCTGGTGCTGCTCTTATCCAATACATGGACGACTTGTTAGTCGCCGCTGATTCAGAAGATATCTGCAAAGATGTCACTGTTGCACTGTTACGACACTTGTTTAAACTGAATCACAAGGTTTCACCTTCCAAACTGCAATATGTTTGTCGAGAGGTTACCTACTTGGGTCATCTCCTATCAAAGGAGGGACGACGATTGACACCAGAACAAATTCAGGCGATTGCACGAATGTCTGTACCATCCACACAAAGGGAAGTACGTGCCTTTCTGGGTATCACTTCTTATTGTAGACAGTGGATCCCTAACTTCTCTTTGATTGCCAAACCTTTGTTGGCACTCACTTTAAAAGATACGCCTCAGCCCCTTCCCTGGATTGATGGGTGCCAAAGGAGTTTCACTGATTTACGCACTGCTCTGTGTTCCGCTCCTGTACTGGGTACCCCAGATTACACTAAGCCTTTTACACTGTATGTTCACGAGAAAGAAGGTTGTGCATTGTCAGTCTTGACACAGCAATTTGGAGATAGACAGCGGCCATGTGCCTATTTTTCAGCTACATTAGATCCCGTAGCTGAAGCATTGCCCAGTTGTCTCAAAGCCACAGCAGCCGCAGCAATTTCTATCCGACAGTCTGCTGGAATGGTGTTAGATAACACTCTCATTGTCATGGTGCCACATGCAGTGGATACTTTGCTAAACAGAACGAAGACACAGCATCTTACGAGTGCACGTCTAACTGGTTACGAGTTGACGCTGTTGGCTAGTCACGTACACATCAAACGATGTAATACCTTGAATCCAGCTACTTTGTTGCCCCTTCCAAATGAGGAGAGTGTTGAGGATCAGCATGATTGTTTCTTCCGTACTGAGGAAGAGACAAAAGGGAGAATTGACCTGAGAGACACACCGTTAGAGAATCCGGATGGGACTCTATGGGTAGATGGTTCTTGTTTCAAAATGCCTAATGGAGATACGGTTTCAGCCTATGCTGTAACTACCTTACATACGATTGTGGAAACTGCACGCATAAGACACAATTCAGCGCAAGCAGCAGAGTTGATAGCACTGACGAGAGTATGTGTATTATCAAAAGGGAAAAGAGTGAACGTGTACACTGACAGTCAGTATGCCTTTGGTGTCGCGTTCAATTTTGGGCGTCTCTGGAAGGAGAGGGGTTTCCTAACCTCACATGACACTAAGATACAGCATGGCCAGTTAGTGACTGATCTCCTTGAGTCACTTGCTTTACCCATCCAAATAGCGATAGTGAAGTGTAGTGCACACAAGAAGATTACGGATGATGTTGGACGAGGAAATGCATTTGCTGATGAAACAGCAAAGAAAACAGCGAGAGATTCAACGAGTCGAATGTATATGGCAGGTCCTGCGAATTGGGTCAGAGAGAGAGGAATGTGTGAGAATACAGTAGAAAGCGTGAAAGCGATTCAGAAAGAGGCTTCAGAAAGAGAGTTGAGCAAGTGGAGAGAAAGTACGGGAATGTTAGATGAGATGGGTTGTTGGGTAGAATTATCCGAACATCAACGTTGGTTGTTACCGGATGCTTATGTACTCCCAGTGGTCACAATGGCTCATGGTCCAGCTCACTTAAGTACAAAAGGCATTTGTAAACTTTTGGCCCCAGTTTGGCAAAATGAGAATATCCCAAAATGTGCAGACAACGTAGTAAAGCATTGTATTGTTTGTCTGATGTACAATCCAGGAAAGGGAACCCCCACTCCAGCAGGTCATTTTGCTCCTCCGACATACCCATTTGAAGTGTTGCAAATCGATTACATTCACATGGATCGATGCAACAACCTCAAATATGTTCTGGTGGTAGTATGTGCCTTTTCGAGGTGGATAGAAGCATACCCTTTGAAAGATAACACAGCTTTATCCACAGCTAAAATTCTTCTAAAAGAGTTCTTTCCCAGGTTTGGATTGCCGCGCATTGTCTGGAGTGACAATGGGAGCGAATTTGTTGGCCAAGTCATGCAGAAAGTTTGTGCAGGTCTTGGAATCAAGCAAAAATTCCACGCGGCAAATCATCCACAGTCAGCGGGTTTAGTAGAATGTTACAATGGAACTCTGAAGTTGAAGTTAGCGAAGATTCAAGCAAGTACGGGACTTAATTAGCCTGATGCTTTGCCGTTAGCTCTGCTATCCACCAGAACTGCAGTACACTCTCGTCTGGGACTTAGCCCTTATGAAGTGGTGTTTGGCCGTCCGGCCAACGTATGGGGAATACCGCGTCCCAAAAAGTTTTCAGATTTGCCCTATCCAATGTTGATTGACTATCTGCATGACCTTACAACTAAATTGCATGTCCTTCATCGACAGGTTCAGAGTGCTTTGCCGGAGGCTTCCACAGACCCGGGTCATTCCATCCGACCAGGTGACTGGGTCTGCACCCGAAACTTTCAGAAGAAAAAGAATTTGGAACCCAGATGGCGGGAGCCTTGAATGGTCCTACTAACGACAAGGACAGCAGTTAAAGTTGAAGGAAAGAAAAATTGGATTCACGGTGTGCATTGGAAGAAAGTACCTTTGCCTTTGGATCAGTGGGTTCGTAGAGGGGTTAGTGACTGTGAAGGCGAAACAGTTCCACGATTTGTACCCTTTAGCGATGCACACCTGAATGGAACATTGTCTGAAAAAGAGGACAACGACATTTTACAAAAAGCAATTCCCTTGCATCGTCGCTGGAATACGACTGAACCAAGAACATTGTTTCGAGATCAGAGTGTTCTGGGGAAGGAGTGCTACTACCTTAGGCCCAGACAAAAGAACAATTGAACTTTCTTCTCCCTTGTGTAGTGTTCTGGTTAGGTTGCAGGGTCACGGTAGGAGTCTAGGTCACGACCTGAGTAGTGACAATAGGTCTGCAGGATCCTCAGTGTCATAGGACGGTAGAGCATCGTGACTTCAGTGATTGAGGAAGATTGCCGTGAGCATCCACTAGTGAAAATGGAAACTACACCAAGCAATGAAGAAAGAAGAAATGAAATGAAGAAAGCATCTTGTAAAATAATGTACAGTCGTTTTAGTATAACTCTATGTGTTTTTATATCATTATGTATTGCTTTGGCGATTATTGGTTGGATAGTTTATGTTTTGCAGCCAAGAGACACCTCCCCTTCTTCCTCTTTGCCTTCTTCTACTATCTCTCCAAACCTCTATCATACTTTTCCTTCACATGAACTTGTCAGAAGAACCGAGTATTACAACAATTCCTTTGTCCAACTATTACACCAGCAACAATTAGTGGTTAACACAACTGATTGTTGGGTATGTGGTCTTATGCCGCATACCACCGAGAAAGGAATACCATATCTAGTTCTTCCTTTTTCCTATGGGTAGGGGATTTAAAAACAATAATGGTCTTACATGTTTCAATTTCCCCCGTTTTTGGATGAACAGGAACTCTTGATCTTACTATATGATAATAAAGTCCTCATTTCACAGTTACCTTGCAAAAGGGTATCTTTAATTTCCCTTACCGTATGTCACAAGAATGGTGCTTCCCAGAATCCCATGTCCCGCCACCCACCTTCTAGATGGTATAATGGCAAAGCACTTTGCATGCTTCGTGTGTAGTGTACACACCACTGTCACACCACTCCAGCACTTCAGTTTTCTTTTCTGTACCCACTGACCAATGGGTGCATAGGTTGATATGGAGACTCACCCCGCTCCACAGTCTTATTCTCCCGCTCTGCCATCTATTATAGGGGTGACTTGGGCAGTGTGAGTGGGAAGTGCTGTACTGGTGTGGCACCCCAAACAGAAATGTAAAAGTGTGTGTCCAGTATTTGGAACAGTTCCGCTCGATAAACTGAAGGACGTTTTGTGAAGCAAAACTGCATTCCTGTCTTGGTCAAGGACAGCAGAAAAGTCAGTACCACTTGTTCCTAGCATTGCATTATGTCAATATTTTTCTGAATGCACCAAATCATGCAAAGCCTTTTCCATTTCAGTGTAAAATGCCTTTGTGGATGGCAGTTAAAGTTGAAGGAAAGAAAAATTGGATTCACGGTGTGCATTGGAAGAAAGTACCTTTGCCTTTGGATCAGTGGGTTCGTAGAGGGGTTAGTGACTGTGAAGGCGAAACAGTTCCACGAATTGTACCCTTTAGCGATGCACACCTGAATGGAACATTGTCTGAAAAAGAGGACAACGACATTTTACAAAAAGCAATTCCCTTGCATCGTCGCTGGAATACGACTGAACCAAGAACATTGTTTCGAGATCAGAGTGTTCTGGGGAAGGAGTGCTACTACCTTAGGCCCAGACAAAAGAACAATTGAACTTTCTTCTCCCTTGTGTAGTGTTCTGTTTAGGTTGCAGGGTCACGGTAGGAGTCTAGGTCACGACCTGAGTAGTGACAATAGGTCTGCAGGATCCTCAGTGTCATAGGACGGTAGAGCATCGTGACTTCAGTGATTGAGGAAGATTGCCGTGAGCATCCACTAGTAAAAATGGAAACTACACCAAGCAATGAAGAAAGAAGAAATGAAATGAAGAAAGCATCTTGTAAAATAATGTACAGTCGTTTTAGTATAACTCTATGTGTTTTTATATCATTATGTATTGCTTTGGCGATTATTGGTTGGATAGTTTATGTTTTGCAGCCAAGAGACACCTCCCCTTCTTCCTCTTTGCCTTCTTCTACTATCTCTCCAAACCTCTATCATACTTTTCCTTCACATGAACTTGTCAGAAGAACCGAGTATTACAACAATTCCTTTGTCCAACTATTACACCAGCAACAATTAGTGGTTAACACAACTGATTGTTGGGTATGTGGTCTTATGCCGCATACCACCGAGAAAGGAATACCATATCTAGTTCTTCCTTTTTCCTATGAGGGTTCTGCTTGGGCATTCTTCGTTATTTTCTCTAATGCATATCAAAGCAAATTCAGACGATCTATTGCTTCACAAATTAATTGTCCGGATTTTAGTCATAGTTCCGTGATTAAGGGTATGGTAGTTATGGCTAAAATCATGGAGAACAGCAAGATTTCCATCGACGAAAGAAAAGCATACACCAATTGGAACGTCACCCAATACATGTCGAGGCTTAATAATAAAATGGGAAAGGAGAAATCCTCACCAATCTGGACTATACCGCACCAAGGTAATTTCTGTTTAAAAATAAACAATCGCTCTTCCGACACTGCACTAAAGAGTACCTGTTCCTACACGTACATTTATTCCTCTCCAAACTCGCCTCCTCTAGTACCGTCTCAAGGCACCTATTTCATTTGCTATGATAGAGCTTATACTTGGTTACCAACGGGTTTCTCTGGTACCTGCTACATAGCTTTCCTTCTTCCTCCTACTTATACTGCTTCTGCCAATTATCACCGAACCCGTCTCGGCCGAGGAATCATTGACTCAAAAGACACCGCGGGATAAGAAGGAGGAGATTTCCTTAAAGGTTTTTTTCCCTTCTGGGGTCCAATGGCCAACAGCAGAAATATAAGGCAACTGGTCCGTGTCGTAGAGACTACAATAGACATCACTGTAGGAGCTTTGAGTAATATCACGGCGGAACTACAGGCGGATCGTCTTATGACCTTACAAAATCGAGTTGCCTTAGACTTTGTTCTTGCCGATCGTGGTGGAGTATGTAAATTGATCGGGTCAAGCTGTTGTATTTTCATTCCTAATGACGCTCCGACAGTATACCAAGCTATCTCCAAGTTGCACATAATCTCCGAGTCTATTCATCAGGACGAAGGAGATTGGTCTTTAACGGAATGGTTTTGGGGACTACTGTCCAAATGGGGTTGGAAAGCATTGACATTCCTTGGAATAATCTTGACTATTGTATTTTCTTGTTGCCTTTGTATGCACTGTGGTCCCGCTATCTGTGATCTTTGTGCTACTATGTGCATCCCAAAACCCAAACCTCAAGTAACAGAAAACATAAGGATGATGTTACAGCAACAGCTCGATGATCTCATGGCTATTGACGTGGACTCAGATTAACGTGAGTCTATCTTGCCTGAGTTCTGGCAAAAGGAGGGTCTGAGGAACTTCGATTTTCGATCATGATCGAATCGACCTGCCATTTTGTGACCCGCCGCCATTTTGTGTTGCCATCACTCAGGCAGCACGGCGAACGAAGTCTATTCTGCTTTTCCCGTAGCTTGGTGTCGAAATACGTCCTCAGCCTTATTTGCGAAGCTGGTGTTTGGACTAGCCGAGTACACTAATCATTGTCTGACTTTCCTAATCCCTGTTTCAACTATCTGTAGGCTCACACTATTCTTTCCCGATCATATCTTATCGACTGGCCTTCACCGTCTCCTGCTAGCATTCTCTTGTGTCATGACTGTCCTCCAATACACACAAACGTATCTCACCACCTGCAAGTTAGTTATAATCTGTTAATGAATTAGTTCGGGGGTGGGATCACAAACACAGTTGGAGGAGAGGTCTCTTCGAGTTATCTGATATTTCTGTTTTCGAACCTTTCTTACTGGTTCCGCTTTGTTTTCCACTTACCCTATTGGCTCTTTTCTTCTATGCTTGGGGACTGTGTCTAGTTAATAATTATGTATTGTATAGTATTTAATCTGATGCGCCACAGAGTGAAGTGGCAGTCTCCTGAGAACCTACTTTGTGTACTTCTCGGATAAATGTACTAGCTGCAGTTAAATAAATCCAATCTTCTAACGCCGAAAGAGTGTCCCGTGTCTCTGTGTAGCGAAGCAGGTGAACCCCGGAGACAGAGGGCGTACCCTGCGCCGCCAGGTCCAAAAGGTTCTGGTTCTTCAGTAGGCTTCGACCTAAAAATAGAGACCCAATTGCTAGAGCTTTCCTTTTTAAGTTAAACTCAATCCCGGACTGATGCGATTAGACATCCTGAATAAAGCCCTAAACAGTCAACGTTGTGTTTGTTCTAACACACATGTCAGTCTGCCTAGAAAGACACCAGATGGCAAACATTTCATACAAACTACATGGTGAATGGGCAGCATATCTGAAGTTTCGATCTTCATATAGAGTTTGCTCACTGAATGAGCTAGGCTTGTGATTTTGTTACTCAAACAAACTAAATATTCTGCATGCTTTTTGAGCCACCTTTTTTTATCAGAATAAATGCCTAAATTATTATATTTTGGGCTCAGTTCCTTATTCCATAATTGATGAGATTCTTAATATTAGATTAATTGAAGCTTCTACATTTCTCGTACTCATTCAACACCATATCACACTCAGGTTCAAGATTACTAGAAAACAGCAAGTGATGCATTGTTTTCAATTTCTTTGTCCAGCAAACGTAAACAGTTGGCACCCTTTGTTTGTATGTCTTCCATGTTAGGAAGTAGGTTCTCAAATTTAGTCACGTGACTATTTTCTACTATAATTTCACTGTCCAGGAGATTGATTGCTCCCCGAAGATATTTGGCTCTTTTTAATTATGACAACTGAGATAGAGCCTTCATCAATATCAGATGTATTGTTGGTAGACTTATTAGGACAATCGCTGTCCCGTACCAGTCATTTGCTCATTGCGTACCTAATAAACATTCCTCTGCTTCTGTATGAGACTGAAGATTTTTCAAATCAACCCTTAAAAGTGTGACCTGCAGTTTATCTCCCAGGCCAACCTATGATACAGTATTTATTAATAAACTATAATGGTCAGTCACTCAGGAGTCTACAAGCATCTCAGACTGATACAATAATTTAACGACTTCACAATCATGGGGCACATTAGTTTCTTGAAAGACCTGGTGGTCAGGTTTGAACTTTTCAAAGTCCTTAGTGTGGGGATTTTGAACAATTCTTATCTGGGAATAAGCTGGTAATCACCTAATTTGTGATGATTTTCACTCAAGACAGTAGGGGGGTCTACAAATTTGAAAACATTATGGGTAGGGGATTTAAAAACAATAATGGTCTTACATGTTTCAATTTCCCCCGTTTTTGGATGAACAGGAACTCTTGATCTTACTATATGATAATAAAGTCCTCATTTCACAGTTACCTTGCAAAAGGGTATCTTTAATTTCCCTTACCGTATGTCACAAGAATGGTGCTTCCCAGAATCCCATGTCCCGCCACCCACCTTCTAGATGGTATAATGGCAAAGCACTTTGCATGCTTCGTGTGTAGTGTACACACCACTGTCACACCACTCCAGCACTTCAGTTTTCTTTTCTGTACCCACTGACCAATGGGTGCATAGGTTGATATGGAGACTCACCCCGCTCCACAGTCTTATTCTCCCGCTCTGCCATCTATTATAGGGGTGACTTGGGCAGTGTGAGTGGGAAGTGCTGTACTGGTGTGGCACCCCAAACAGAAATGTAAAAGTGTGTGTCCAGTATTTGGAACAGTTCCGCTCGATAAACTGAAGGACGTTTTGTGAAGCAAAACTGCATTCCTGTCTTGGTCAAGGACAGCAGAAAAGTCAGTACCACTTGTTCCTAGCATTGCATTATGTCAATATTTTTCTGAATGCACCAAATCATGCAAAGCCTTTTCCATTTCAGTGTAAAATGCCTTTATGGATGGCATTTGGCTTTTCTTCAAACATTCATACACTCTTGTGGAAAACTAGATGACGATACTGGATGAGTAAATGAGCCAAGTTACCAAGCTCAGTGATGGTAGCTTGGGGTGTAGAATCTGGCATTCGAAATTTTGAAGAAGATCCAGTCTGAATGGCAGCATCTTGAGTGGACATTCTGAGAGGTGCAGAAGATCTATGAACCACCACTGGCCTTTCGGAGACAATGAAGATCATTATGGTGTTGGAATAAGACAGTTTGACAATGATCACTGGAACCAGGGAAAACAAGAGGGAATGTGTAAAGAAATTTCCAAGACTAATTTAACAAAAGCGCATTCCCATACTGCCCTGGTTGGTAGTACCTGGAGGCAAATTCAGAGCATTTCCTGTTTTATATTCACAAAGAGATCTACCTGAGGGGAAGACCCATTAGAAGTAGACATCTTCTAAAAAGTCATACTGTATGATCCATCCATTCATGATTCTCCTCCAAAGTCCTGCTGAGTATGCCTGTCAGTTCATTATGTTCTCCTGGGAGATGAAAAGCAGTGATTTGGAGATTTCTATTAAATTGCTTGCTACAGTGTTAGCACTCTTAATCTGATGCCTCAACACTGATTCAAATAGTACAACAGTAGCTGTATTGTCCCTCTACACAAGGAAGTGGTTTGTTTTGAAAGCTGGGAAAACTGACTTCAGAGTGAGAGGGACTGGTCTGAATTCTAAATTACGTCGTAGGACATTTCTTTCTGGGACCATACGCCTTGAATCTGGAGATAATGAGGATCCATATTTGAATCTCATCCTGTTGCTGTTATTTTTCAGTGGCAACATCCAGGCTCTGAGGACTGGTGCAAGAACAAGGAGAACAATGAAACAGAGAAAAGATGGTTGGAAGTTATGGAGGGCCAGTGTATGGCGGCTGGCTTGTCATAGGGAAGGGCTGATCCTCCAAGACACAAACAACATAAGTCCCTAGGGATTGGTTCAGAGAATACCCAAACAAGGGTGTTGTGTGTCGATTTAGATACCGTGTATAGGTTTCCAGATTTATGTCCTTATATAGGCACAATTAGCATTGGTCCTTTTTAGGCATAGAAATCCTACCCTTATTTAGGCATTATCCATGCTAACCAAATACAGGCATGGCCACCTACATCCGTTCATCTACGTCACAACGAGTTCTTGGAAAACAAGACTCTTAGGCCTTTAGGACTTCCCCGTGCTTGGATATTGATTTCTTCAAGAACTCATTCATTATGAATGAACATCTGTTCCTTAGGCGTTCTTTCATGACGTTCTTCTGCCCAACTTTTACGTCGATACTGGCATTCCTAAACACCTTCAAGGTATAAATATACCTTCACTTACCATGGCAAACCACGGTTCGGCTGCTTACTTGCACGACGCGGCTCGCCGCGGCAAGTTCGGAAGGAAGTCAAGTCCCCGCCTGACGCACTGACCAGACGCTGTCATCCTCCTCGCAGAGAATACAGCTCCAGTGTTTCTGACTCCCCTTGCGGGGTGTTAGAGATTGAGACTCCGAAAGAGATTCCAACCTCACTCATTCTAAGGTATGGAGCGGGCTAGAACTGTTATTTATGTATGTATTTTTATGAATATCTGTCATAGCTACAAACCATGGGATGGATGATCCGACATCGCAAACGGATTCAACGCGTGCTTTTACCACGCTGTTTCTACATCACAATTACTATTACATCGCGTGTTTTTTCACCGCATGTCCTTTCAATGCCAATATGTTTCCCCCTATGGAATAAAGCATTACCACGTATACGAATACATCGTGCAACCATTACAACGCGTAGTTTTTTCTCTTTTGCCTCTATAACTCCCTGGGACGAGGCTGCAGGGAAACCATGGTTTTTTGTGTGGCCACCCCCGATCTTTTCTTTTCGCCGCGCATATGTGACAATTAGTCTGTGTATCTGCCTTTCTGTGTAAAAGAAAAAGCAGTTTCTTGATTAATGTACACAAAGGGAAAGGCAAACAGGCATTGTTGGAGCCAGGCTCAGGACGAGGGAGTGGAGGGCGTTTTTTTTAGTGAGCGAACATTGATGTCAAGTCTGACTTGTGACAGAGTCCCCTGTGGTGCATTAAGCACCCTCTGGTCCTCTCACTCGGGTATTGATGGTACCACAACTGTACATATGGACATGATGACTGTTCTCAAGGCGCCGCCTTTTTGGATGGATTGACCGATCCCACACACTCCAGGCGTTCCTGGTCTTTTATGTTACATCAGACTATGAGGCTTTTCTGATGGCTCCTTCCATACACTGTCACAGGGTCCACCTGGCCCAGCCTCTTCTCACACTATCCCTTTCAACTCCTTTCCCACGGCCAATGCCACGACAGACATTCAGAATGCGCCATCCTCATCCTTTCAAATTTAAAAAACATAATTTAGCAGGTGCAAGTCTCTCGCCTGTGTATTGTGAGCTGTGAGTCGTGTATTCTTCAAACGCGCGATCATGGCATCAGCCTCAAAGATTGGGGCTGCGGCCACGAGCCTGACTCACAGACCCATGCATGCGTGTGCAGTCCGATCCCAGTCACAAGAGCACTGCACGTGGATATCTACATCCTAACGCCCATGCCTTCCTAGGATAGCCACGCTATAGCTCCTTGGGTTAATGCAGTTTTCTACACTTTTGAAATTGACAAAGCCAGGGCTATCCCGAGTTCTTATTGTAAAAGGGATTATGCGTGTGTCTGGAGCTTCAGTAAAGTGAGTTGCAGGGTACAAGGAGCCCTGGGTTAGGGTTCAGAGAGGTGCGGAGAAACCTTTATTTTCTTCACCTCTAGGCGCCTTCCTTGCCGCTGGGCACCTCAGTGGCACGTGCCCTTCCATTCCTGTGCACCATAATATTTGTGTAGAATTTTAATTTCGCACCATCTGGGTATTAATTCGGATTTTGGTGCGGTAGCCACGCCCCCTTTCCCTGTGCCAAACTGCAGTTGTCCCCACAAACATATTCACGACCCATGGAAGCAAAGAGCCCTGCGTTAAGGAATGGGGACCTCTGTGCGCTGTGTGATAACCCAACTGAAAAAACGCACTGTCCATAAACCTAAAATCACATTTAGTATTCAAGCATATTATAATATATATACATATCATATATAATATTTTATATTATTTATTTATCAATCCAAATTCGGGTCCCATTGAGATTTATATTTATTTATGTTAAGTGACAACCCCACGTATTCCAAACCTGCGTTGTAATAGCATGCGATGTGCCAAACCATCCGATGCAAAAGCATGCGTTGTAGAGCCATACTATGTAAACGTTCCCGCGATGTAAAATTTGCGTTGTAATGCCACCGCGATGAGAGCCCATCGTTGTAATGGGTGTTCGCCCAAATCATGCTATTGCAGTATTATTTTATCTTACTGCTAACGCTGTACATATTTTACTTCGCATTCTGTCTAACGATTTTAGCAGTTCATATCTCTTGCACGAGAAATAAGACTGTTCAATAAACCCTTTTTATTGAAACGCCCGTCTATCTATTTCTGTGTAACTCTGTAGAAACGAAGCATGCAAGATTGACTGAGTGAAACTGTTATCTATTGTTTCCACGATTCTGAGATTGTTCCGATTCTAAGGGAAACAAAGTTGTCATGTTTATACAGTTGCCAGAAACTAATCCCTTCTTGATCATTCGAGAAGTTTTCTAGTGACCTCTGAGTTTGCTGGCACACACAAGTAATTAAGTTTAATGTACTGGATAGAGACATACTGACCTCAGTCCTATTTCAAAACTATAGTGTATATTATTCCAATGCGCAGAGCCTATCAGGGATATAGGAACTACACTACATGGCGCCCAAAGGTTTGGTAAGGCACTAATTTAACGCTAGATACTGAAGTAACTCAGTCGTGCTTTTCTCAGAGACTCCTCCTCATAATACTCCATAGACGTCTGGAGTGGGTAGGGATAATATCCGCCATAGCTGAGTAGGACAAAAATCCTATGTATTAGCTGTTTGGTTTGTTCAACGTTGAAGGATACAGTGTTCCAAAATATTGTGCACCTTATCTTTGTTCCCTTGAAACTTGCCCTGCAAATTTCATTAAACAAATGTCCATAGACGAGGATAATAACACCGGAACCGGTGAAGCTGTACCCGAAGATGTCGCAGCTGCCTTTGATTATACAGGTTTTAATGAAACTGATGAAAATGTGAAAATCATCGCTCCAAATTTAAGGAGAGCCATCACTCTAAAACTTATATAAAACATGGCCTAACACCAAGAGGTGGCAGAACAGTTTTTGTGATAGAGGCACATGAATCTCACCAGACAGAGGTATTCTATTCATGGATAGTATTCCCAGAATCAAATCCAGTAACTAAAAGGTTTCACTTCTACAAAGAAGATGAACCACCTGAGGAATATATTCCTTTCGAGGATATTGAAATTCCACTCACATACCAGGAGCATGATCTCTGGTTTAAAGGCGCCCTAAAACATTACAATCACATTACCAGGCTCGGTCCACTAGGTAGACCTGGAGCAACATGGCCGATTTTAGCCGGCTACACACCTCATCCGGACATTGAAGCAATGTCAGACGTAGAATTACTTAATCAGATACAACATTTAATAGAATTACACAGTTAAAACCATAACTGTCTGAAAGTCCTGAAAAGGCATTCATTAAAAACAATCCTACCTCTTCTAAAAAGAAGTGGGAAAATAACAAACAACATTCAAAAGAGAAAGATTCTCAATCCCGAGGTAGGTCTCCTCAAAAGGAGCCCTCTGAAAGGAGGTATAACCTCAGGAATAGGGATAATTTGAGAAAACCTGACAGGTATCAAGATACTGATTCACGTTCCTCTCGTACCTTTCAGATTTCGTCACAGACATCCGAAAGAAGAGGATAGTCAGATCAAAAAGAAGAACGCGTGAAGTACAAAGACGATCAACACGTTCAGAAAAACATACCAAAACCTCAATTTTCCAAGAAGAAAGTAGCAGGTATGAAGATCAGACATGCCGGGGAGTCCGAGAACACACCTCAAGAATGGAGAATGGGCTCAGACCCTGCTGAAATTTCTTTTAACAGAGCCTGAGCCTCTTCAAGGTCTGAAAACATAAAGAAGTTTCCCTTGACTAAAACTCTGAGTTTTGACTGCTGTGCAATTGAAGCTTGCGCGCCGTGGGCTTTAAACAAGTGCAACATTTTTACAAATTCTTTTCTCCTGCGTGCAGCAACAGCAGTCATGTCGGAGAATATACGACACTTATAAGTTTCATTTACGGAGAACTGTCTCTGCTGGATAGCTTTTGATAAAATCCTCTCCTTTATACGGAAATCCGCGAAGTTCAGCAGGATGGTTCTTGGTATCGTAGAATTTCGGAAGGGATGCGCTGGGACTCGGTGGGCTCTTGTGATCGTGAGGTCGCCTTCAAACTCGGGAAGGACATGCCGTTTAATGAATGAATTTACCCATAGGATAGGTTGGGAGCCTTCAATCCCCTCTGGAACTCCAACAATCCGGAAGTTAGACCTCTGTGAGTGATTTTTGAGCTCTTCCAGTTTATTCTCGATGTAGTTCTTCCTTTTGGCTACTTCCTTTACCTCTCCCATGGCCATGGTCATCTGATCCTCCAATATCGATATTCTGGCTTCTGCTTCCTGCAACCTGGCAGGAAATCCCAACATCACTTCTTCTATTTTCCCCAGTCTCAGATGCAGAGCAGCGATTTCCATGTGTTGCGTTTTTTTCATTTCGCGGACCTCTTCCAAGATTAAATGTAGCATTTCTTTGATATGTAACTGGCGCTTGAATTGCTATAAAAGATTTGCAAGTCTTTATCGGCACATAAGCAATTGGCACACTACATTCTGACCAGGGTCCTGCGTTTACCTCTCGAGCTTACAAAGAAGCCATGGCCAGTTTTGGCGTAGCATTGCGGTATTCTTCTCCATTCCATCCTGAGGGAAATTCTGTTGTGGAAAGAAAAAAACGGGCCATAAAGCAGTCTATAACAGCTAGGGTATTAGGTTCGGGTGATGGGTGGGTCAAACATCTTTATGGGGTCCATCGCTCATTAAACAATTTGCCAAGAAGTTCTAGGGGGTGTCACTCCATATGAAGTCCTATTTGGAACTAGAATGTTGATTCAAGACCTTGACATGAAAGACACAGAGGTGGAAAATAAAAAGTTTGATATCAAAGATCGTTCTGCTGTTTATAGGACTTAAATGAACTAAGATCGAAAAAAGCAACGTGTTCCTGAAGCCAACCACCACTGGGGAAAAAACAACCCTCCCAGCAAGGCCTGTCTGGATCCCAAAGCTTGGTGATCTAGTCAGAGAAAAGATCGCAGACAAGAAGGAATTTGGGCCTTCTTACAGACAACCAGTACCTGTCCTAGCAATCCACGGATCGAGAACAGTACTACTGCTGCCACTTGCTAGTAAAAAGGAGAAAAGATTTGTGTCCATCGACCTGATCAAACCACACTATGTGGCCGATACTAAGCAGAAGGCCAAGTGGACTCCGACAATGTAGCGGGCGCACTCCGCTAGCTACAATCCAAGAGGTTCAAACTGCGAGACTTATCACCTTTGAAGATTCTACAGTGAGAAATAAAGGACTAAGCAGCAAAGCTATGGAACTCGTCCCTCTTGAGATCCAAATAACAGTTCATCCTGATATACATGTCTACAACGAAGTAACAAGTGATCAACTGGTCCCAGCGATTTCAATGAATCCTGATGCAATTTCAACCATTGACAGAACTGCCTCTGGCTATTTCATTAGCTTTGATACGTTTTCTGAGGATCCCAGTCAACTTGAAACAACGCCAGCACAAAGAACTTTCAAAGAACAAGCAACAGACTTTTTTCATCTCCTGAAAAAGACTTATCTGGTTTCACCATGCATTGAACTATGGATTGTTTTGGGAATATTCTTCTTTCTACTTTGGTTAGCTCTGGTAATAACTCTGGGTATGCTGATAAATGGAAGATATATTCAAATGGACACAGCAAGCAAAAGAGTGAACATACTTCTCCAGCCACACAAATCATCCCATCGTGAAGCAAGAGACTTGTCAGCAGTGAACATCATAGCCATTCCTATACCAGAGGGTATCATTTGAGACAGAACTGAATATGACATTTTTGGCCCGTCGGAACATTTGAAGATTCCACACTTATTTAAAATTTCATTAAGTGACTTTATTACCTCTAGTACCTTTGCTGATGATTGGGACTTCGAGACTGTTAATAACATGATGTCTGATCTAGAGATGTCAACAGTATTCACAAATCATGAATTTTGAACCATACCTCGGTGGATGGTGAGGCTTTAGGTTTGTGGAGCTTTCCTTATTACGGAATCGACACTATAAATTTAGTGCTCTCCCACCCTGGGCTTGATTTCAACACAGCTTATGAGGGTTGTGTTACTTAACTTTTGGTACCACACTTTTTTAGGGTGCTGTACATGTGGCCACCATTGATACCTCCTAGAGGTTGTGACCACCACCAAAAAAGTGTAGGTAGCCTTATTTTTGGTCCTGAAGAATTGCCAATTAATAAATTACCAGGCAAGAAACATGTTGACCCTTTTAGCACATTGACTCACACACCTAAAGGTGAGATATGTGCATTTCACTTTGGTTTTAATCAGGATGGTGACCATGCTTTATTAAAATAGTTTAAGTGGATCACCTATCCCTGTTTTAGTTCACTCACTTCACACTTCACATGCACCTACACCAGCGAGTAGAAATAACCCCTTTACACACCTCACTCATCGGCATTGGAAATAAAGATCTCCATTAGGAAGGCCCCATTTGGGTGCCTGATCGGGCATTGCACCGCTGGTCCGATAAGGAGGAAGACCCGGTGATGAAGCAAGACACCCGCTTGTTGGGTGTGTGAGGGTCTTCTTTTCCAGAAGGAGTGATCTTCACTCCTGCGTACTTTAACACCCTCACCTTGTCACCGTGGCACCTTCGAGTTATACTACCACACCCTGCGTCACTTTTTAGGAACTGCATACCTCTTTGTTTTCACTACCTGTTGGGCACGTATGCTGGACCTATATGAATAATAATAAAGATTATTATTTATAAGCCCTCTATCCCTCTATTTGTTTGAGAGTGCAGTATTCACAAATCATGAATATTTAGAGGGTTCATCAGATTATGAACAAATGTATTGTTATAATCACTATGGTCATCATTTCTTGCATAAAACTGCATCACCTAGAAATGTATTTATGTATAACCAATGGAAACATTGTCCTACACCTCCAAAGGGTAGCTCAAAAACTTTTGCAATGAAATTTCCATATTTTTCAGGGTTTAACTTATCAAATCCAGAATCGTTTTATTTGAAGAATATGAACAAGACAGGAACGAAAAATATGTTAAACAATACGAAACAGATTTATTCTGCAGCCTTTATTGCCCAACTGTCTAGACAGGGTTTGGACTTTCGGAAAGACAACATTGAGACAAAATCTGTCTGGGGTACAAAAGATTGGCAAGTGCAGGGGGTAGAAGCTTTGTTTAGAGCCTGTATCATCACTGAGCAAATTATGTTTTTGAATGACACCATCCAACAAACATCTTGCCTTGGGTTAGCCAAGATCAAAGACATGAATACACCGACCATACCTATACCTGCAAGTAATAGCACTACACAGGGGAGGTCGACGTACATAATATTTTGCATCACAACAGATCAGATCCAGAATGGAAAATGGTTGCTCTGGCCCACAGACACAAATAATTGTCAAGATCGATTCCTGAACAAAACAGGGTTTCACTATCATTAGGCCAGACCCACGCTATGTTCAAAGACAGCATCCAGGGGTAGTAACAACATACAGTGTAGGGAAACTCTGCCATGATTGGCTACAGAAAGCTACACTGCAGGATGTAAAACAACACTTATCTTTACTTAAAGAAGGCGCAGACCCTAGGGAATTCTTGCCAAGACCGAGAAAACTGCGTCAAAAACGTTTCATATATGCCGGTATCTACGCTGCTTATAATGAAATATGGAAGATTACGTATGCAGAGACTGCAGAACCAGTACGAGAAATTGATCGTGTTAATTTAGAGAAATCTCTCTCTGTAGTAGACAATGGGTTAACGACTCTTTCGTCCAGGATATATTCATTGGACAGCATTGTGTCTTCTGCCATAGACATCATGGAACAAGACTTGGTCATGCTGCAACATGGTCAGTCTCAATTACGTTCTATAATGCTATTAGGCTGGACGCTCAAAAACTTGCGTTCAGGCTGTGTGCCTTGGTGTTTAATCAACACTACGTCACTGTTTTCGGAATTCAATCTCACTGATAAACAGATCAGACTGTCACAAAGGGGAGCTGACTATACGGTTCTGAGCATTGAAAAACTGGAAATATTACCATTCATGGTGGCAGAAAAACCAGCTACTGAGTGGATCATACATGGTAAAATTACTGTGCCTGTTACAACTTTCCATTTTCAATATTGCCTAAAACATATACCAGCAGGCAAATATGAAAGGTTGGGTAAAGAATACATCAAGACATCTTGGGATTTACCTTACACACATACATGTTGGAGTGGGGGGCGTGAAGTGTTTCTTAGCGGTACAAACTGTGAAATCCGTCGTGAATAAAGCCATCAAACGGATTTCTCTGCTAACGGATAAAAAACACCATGCTTGAGCAGTGATACATGCCTATCAGACGCTGAAACCCCAAATGTACCTGTTTGAAAACGTTTCTTAACAGAAAAAGCACTATCTGACGCTGCTGCGAATGGGATCATTTCCCACGAAGGATTTGACCACGAAATGGAAAAACACATGGCCATCCAAGGAATGCCGCCTCTGAGTACAAGGGGACGAGTCATTATTACATCTTCTATGTATCTGCCCTGCACTATTAGAAACCCGAAAAACAGTTCTTCGGGAGGCCTTAAGGAAGGAACAAGTAAGAACATGTAGAGCAGCAGTGATAAAGTGTTTGGAGGGTCGCTGATTCAATTGTCTTGTAGAACCATACGTTTCTGGAAAAATAAGTAATTTAATTCAAGTTGCGTAACAACAATCTGTATTCACATTTTCCAACTGGACTGATATACCTGTCAATATTTTTATTTTTACCAGTTGTTTATCACTTGTGGTCATGACCTAGTTGACTTGTTTATAATATGTTTTTAAATGTTCACTCAAAGTATTAAGTTCCACAATGGTTCTTTTATGATTTTTAACTAAATCAAATAAAAGTATATTTGACTTGACTTTACCTGTCATGGTTCCTTCCTGCTTCCTAACAAGCTGATTTCTCTGTGCTGTATTCCATCCATGCTCATGGTCCCACAATTGATTCCTGGTATGATCTGAGACACATCAAGAGCTACATATACGGAGTTACAGATTAGCACCTTATCATTATGAGATTCTTTACTATTTCACACATTCTTCCTCATTCATCTGTGTTGCTTAATTATGTAACAGTATATTTCCTGTGAACTAAACCACGTACTGCTACTGCTCATGCCTATGAGACATCTTCCTCCAAACCATCACCCGGAAGTCTCGAAGGTCGGTTTCACAATGAGGGATCAGTGCCAGAGTGAAGGTGGCTAAAAAATGAATATTTGCGAAAGAGATGAATGAGGGTCAGAATATTTTTATTTGCACCAAAACAGGAAGAAAGAAATCATCAAGATAAACGTCTTTGGACTTCCAGGGCAGATTTCCTGGTTGGGATGGCCCCGTCTTCACCAGGGCTTCTCCTGGACTTGGGGTTGGGCACCAGGTGCTCCGCTTCACAGGAGTTGGTAACCGGCGTAGGTGGGAAGGAACAAAAAAACAAATACAACACCGGAATGAGTCACCGGGGAAGTGGGCACTTCCTATCTCAAGGGACTAGGAGTGAGGGAAGAAGTCACCTCTAACCGGCACCAAGTGAGCCCCGGTGTGACCTCCCTCCTCCCTTTAAACAGTGCCCTTCCCCCTCCCGTGAACCCCTGTAGTTTCGCCCGTACCTTACAGAGCCACCCCCACCAGGAGGGTGGCTGGGCGAGACGCGGTCTGCTTGGTCTCCAGTCTTGACGTCTTTGTCTGCGGCAGAAGCCCTCGCCTCGGTGTCCTCTTCTGTAACCGCTCGGCTCGTTTCAGATGATGTTCCGCCTCGGTCTGCTCCCGCTGTCCATGCCACGAACTCTGCTCCTGCTCCGGGGAAACCAGCTTTCGCTCCGTGAGAGAAGTTCGTCCCTCTTGGTTTGGCCACCTGCTCCTCTGATAGGCCGGTTTTCGATGACCTCAAGTGCCACACCCCTGGGATTCCGCTTGATTTATTCTTAAAGGGCTCTAGCCCTCCCTGTACAAAGGGTGAGATGGCGTTTATGAGTGACTTGTCAGTGTCGAAGGGCAACAAAGTCCGCAGTTCGTCATCAGACTCGTGACACATGCCCCCCCCCCTGGAATTCCCCGATCGGGGGAAATAGGAAACAGGGACAGATAGTCCGCATTGCCTTGGTCCTTGCCCTTACAGTGCAACACCTCGAAGAGGAAAGGTTGCAGGGCTAAAAACCACGGAAGGACCCTGTCATTGTTCCCTTTGCTTCTTTGGAGCCAAGTGAGAGGGGCATGGTCGGTATATAGCAAAAAGGAACGCCCCTCCAAGTAATACCGGACTTTCTCCACACTCCATTTCAGGGCCAAGCACTTCTTCTCTATCGTGGGATAGGCTATTTCCCTGGGAAAGAGCTTCCTGCTAATATACAGTATGGGGGGTTCTAAACCCTCACTATCTAACTGAGAAAGTACGGCCTCTATCCCCACCCCTGAAGCGTCAGTTTGAAGGATAAAGGTTTTCTGGAAGTCTGTAGTGAGGTGTACAGGGGAAGTGGTCAGTGCTGTTTTCAGGGTCATAAAGGCCTGGAGTTCCTGCTCAGAGGGGTTTTTGATACTGTTAGCCGTAGAGGATTTCTTTAGCAAATCAGTGAGGGTTGCTGCTGTTTGAGAAATGTGGGGAATGAACCGCCTATAGTAGCCGACAAAACCTAAAAAAGCCCTTATCTCTTTCTTGGTGCCGGGAAAGGGGGTGTCTTGAATGGCCCTTTCCTTCTCTAATTGGGGTTCAATCATCCCTTCCCCCAACAAGTAACCCAGGTATTTGACTTTTTGGAAGGAAAATTTGGATTTCTTTGCGTTGATATGAAGGTTGGCTTCCCTCAACTCTGTAAGAACGGCGGAAAGGTGTGTTTGGTGTTCTCCCCACGTTTTGCTAAAGACAACAATATCTTCTATATAGGCCGACGAATATCCTGGGTGCTTTTTCATGAGGGTCTCCATGAGCCTCTGATAGGTAGCTGGGGCACCATAAAGGCTGAAAGGCAACACGGTAAAGTGGAAGAGCCCATCCGGGGTAGAGAAGGCAGTCTTTTCTTGCTCCTCCGGGTGGAGAGGGATTTGCCAGTAGCCTTTGGTGAGGTCTATGGTGGATATATAGCGAGCCTCACCCAGGCGCTCAATCAGCTCATCCACCTAGGGAAGGGGACACCCATCCTGTTTTGAAATGCGGTTTACCGCTCTGAAGTCAATACAAAATCGGGTGCTTCCGTCTGGCTTTGGAACAAGAACAATTGGTGAACACCAATTGCTCTTTGAGGGTACCACTACTCCCAAAGCTAACATCTCAGCCACCTCTTTTTGCAACGCAGCGCGACGAGCTTCGGGGACCCGATCGGGTTGCTGTTTAACCACGACGCCCTCAAGGGTGGGTATCGAAAGGGGTGGCTAAAGATGTTTTACCGGGCTGGTTGGAAAAGATATCAGAGAATGAGAGGAGAAGGGCCTGTAACTCTTCTTTCTCTTGTGTACTAAGCTCGGGACCAAGAATAGTGTCTCTGACTGTGGTTTCTGCCGGCGTGGCGAATGAAATACCGCAGGGTTTCGGGGGAGGCGGACCCAACCACTTTTTAAGTATGTTCACGTGGTTCATTTGGGATTTGATGGGGGAAGACGGAGCACATAGGTAGTCTTCCCGACCTTCCTTATAACCTCAAAGGGACCCTGCCACTCTTTTCTTAGTTTATGAGAGGAGAAGGGGAGAAGTATCAACACCCAGTCACCTGCTCTGAACTCTCTCCACTTCGTCCCCTTGTCGTACTGTAGCTTGTGTCGTGTCTGGGCCTTGTCTAATTGATCTTGTGCTAAAGTTCTCGATTTGTGAAGTCTTACCTTCACCTGGTTTGCATAATATAGTAAAGAGTGTGCTTCAGCAACCCCTTGTTCCTCCCATGTCTCTTTTGTAATTTCGAGGAGGGTGTGAGGTCGCCTCCCAAACAGGAGTTCAAAATGGGACACACCCAAGCTAGACTGTACTGTGCTCCGGATGACAAACAGCGCTAATCGAAGAAGATGATCCCAGTTTCTTCCATCGCCTGACAGGAGTTTCTTTAATGTAAGCTTTAGGTTACCATTGTAACGTTCTACGAGGCCATCCATTTGAGGGTGGTATACTGATGTATTTATATGCTTGATGTCCAGCTGTTTACAGATTTCCCTCATGAGGCGGGATACGAAAGGGGTGTCCTGATCCGTGAGTGTTTCTTTCGGAAACCCCATTCTTGAAAACACCTCGATTAATTTCTGGGATATGGTTATGGTAGTGGCTGTTTTCAGGGGGAAGGCTTCAGGATAGCGAGTGGCATAGTCCACAATCATAAGGACATACAGATGGCCTTTGCTGGATTTAGGAAGGGGTCCTATCAGGTCCATCCCTATACGCTCAAAGGGCCGCCCAATAATAGGTAGGGGCTGTAGGGGTACCTTCGGAGGGATGTAGGGGTTTCGTTTCTGGCATATTTTACATCCTGGCAATACTTTTTGATTTGGAGATATATGCCAGGCCAGTAGAAGTTGTCCAGGATCGCCTGACTGGTTTTTTCAGCCCCTACATACCCTGCTAACAAATGAGAGTGACCAAAGTACAGGACTTGGTCCCTAAAGCTTGTTGGCACTAATAGCTGAGGTGCAGCCCCCTCCGTAGTGATGCGGTAAAGAAGCCCGTGCTGTTCAAGAAAGCAAGGATAGGTTTTGTTTCGGGTGTTCTTTGTTTCTTGCGCTCTCTGCCAGGCATGCCTAAGGGGTGCGTCGTTCAACTGGGCCCCCCTGAAATTGTTATCCATAGTCCAAGGTTCTGAGGTGAGGAGGGCGTTGTGTGAACTTTTTGGGATTGTCTCCATTTTCAGGGCACTGGCAAGGAGGAGAGGAAAGGAGGGATTGTCTACCCCTAGGATTAGTGGCTCAGGAAGAGAGGGGAGAACCCCTACAGTGATGGTAGTCTGGGTGCCTGCCTGGGTGCGCACTGGCAACTGTGCTACAGGATAGACCCTGATGTCCCCATGCACACATCGTATGCCAACATTCCTCCCTACGATAATCTGTAAGCGAAGGACCATGTCCCCCCGGGCCACTGAATGCTTACACCCTGAATCAAGGAGGGATTTTACTTCTCGGTTGTTTACAATGAGACTCACATAGTACATATGTCCCATCTCTTGTGCGAACAGAATCGATCTGGGGGCGTAGCTGACATCCATAGGCTCCTCATCAGGTTTGTCTCTCTTCTTTCTACAGAAGCAAGCTATATGGCCCTGTTCACCACATTCGAAGCACTGGGGGCCGGAGGTGACTGGAGGGTCATATCTCCCAGGTCTAACTCTTGGGGTTCTGGGTAGGTTTTGGCAGGCCTACTCTCTGACTTTGACGTAACAGGACCTTTTGGGGGTTTTTCGGGTTCTTTGAAAGACCCACGGCCCTGTGCACGGGTGAATGAAGTGGCCATTTAAACGGCCTGTTCGACAGTTAAGTTCACATGTTGTCGAAGCCCCTTTTGGGTGCCATAAGGGAGGGCTTCCAGATACTGCTCAAGATATATTTTGTTCATTACATTGTCGAGATTGGCCGCTTGAGGTTTTAACCAACGGTCGGCGGCGTCCTTTATTTTGAAAAAAAACTTCTTAAGTGTGTCACTTGACGTTCCGCGTTCTTGTCTAAACCGGAGGCAGTGGGCTTCGTCATCTACTCCGAGGCGGTCCAGGATGTACTGCTTCACGACCCCATACACAGCAGTTCCATCCTGATTGATAGTCTGGTACGCCGCCTGAGCCTCTGCTGTGAGCAAGGGTGCCAAATAAAAGGACCATCTATCCGTGAGCCACCCACTGGCCCTAGCAGCCCGTTCAAAATTAAGAAAAAATGCTATAGGGTCCTCTCCAGGCACGTACTTTTGTAGGGGGATAAAAGTGCCAGGGGGTGCGGGGGTTCTACCTTGTCCCAGCCCCAGGAGGAGCTGGTTCTGTCCTTCGGCCAATTTCACCAAGTTGTCCGCTTGGGTCTGTATGGCGGCTGTAAAAGCTGCCCGGTCCATTTCTGCTTTACTGGCACCCCGCTCGACGGCCCATTATAGCCTGGTTTGGCCCTCCTTCAGCTGGTATATGATGTTCCCCATATTGTAGCGACAGAGGCTATGCCCGCATTCTCCACCACTTTGTCACAAAGAGGGATCGGTGTCAGAGTGAAGGTGGCCAAAAAATGAATATTTGCGGAAGAGATGATTGAGGGTCAGAATATTTTTATTTGCACCAAAACAGGAAGAAAAAAAAATCATCAAGATAAACGTCTTTGGACTTCCAGGGCAGATTTCCTGGTTGGGATGGTCCCGCCTTCACCAGGGCTTCTCCTGGACTTGGGATTGGGCACCAGGTGCTCCACTTCACAGGAGTTGGTAACCGGCGTAGGTGGGAAGGAACAAAAAAAACAAAAACAACACCGGAATGAGTCACCAGGGAAGTGGGCACTTCCTATCTCAAGGGACTAGGAGTGAGGGAAGAAGTCACCTCTAACCGGCACCAAGTGAGCCCCGATGTGACCTCCCTCCTCCCTCTAAACAGCGCCCTTCCCACTCCCGTGTCCCGTGAACCCCTGTAGTTTCTCCTGTACCTTGTTGAGCCACCCCCCTCCAGGAGGGTGGCTGGGCGAGACGCGGTCCGGTTGGCTTCCTGGCCTGACGTCTTTGTCTGCGGCAGCAGCCCTCACCTCGGTGTCCTCTTCTGTAATCGCTCGGCTCGCTTCAGACGATGTTCGGCCTCGGTCTGCTCCCACTGTCCACGCCACAAACTCTGCTCCTGCTCCAGGGAAACCAGCTTCCGCTCCGTGAGAGAAGTTCGTCCCTCTTGTTTTGGCCGCCTGCTCCTCTGATAGGCCGGTTTCTGATGACATCAAGGGCCACACCCCCTGGGATTCCGCTTGAGGTTTATTCTTAAAGGGCTCCAGCCCTCCTTGTACAAAGGGTGAGATGGCGTTTATGAGAGACTTGTCAGTGTCAAAGGGCAACAAAGTCCGCAGTTCGTCATCGGACTCGTGACAGTCGTTTAACGGCAAGTTCACCTCATGACTGCAGAGCATTTAAAGGACACAGCTATTTCTGAAAAAATTGAGGGCAGGACTGACCCTAATATTTCTTGTCTCTCACTCCTACCTCTTTTACCCAATTTTCCCCTGGGAAAATTACGCATGCTAGTGGTATCATTCCTGATTTGTGTAGATCCCACAGTACGGTGGATTGGTGAATTAGCATCTAGGTTCCTGCCAGGATCACTGACAGAATATCAACACCTAATATATCCAGTTACCAAAATATCGTGTCATAAATATCAATGACAAAAATATCGACATCCTATATTTATAATGGTAAGTACAAAAATATTGAGAGAAAAAATATCAATGTCATTAACCCCTTCCCTGCTCATGACGGAACCACTCCGTCATGAGCCACGGTTGCGCTGTGCTCATGACGGAGTGGTTCCGTCATGCTGCGGCCGTTGGCCGCCGCTCCGCCCACGCGGCGCTAATTCCCCGCCTGTGCGGGCGATTAGCGCAGTGGGCGGAGACGTGACGGAACCACTCCGTCATGAGCACAGCTCAACTGTGGCTCGTGACGGAGCGGTTCCGTCACAAGCACAGCGCCACCGCGCTGCCCCCAACCCCCCCCCCCCAGCGCCGCGGCGGAATTCCTGCCGCGGCGAAGGGGTTAATATAGTTGTACAAAATATTGCTTTTTAGATATATATAAAATAAAATAATAAATATTAAATATATTAAATAGTAACATCAATTGAAAAAAATAGGTTTAATATACATCTTAACAAATATAACAAATAAACTTAACTTAAAAAAGTTAACTACACATATATAATAAATAATATATATATATACACACACACATATTTACTTTTAAACAGTTATTAAACTAATAATTTTAATGTTTTTTATAATTTAAAAATTATATAAAACTATAACAAATATGTATTATATATATATATACATATTATCTACTGGCGGTCGCCAGTAGGTAGTTATAGTTACAACCTAGTTTCCATAGGAAATCTCAAAATTATATTTTGAATAACTTTGGCGCCGGTTGACGAATCCTCGCGAAATTTTCAAAACTAATGGGGTGCTCCGCTCAGCTCCTACCCTGAAAGTCTCGGGGTTATTCGTCAAGCGGGGGCCGAGAAAAAGGGGGGGTCCCAAAACGTGTTTTCCCCATGCATTTTTCCATAGGACCTTTAGTCGCAGCTACAGCCCGAACGGCTGAACAGAATTACAGGAAGGAAATTTGGCAGAGAGGTAGCCATAAGGTCAAGGAAGTGCCTTTTGCAGGTCTGGTGTAAATCTGTTCAGTATTTCCTGAGAAAATAGCATTTAAAAGCATATCAATATCTATACGCGCGCACCGAGCGCGCACTGTGCGCGCACCCTGCCGTGCGCGAGCGCAATTCTGATTGGTTGTTAGATGTCGGTAAACATTCGAATCGGTCGAAACCAGGAAGTGTCGCCCGCCATTTTGTCTCTCGCAGTCTGAAGGGGTGAAAAAAAAAAGGTGGAGAACGTGAAAAGGGGGCAGAGTGGACAGTTCCTGACCCCATAGGCTTGGTCAGGGGGTCACAGAAGGACCCCCAAGGGAGAAAAAAACATTTTTTTTTTTTTTTTAAATCGCGAGGTGAGCGCACCGCATGTACTGCGAACGGTGGGTGCTCGGTGCACGAAGCGCACCGAGCGCCCACAGCGCGCGCACGGTGCGAGAAGCACACCGTGCGCGCACGGTGCGCGCACCTCGCGATTTAAAAAAAAAATAATAATTTCATGGTGCGCGCACGGTGAAAACCCTGAAAAAAAAAAATTAATAAATACATAACTTAGCATTTAAAAAACCGTACAAATTCACTGAAAAAACCATAGGTTTCACACACGTTATAGTTACGAATTAGCATTTAAAAAACCTTGCAAATTCACTTAAAAAACCCTAGGTTTCACACATGTTATAGTTAGCTGGACATTTCACTCGTAAAAAACTAATGAAATTCCCCCGTTATAGTTAGTGCAGGCAACTATAACTCACGCGACCGCAATCCTCTGCTGATGGCGTCAGACATTACATCACTGATGACATATGTGTCTTTATGAAAAATAAATATTTGTAATATATGTATAGCTAAAGATTAATGGAAGAAGACATGGGTAAATAAGTGTCTAAATACAGTCATGTAATATCTGATGTCATCAGCAGAGGATTGCGGTCGCGTGAGTTATAGTTGCCTGCACTAACTATAACGGGGAAATTTCATTGGTTTTTTACGAGTGAAATGTCCAGCTAACTATAACATGTGTGAAACCTATGGTTTTTTAAGTGAATATATATATATATACATACATACATACATATATCAATAACATAAAATCCATTAAAAACAAACCATGCTAATGAAATTAAACATTAAACTATTTAAAAATCTTTACATTTAGGTGTCGATTCCGATCCTGTAAAACCCGGGTACGAATGGTCGTACGGAGCGTTTTTTCCGTCCGACTCGTACCCTGGAAAAACACCTTACAAACTCGCAAGTACGATTTGCACAGAAATACCATTTCCGTACGAGTCGTAAAAAACACCGACCGGCCCAAAAATACATACAAATCTGATTCTGGACGGCGCATACGCAGCATTTTTTACAGGAGCCAAAAACTGCCGGGAAATTGAGGATGATGCGAACAAGGAGCCCCGGTACGCGACGGACAGCGATGGACCCCAACCTACGCGTCATCCCGGCCCTCATAGCCTACCACCTTGTGTACATAAACCGACGCAGATGCCGCAGAAGGTCAGAACAACCCCCAGGGGCAAAGGGGTGTGTGTGTGTGTGCAAGGGGCAGGACACACAACCCACACCCCACAAATTACCAAAACATCCTGCACATTAATTACCTCCATGGTCCGGTCACTTCGGGGGGCGTGTCCACCAATCCCACGTTCCGCCACAACGGAAGTCGACGTGGACGCGTACACGTCACCACCACAATGGTGGTACGGGACGTCCCCATGCCCCTCAGAGCGTGGGTACGGGCCGTACCACGCCTACCCCTATGTCACACCAACAATCGTCACACCAACAATGGCGGTATGGCCCGTACCCACGTCCCAAAGGCATGGGTACGGGCCTCACTCCCAAAGTTGGGGTGCCGTAGGGGTACGGGCCGTACCCAGGCCATCAGCGCGTGGGTACGGCTCGTACCACGAGAGTGGACAGATACATAGGGGTGTGTGCATATCACTCCCAGCAGTGCCCAGACATATGAGGGGTGTGTGCCCATCACTCCCAGCAGTGCCCAGACATATGATGGGTGTGTGCCTATCACTCCCAGCAGTGCACAGACATATGAGGGGTGGGTGCCTATCACTCCCAGCAGTGCCCAGACAAATGAGGGGTGGGTGTAGAGGACCCCCAGCAGTGGACAGAGACATGGGGGTGTGTACATCACCCTCCGATGAGCAAAACTCCATGGGTGCATGAAGGCATCCACAATGTGCGACAATGTGGAGAGTGCCATGACAACACATCACTGACAGCAGTGTCCCACTCCCATGAGGATGGATGTCCTTCCCCCACTGCATGACACACCACATGTGGGTGTGATGACAAATTACACATGCATACCCACCCCTGGCAGAGGCAGCACAACACACACACACTGAGATCATGCAACAAGACTGTATCTCATGTCCAACACCACTAAACTAAGAGAGCATAAGGGAACACACACTGTCACCCACATTCCAGGACTGATAGGAATGTACAGGTGCCGGGGCAGCCAACAAGTTCTTGCCCCCCATGGAAGGAAAAGTGTGGAGTACACACAGATACAATGCCCACAATTGTCAGTCAGGTGCCCAAACACCCTGCAGAACACGTAACACATGTGTGTGAGGCAGGGAGTACACACATGCATAGTGCGTAAAAGGGAAAATTTCCACATGTAGTCATGTCAATATACTCCATACACAAGTACAGTGTCCAGAAAAGATGCCACAAACGATGCAGGTGGAGACATTGCAGAGCATGCATGGCCAAAGTTGAAGGGATGTGTCACACACCGAGGAAATGTTGACACAGCTCAGCACAACAATTGGGAAACACCCTGCAGGGAAGATGTCAGGTGCCACAGAGGAAGGAACACACCTTGGGACAATGTCACCATGCAGTAAGAGCTAACATGACCTACGAATATATGCAGACACCTTGTGTCGGCATGCAGATACCAGGGTCCACCCCATGAGCAGCACACCACAACATTTCCCAGACACCCAACACATTATCACCACCCCAACTCAGGGAGCAGCAGCACCAACAGCAATACCAGAAAAGCAATAGTGTGCAAACGAAATACAAAAAACCACATTCAGCATTTCGAAGAAAATTAGCTACAGTACACCATACACCAAGCCCATAGGCCACGCCAGATGCGAAGTCCTGGGGGGGGGACACGTTGGGACACGTCTCCCCTAGATTGCCTGCACAGTTCACTGTACCATATCATCCACAGAAGGGGGGGGCATCATGTGAGGGCGAAGAACCAGGCACCTCAGGGACAGGAGGGGCACGGGTAGGTGTCGTGGGTGCAGGGATGGACGAATCCACCACAGAGGGTGAGGCAGCGCCAAAGGAGGAGGTCAGTATGGCGCTGCTCACGGCCGCAAGCTCTTCCAGTGTCTCCCCTGCACCCGAAGGAACCACAGGCCCCAAGGAGGGGGGGGGGGGTCGGAGGGATGGGTCACAGCGCAACTGGGGGAGGGTGTGGACAGGGGGGGTCTCAACTACCCTGCCCGGGGAATCCCTCAAACGCTTGCAGGGTGGTGTCACACTGGGGCTGAGGGACAGACTGTCCATGAAGGACTCACTGTCCGACTGTTGGGCAGGAGAGCCAAGGGGAGTGATCTTGGAGGTAGTGGGTCGTGAGGACTGCGGACTCGTACTGTGACAGCGTGGCTGCTGTTTGCCCCCCGACCCAGTGGCTGTGCCTTCTCCCGCCTGTGTGTGCGTGACAGGAGGTGTGCGCTTGGCCTTCCCTGGTGATGTGCTGCCTGTGTCTGGTGGGGTGCGTGCATGGGGACGTCTGGGTGTGTATGGGACAGGCATGGGAGTGGGAAGTGCGGATGGTGCCGGGGTAGGGGGGGGGCGGAGCGCTGCAGGAGACCCACTGCTGCCGTCAGTGACGAGTCCATGGACCTCAGCAACATCCGTTGGTCAGACATCGCTGATGACATGCCCTCCATGTACGACACCATCCGTGTCAGCAGTCTGTTGTGGCCATGGAGGACACGCAGCTGCGATGACTGACCAAACTGCAACTGGCGCTGAATGTCCACAGACTCTGCATTGACGGCAGCAGGGGAGACAGGGGCAGGGGGTGCGGTGCCTGGCACGAAGGAGACATGTTTGGTGTACCACAAACTCCCCTCAGAACCCAGAACCCCTTATCCGACTAGCTCAGTGTCCCATTCGTTAGCCGAGGTTGAGCTCGGCGGTCCCAATGTATAGACAACCCAGAACAAGTGACTGACAATATTCTCAGCAATGGTGGGAATCAGACATACCTGTTCGTCATCATTCTCAGATCAGTACACAACAGAATAGACAAAGACACGGTAAAGTTGAAAGAGTTCATTCAATGAACCTCGCGTCCGAAGATGCAGTACTGTGGCTAACATAAGCAGACAAATGGTTAAGTTCAGAAGCACCAGCATTGTTGCAATATCATAGACAATGAAAGGAGCAATCATAAGAAAATGACAGTGGAATCAGCAACCTTCCTGTCGCCAGTAAACCAATAGTAGTATCATTCGACTAAAAGAAGGTCCCTAGGCTTGAATGGGGGACCCCCCACCGTACAGATCAGCTCAGTGGAATCACATCACAGGGTCATCTAGTCTCATCTTCTGCGAAAGTTCTCCATCACAATGAAACTAAAACGTGCTGCACTGCAATATAGCAAGCACTCGTCTATCAGGTATCTACAGCTGCGTGCATGTAATGGCTAAATAGTGGGACGATCAACCTGCACACAACAACATGCACCGTCTAGTCACCCAGACTGTTTGTGTACACAATGTACAGTACAAGCTCGCTGCTCACTGTGAAGGATGTCAAACAACAGACAGTTCTCATGTGAAGCAAACTCGAGTAGGCATTTTTCAATTAATAACACGCAACTACAGTGTCGCGTGCAAAAGCAGCAAAATTGGCAAGATGGCTTACTAACAACTAACGCGGTGGTGGCAACTTAGCATTGTACATAGGGAGATAGGAATCATCACTACACCCCCCCTTGTTCGTACCACTAACCACTAGGGGCGCAAATTCCAGAACGCAGAGTTCAAGTTTGATAGAACGGAACCAAGGGCATGAACTGGAAGTCCATAGAAGGGAAGCAAAAAAGTCAGGAAGAGAAATTTCAATAATGAACGATGTTGCAGGGAAATTAATCATGTAAAAGGGCAAAAAATACAACATCGATGGATGCACCATGAAATGAGCAGGGCTAAAGTCAATCCATCAAGGTATAAGCACAATAAGTTGCAACAGCTTCCAAGAGGAAATCATTTGAACGTTCCGCAAAATTATCTGCCATCCAGTTCAGCAGGGGGAAAGAACACACGTGTTCCTCAACAATCGGGGCATCCAGCACCATTTGTGGACAACAGGTGGGGACATCAAGATAACTTCTGGATAAGAATTCAGTTGCAGCCGTTCCGATGTCCCAATTCCCTAGGACTCCATGTGCTGCAGCACAGGCCATAATCCTGACGCCAGAACAGTCCAACTCATGAGCCACTAAGGGGCTCATCAGTCGATCATAATCCGGGTCAGGAGACACCGAGTTGGACAGGCACAAATCCAGAGCCCATTCGAATGGACAATCTAGGCAATGAAAGACAGGTTGCACGCAGGTAAAGAAGGGAAACCGGAAGGACAATCCATAGGCACTGCTTAAGGTCGCCAGCGGCAGAGTGCCGTAGAATTCAAGCATCTGTTTCCGAAGATGGAGCAGCCGGTGCATGCTGTCTTGTAACGCAAGTTGTGAAGCCACAGCGTAGTACGCAGATCAATAATAGCACCCCAGCTACGAGGGCGAGAAGCAAAGGGAGACCTCCGAAGACGCTAGAAAAAATCGAATGATGAAATGCGGGGATCACACCAAACAGAGTTTGGAAGGAGGTCACGAGGCCGGAGTCCACAATTTAGAAAAAAACATCCAGGCCACTTGTTGACGAGGCATGACAGATAGTCTGAATCCGAGTACCAAAATGTAGTGGGAGGTCAGTGTTCAAAAGCGCTTGCACCTCTGTGCGCGTGTCAGCTACGTGAAGGACAAAAGTTTCTCGGGATTAAGTCAACACAACTTGTTTTTGAGACAATAGAGCCCTTAATCTGCTCATCTTGTTGAACTCTGCTTTCAAGGTTGGAATGGAAGGCCAGATGGATACATCGAGCCGGCCATGCGGGGGTGGGAAAAGGACGTAATTACATAAAACCACTCATAGTGATACAGTCACGATGTGAGGAATTTCCGGAAGCATCCCACAGCAAGCTTCATCATTGAATAGCACATAATTACCGTTAGCAAGCAGCGTACAAGACGGGGTCATAACTGGCACACGAATCCCTTTCAGAATACAAGCTAAATCATGAGCGTGCATATGACAAGCACCATGCAATTGAATGTGCCTACACACCACAGAATGATCCGGAGTGGAAGTGCACCCTTCACCTTTTAAATACACCTCCTTGCCGCCTCTCACGCACCTGTTGTCGCCTAGCACGGACACAAGGGACCCGAGCAAGTGGGAGGGCGGTAATGGGAATGGAGGGTGCGGCGAGAGATGGAGTGCTGCTTTCAGCTCTGGGAGCAGTCTCCGTCCCCTCTGGGAGCTCTGCCTTGGACCCGTCAGCGTCATAGTCGGTGTTGGGACTGGACAGGTCCTCCGCCTGACTCCCCTCGGCCTCCGTGCCACTTGCTGCGCCCGACTCCCCAGCACTGGTGGCCCCGGAGCTGGATCCCTCCCCCACGTCCGTGCCAGTGTCTTCCTCGGTTTCCCCCGACGATGCTGTGGGCAAGGTGAAGAGACAGGAAATGATCAGACACCTGTATACATATGACACACAAGTCCAAACTACATAGGACACAGCGCATAGCATGAACAGCAACATGAGTAACATCTACAATACTACAAACATATGTAGGCCCTGCACCACACAGTTGGTTTACCTACCATGCCACTGGGAAACAATTGGGAGCCTGACACAACAGCAAATTACTTGATATCAATTTATACAGAGGAGCTACTCTCTGGGGACAGTCGAGCACTGCATCACTGGCATGGCACAGTCACCTACACCCGCAACTGTCCCCTGATGCCAGGGACACGGATAATGACACCTGACATGTAACTACCGGCGTTGCACGATGTGACTATGTCATGTGTGTGTCATGTGTTCCCATGAGCTTGCTGTAGTTGTTCCGTGACATGCATCTGCAGTTGCTGCATCCAACATGTGTCTGCGTGTCGATGGGCATGGCACACTATTACGCACACCAGGCCACATGTGGAATCAGATGTAACAGGTTTATGTATGCATCGCACATGGACTTGCGATACAAGGACATATCTGCGTAGTCTCAATGTATGTGTTATCAGTCTTGACATGTACCCCTTCATGGCAAGGTGTGTGGACTGTCCTATTTCAAGGACATGTGACCTGTGCCTCTAGTGTTCCGCAACCTGTCTGTATGATAAAATATCCTTCTTATGCACATATGTGGATGTCTGTCACTCCTGTAATGCGTCTGCCTGTTCACTTACACTGGCCCACAGCTAGTTTCATGGCTTGTCATGTTGACCTTGAGCACCCACGTGTGTAGCTGACTCTTGGTAGGGGTGTCACCTGGCTGGCATACGTGTCCTGGATGCATTGCACAGAACAGACTCTGTATGTAGCATATGTGTAGTAGCTGTTGAACATGTGCTCAGTTCATTGACAGTGGTGTAGTGCTGTACTCAATCTTCGTTATTCCTTCCAAATTTCTGCAGGGCACCGCCTCTCCCCCGACCAATGCCAGACTTGGCTGCTATGAGGGAACGTGACTGTATACGCCGCTACCGCTTCTCCCAACCGTTGATTGATAACTTGACCACAAGGCTGGCACCACACCTCCAACCGCTACACAGGTATCCTACTGCACTGACAGCCAAGATGAAGGTGATGGCAGCCCTACATTTCTTTGCCACGGGTACGTTTCAATTGACCATAGCTGATGTAGGTGGCATGTCCCAGACCATGTTCAGCCGTGTCCTGCATGATGTGTTAGAGGCCATGTTGGTACACCTGGATGAATTCATACATTTTCCAACTCGTGAGCAGTTGACAGGTGTCAAGGGTGAGTTCTATGCCCTGGGAGGGATGCCCCATTTCATTGGGGCCATTGATGGGACACATGTGGCTTTGGTACCACCACAGGCACAGGAGGTAGCCTTCCGTAACTGCAAATATTACCACTCCATCAATGCCCTTGTGGTATGTCTTGCTAACATGATGATATCCCATGTCTGTGCCCGTTTTCCAGGATCAGCACACAATGCCTACATCATGAGGCGTAGCATGGTGCCTGAAATGATGCTGCAGCTGCGCAACGAACGTGCATGTCTTGTTGGTGGGTATACTCTGTTAGTCCTGTATTTAGCGGTATCTTAATATCTTACTGCTTCTCCTGACCCACTTCTGTCCATGATGTTTCCATGTAGGGGACGCTGGCTATCCCAACATGCCATGGCTGATGACGCCTCTCCGCAACCCCAGAACAGCCGCAGAACACCGGTACAACGACACCCATGGGCAGACGAGGCGCGTGATTGAGAGGACGTTTGGACTCCTGAAGAGCAGATTCCGGTGCCTCCACAAGACCGGCGGCGCACTCCCATATGCCCCGGTGAAGGTCTGCAAAATCTTCCTTGTGTGCTGCATGCTGCACAACATGGCAGTGGAGAAGGCCGTGCCACTCATCCTGGATCCAGATGAGCAAGATCATCCACCCGTGGAGGATGAAGGGCTTGGGCACGGGGCAAGTGAGGATGAGGATGAGGATGAGGACATCCGGAGTCAGCTTATCCGCAACTTCTTCTCATGATGGTGAGTCCCTGTGTCTGAGTGTGCACGCTTAGAGCCTTGTGTGGCATGTGTTGCAATGTGTGTGTCGAGCTGACTGTGTGCTAAGTGACTTGGAGGTGTGTTCTGATGTGTCATTCAAGTGATGATGTCATTCCACAAATTTTTGCGGGAACACAAAATTCATTATAAGCATGGTGACAACATCAATCCTGTAGAGTACATGTACATGTCTGCGGATTACTAGCTCTTCGCTGACTTGTTGTGTGTCTGTCCTCCCAGGTTCCTGCGGCTGTCGTCGGCTCATGTCATCATTGCCCTCCTGCTATTCCTCATGAGTATTGCAACGTGTGCTGGATCAGAGTTACATGCACAGACATCGTGAAAATTCATGTTGGGTAAGGAGTGCAGCAAGGCGTTTTGTGGGTGGTACGTGTTTGTGATATGTGGGGACTGCTCCTGTGCATGTTGTGTTACCATGCATACATGTCGACTCACCATGGGCCACATGACGTGTTGCATGGCTCCCATGAATTGCTAGTCACCCTTCCTGACAGTCATCTGTCATGGATTGTGGATTCTGATGAAGGCATCAATGTGTGTATAACGTCCCTCAGGAACATACGGGATGCAAATGGTGGACATGGTGTGGGACATCCCCATATGAGGTTCAATGGTGTGAGGCTCAACCCCTTCACTTGTTTGCCAGCTCAGTAGGATTTACCACATCTGTGTGTTGAAGGGGGTGTCCAGTGTAGGTCACACATGGTCAGCCAAATGACCTGTGATTCTGTTCCAATGGATGCAATTCCATTAGTGTGAGGCTGAGTAATAAAGGTGTTCGTCCCACTCCAAGGTGCCTCATCTCTGTCAATGCAGGTCTCTTGCCACTTGGCATGCGGCATCTCTGGCATACTTGCTGTAGATAATGCATAGGAGTCCATGTGTAGTTTAGCGACATGCATGCAGTTGCTCATGGATTAGGCTCCCTATTGGGCATGAAGTACATGGTCGTGTATTTTTTTTAGCAAGGTCGACCACACAATGGGCCATCAACAGCTGCTGAGGGTGTGTCTCCTGTGCGCAGGCCGCCCTTCAGTTTCCTGATCCGGTGTAATGGCTCTTTGGTGATTGTGCATGCATTGTCTCTGGGTGTGCCATGTGACACTGGACACTCCTTACTTTACACACGCGCCTGTTGCAGTTGTCCTTCTGACATCCTAGGGCCCGATTCACAGAACTAACTTAAGACAAAATCCTAAACTTACTACCATTTTGGTATTCACAGAAGGCACTTACTCATTTTGGTATTCACAGAAGGCACTTACTCATTTCGGTATTCACAGAAGTTAGGAGTCCTAACTTTAGGACTCCTAAATGCCTTCTGTGAATACCGAAAGTCTTAAAATTAGGATTTTTCGCAGTTTAGTAGTAGTATAGTTAGGACTCCTAACTTTAGGACTCCTAAATGCCTTCTGTGAATACCGAAAGTCTTAAAATTAGGATTTTTCTTAATTTAGTAGTCCTAAATTTAGACTTAGGACTACTAAATTGAGAAAAATCCTAATTTTAAGAATTTCGGTATTCACAGAAGGCATTTAGGAGTCCTAAAGTTAGGAGTCCTAACTATACTACTACTAAACTGAGAAAAATCCTAATTTTAAGACTTTCGGTAGTCACAGAAGGCATTTAGGAGTCCTAAAGTTAGGAGTCCTAAACTTAGGACTACTAAATTGAGAAAAATCCTAATTTTAAGAATTTCGGTATTCACAGAAGGCATTTAGGAGTCCTAAAGTTAGGAGTCCTAACTATACTACTACTAAACTGCGAAAAATCCTAATTTTAAGACTTTCGGTATTCACAGAAGGCATTTAGGAGTCCTAAAGTTAGGACTCCTAACTTCTGTGAATACCGAAATGAGTAAGTGCCTTCTGTGAATACCAAAATGAGTAAGTGCCTTCTGTGAATACCAAAATGGTAGGAAGTTTAGGATTTTGTCTTAAGTTAGTTCTGTGAATCGGGCCCCATGTCTTTGTGTGCAAAATTGGGCATTTTGCAGGGAGATGGCGCCTGCTCCTGCGGGCCCTGCACAAGCACCCAGTGGCCACACACACAAGATGGTGTGCATCATGTTTGGCTCGCTCACATATGCCATGCTAGTCCACAGCATCTGGACCTCATGCTGCAACGCCCTCTGCATTATGCACATGATCCACAGATAGATCCACTCCAAGTTACGACTGACCATCCCCCAGGTCCATGACAACATCCGTCTCATATACTGCCCTGCCCTCTACGGAGCAAGAACATCCAAACTCCAAGGAAACTGGTCCACTTCCAGGGGGCATCTGCACACCTCAGCTTCTACACCCAGTGCCCCAGCCACCTCACCGTCCACCATAGATAGCTGCAATGAATCACTGTCTGCTGCAGGATGACCTCCACACTCCCCACCCACACTCAGGAGGCAGTCCACACACCCGACCCCACACCAACCTTGTACGTCTGTCATCCTAGAACCCGTTGGTCCATCTCCGTGCATCCAAGCTTGCCCTGGCCACCTTTCTTCACATCCACCGTACTCCAGCATACAGGACATTGTTCTCCCACCTGGCAACACATACCTGGGACTCCCTCCCCAGGTACCTCCACATGGGCCATGACCTCTACGCCTTGATGATGATCTCCCAAATAGGTCTGTCCGCACAGTTTAGCAAGCACCCCCTCAGCAGCCAGAGGCCATCACAGGTGAGTGTTGTGCTCCATGCCTACATTGAATGATACCTTGTGACCCATGTGTGTCCTGTACCAGACTCTGATCCCAGGGTATGGATGGCTGGAGTTAGTTCAACACTCAGGCATAGTTAGACTTTTCCACACACGTATATCGTTGAATAATGCAAAATGACAGCAACATCTCATGTGCAGAACAATATGAATTTATTTTTGGTGGGGTGAGTCTTTTGGTAGATGTGCTAAGGTGCTCTACCGGGGGAATAGAATCCAAAGTTCACAGGGGGAGATGGCATCCTTGTCAGTTGGAGTCATCAGAGTCCAGACCACAGTGTTGGTCATCATTGGTCAGACTGTGACCAGCAAGTCCATGTGGCAGAGAATGTCATTGGATGAGTTGCTGCTGTTGCGCCAGAGGGCCAGGTGCCAGGCCAGGTGACCTGGGAGATGGGGATGGTCCGCTGACTCTCATGGTCTTTTCCGTGGACGACCCACCTTCCTCCGGGGACCCTCAGATGCAGGCCTTGACGATGCTAGGGACGCTCCGTCAGATGAATCCTCCTCCTCCCTCCCTGTGTCTGGTGCTGGTCTACGCCTGGTGGCACAGGGAGGGTTTGCCAGGCTTTGGGCGATCTGACCGAGTGATTGGCTCACGTCCCTGTGCACCGCCAGAAGCTCAGTCAGTCTTGCCTCCATCCGTCCTTGGTGTTGTTGATGACTGGCATGATGCTCGACCTGCAGGTTCTTTATCTCATCGAGGGTCCCCTGCATCCCGGAAAGGCTGGACACGACCTGGTCCATGCCTCTGGTGTCACGCCGGTATGAGTCCAGGATGTTGCGTATGTGTGACATACCGGGGTCCTGAGCTGGCTGGTCAGGTTTGCGCCTCCGCCTGCCTCCACTCCCACCACCCCTGCCTACACGAGCCTGGCCTGCCGTTGTGGGCACATCGGGTCTACGGGACCCCTGAGGGATGGCATTTGCAGGGTTGTCTGCCTCCTCCTGGGTGCCCGCAGAACCTTGTCCCTCCTGATCAGACTGGCTGTGTTGTTCAGTGCGAGCAGGGCTCCGGGGTGTCTCCTGGGATGTGGCAGGAATGGGGGTGAGGGTTGGTACAGATGTACCTGACGCAGGTGCTGCAGGGGCTTGGACACCAGAGGGTCCAGGTTGGTCGGGGTAATCCACGGAGTGGTGAGAGTCGTCGCTGCCGGTGGGATCGTCTTCACGCGGTGCCTGGGACTGTGATTCTTCCCCCCTAGTGTTGGGGGGAGATAGTCGACGTTGCCCTGTGTGTGAGAGAGAGACAATGTTAATGGTGTTTCATGCCACATCTATGTTTCATACATATTCAAGTTGACACAGTTCCTCCAGGTAGTTGGATGTCCCTAGCATTCCTCTCAGTGTCCACTTTGGGATGGGTATGTTGCGGGGAAAATATTGGGATGTTCTCCTTAGTGTGTGACTTGTAGATAGTTGGCTCTGATGCTTACTTGGCTCCGGATTGGTCTTGTTGTGTCACATGTCCATTGTGGGAGTGTGTGAATCCGTTGCCTGCCCCGGGGGTGTGTGCTTGTGTTGGGGGGGGTGTGACCGGGCGTGCTGTTGTGTGTAGTGTGAGTTGTCATTGGGTCTCCCAGGTGATGTGTCTGTCCCCTCATGGTGCATGCTGGCATGACAGTGAGTGTGAGTTCCTGTGCTAGATACCTGTGCTTGTGGAGTTGGTGTTTGAGTGTACAGTGGTCCCAGGAGGGCCTTGTGCTGCATACAGCAGGGCCCAGTGTCAGCTACCTTATCAGTAGTTTGCCAGTCCCTGTGCATTGTGCATGGGTATGTACCCATGCCATATTGGCTGAGGGCATTGTTGTCTGCGTCTCATTTTCACGATGTGTTGTGTGGGGCCCACCCTCCCAGCCTCCCGGACATCCAGTCTTGTGTTTGTGGTTGTTGTAGCCTTGGACATGGCCTTGCCTTGATTTGTGAAAGGTGCATGGTGAGGTTAGTGGCATGGGCGTGGTTTTTGAGTGTGGTTGTGTGCGGTGAGTGCTTGGGTGTAGGTGCGTGCATTTGTTGTAGTTGGGGTGTGGATGCCATTTCCCCCATGTTACGTGAGTTGTTTGTGTACTCACCAGGCTCTGCGACTCCTTCGACTCCGTGTACTCCCACCGGTGGTAGCATGGCCATCACCTTCTCCTCCCAGGGATGGTAGTGTACGGGTCTGCGGGGCGGCCCACCTCCAGTGATGTTGGTCTGGGCATATTCTTCATTCATTTTCCTCTTGACCGCCCTGCGCAGATCGTACCACCTGGCTTGGCATTCATGCCTGGTCCTTCGGATGGGCGCAACAGCATTCACCTTGTCGACAATGCTCTGCCACATGGCAGATTTTTCAGCTATGCTGGTCTGTCTGACCAATGTTCCAAACAGCTGTGGCTCGACTCTGATGACTTCGTTGACAAGGAGGTCCAGCTCCGCCTTTGTGAACTTTGGATTCTTGTCTGTGGGCATGGTGTGGGGTGTGGGTGTGGGTGTGGATGGTTGTGGGTGTGTGGGTGTGAGTGTGAGTGTGTGTGTGAATGTGGAGAGGGGGATGTTTGTGGAGTAGGTTGTGTGAAGGTGTGTGAGTGAAGGTGTTGCGAAGGTATGAGTAATGTGGGGTTGTCTGTGTGTGGGCTCTGTCAGCAGTAGGTCTGTTGCAAAGGCTCATGGTTTGTGTGTGTGGGCCCTTTTTATTGGTCAATTTTTGGGTGTGGCTGTGTTTGAATTTTGGTGGGTGTGTTATAAGAGGTGGTTGTGTTTGGGGCCTCTGTTGGCCTGTTTGGATGTGGCAGGTCAGTCATTGAGATGTATTTTGTCGTGTAGACGTGTTTTGTGTTGTTGTGCGAGTCGATTTGACCCTCCTTGTGCTGTTTTACAGTGTCCTGGTTATGTATGAGTCTTTTTCGTGTAGGTACGATCTGTACATACGCGATGCTGAGTGAGGGTGCTGGGGTACGGTGTTGGTGTGCGGCGCGTACATGCGGTGGGGGTACGGTGCGTACATGGGGTTGGGGGGCTGGGGTACAGTGCGTACATGCGGTGCTGGGGTACGGTGCGTACATGCGTTGGGGGGCTGGGGGTACAGTGCGTACATGCTGTCCTGGGGTACGGTGCGTACATGCGGTGGGGGGCTGGGGGTACAGTGCGTACATGCGATGGGGGTTCGGTGCGTACATGCGGTGGGGGTGCTGGGGGTACAGTGCGTACATGCGGTGGGGGTACGGTGCGTACACGTGCGGCCCTGGGGGACGGCGCGTACATGCGGTGGTACGGCGCCTACATGAGGGGGTGCTGGGCGTACATGGGGGTGGTACGGCGCGTACAGTTGCGGGGCTGGGGTGCAGTGCGGACAGGGTGGTGTACGGTGCTGACATATTTGGGGGTGGGGAGGCTGTACACGGGTATGAGTTTACCCGTGTACATGTGTGCTACTGCGTTGGCTCCGTACGGGCCTTTTTACGTGCAATTGTGTATTCGGACGGACGGTCGGGATCGTACTTGCGGTAATCGTGCGCTTTATAAATTCTAATAACATAACATAACATAACTTGCGCACTCGGACTTGTGTTTTACGATTTGTACGTGGAACTGTCCGGATCACTTTCGTACACTTTTCCCGACGATATTCGGACGTGGACACTTTCCGACGCACTCTCGTAGACTTTTCCCGACGCTATTCGTTGTTATTTGTCACGGCCGAATCGTACTTGCCAGTTTGTACGGTACTTGTACGACTCGTACGTAAAAAAAAAAAACGGATACGGGTCGTACGCAAATTATTTTTACCAGATTGGAATCGACACCAAAGTGAAAAAAAATTCAAATACAAGTATTAATACTTACAAATATTATAATATGAAATAAGCAAAGCATTATAATGTAAATTATAACAATAAAAAACAAATTATAACATTTAATACACATACTATTCTCACTACAATTTAAACAAAACTTGTTTATTTGCAACACAAAGTCCCGACGTGTTTCGGAGTTGCGTCACTCCTTTCTCACAGGCAAGGCTTAGTGCTTCCTTTCTGTTTTTTTAAAGAAACAAGTGCTAATTCATGTGCATTATAATGAACATAAAAGAAATACTTCAGCTGGTCGCCATTCGGTGTGCCAATAAAGTTTATCAATATTCAAGAATGTGGTAAATGCATCTTATATGACAATATGAGCAATTTTAAATTGATAAATGGGTGCAAAATAAATTAAACTTGCGATAATCTCGCTCAAGTGAGCTAACATGATTACCTAAGGCGCACTAATAGATTTTAATGCTAGCCAGTGACTCAACCATTATTTTGTGAATTATAGTCGCTCCAGTAAATGGCTATATTAAGACAAATATTTAAGCCCATGCGGCAGTCGAACAAGATGTGAAACAACATTCTTAATGTATTCATGCGCAGGTGTCTAATCACCATCAGTTCAATACAATTCAGCCCCAGTGGGCAAATCATAACTTCCTGTGCTCTACATGCACCATGGAAATCATTGAAAAGTGAATACAACCTGGTTGTAGTGAGTCACTAAAAAAGGGAGGCTTGGGCGGCAACAGCAAGAGACATTAAAAGACGAGCAAGTAAGCTGTTTACAAAATCGACAGCACCGCTAAATATTAATCCAGCAGAACCGGCCAGCGGCAACGCAGAGGAGAACAAACGCAAATTATGGGATAATATATGGAAAACTTTAAAGAAAGAGCAGTCTAAATGGTGGGAAGCCACCGCGTTGCAACAATAAATGGAATGTGGGAGAATACCACATGGTCTCCGTATTATCATCACACCTACATTTCAAAAACCAGACCCTGACACGATTGATGAGTGGATGACAAATAAGCATGAATGTTCAACAAATATGTTAAGAATCCTGATCAAATACGCGGAAAGAGACTGCAGTAAATTGACTGAAGAAATCATTAAACAAATTGAAAGAATTGTACAGCAAAGAGGAATTTGAAATAGAGATGACTAAAATTGAAAAGAAATTGGAAAAAATAGAAGAGGAAATAAAAGCAAAAAAAAAGAGAAAGTTTCACCGCGATGAAATTGATTATAATAAAGGACAGATTCTGACATTTGGCAAAAAATTTGTCCAACTAAGGAAAGCGAGTAATAAGCCACGGGAGCAAGAACAACCCTCAACCTCAAAGGTAATCACTCCCACTAATGTTGAAAGAAGAGATACAGAAGCAACAACAATGGAAACCCTAGACAGTGACAATGGCGAAAGTGAAATTTTCATCCAATCGGAGCTAAGTGGAGTAAAAGCTCGTATTTTAAACAAATTCAAGCTGATGGCCAGAGGAAGACAAATTACACAGGCACACAACCAAAGCCTGGGCAGAGGTTGTTGTCGAGGAGGAAGCAAAGCAAAGTCTATCACAAGCAACACATCAGACAGCCTCGTGGGAGTACTTACAAGGGGTAGAAAGGCGAGAAAATGATGGACACAATCGTTCATTTACCAATAGCCAACTAGAAGTGTTATCACTGGGGCTATCTTTTTGCCCATCCTCCAGATACAATTATACAGAAACACGTATTGCTCTTTTTAGTTCAATCAGAAAACTAAAATTAAAGAAATGGTTTGCCACCAACAAACCACAAAAAATGTCTAGAGTAGAAGATAATCCATCAGTGCTTACTACGAAAGGCATTGACACTTTACATACTATGCACGAGTTGGAAAATGATGAACATTTTATTGATGATCCCTTTTTGAATCTTGTCAATACTGATATTGATATAGGGATGAGCTGTGACACTGGTTTTAAACCTAAATCTGTTTTTATTCCTCAAACAAGTAATTATGCTATCAATTGCTTTAAGAAAGGTATGATTAGAGAACTACAAAAAATGAAATCACGTAAACTCAACACTGTGCAGAATCTTTAAAAAGCACACAGAAAGGCACTCAAAGAGTTAGAAGATTGTACTGACATTGTAATTAAAGAATCAGACAAGGGAAGGAATGTTGTGATCTGGCCACTCCAAATGTATCTAGACGAAGGCTATAAACAGTTGTCAGATATAAACAAATATTGCCTTACATCAAAAGTTGAATGTGATGAAGCCAATAAGGAGGTCTTAAATAAACTGACAGACTGGCAATATAGGGGAATTCTTGACTGGGACGAATACCAGTTCCTGGTGTGTAAAGATCCCAAAATCCCAGTGTTACATCTTTTACCAAAGATACATAAAAATGCCACCAACCCTCCGGGAAGACCTATTGTGTCTTCCAGAGGTAGCTCACTTGAGAATATATCCAAGTATGTGGATTATTTTTTACAGCCACTAGTTCAATCATTGCCATTGTATGTAAAGGATACAGGTGATTTTCTTAGAATTATTAATGATATCACCTGGGATAAAGACTACTTACTTATGAGCATGGATGTAAGCAGCCTTTATACGTGCATCCCGCAAGATCAGGGTATTGAGGCATGCAGACACTTTTTGAGGGGAAGATCACTATCCTTTCTCCTATATACGGAAATGCTCTTAGAGATGATCCATATCTGCCTCAAAAACAACCTCTTTCTGTTTAATAGACAGATGTACAGACAAACCCAGGGAACGGCGATGGGAACTTGCTTCGCTACCAACTTTGCAGGACTTTACCTCGGCTGGTGAGAGGAGCAAGTTGTCAACAACATCAGACAGTTCAATGACCATGTCGTCCTCTGGGTCAGGTACATTAATGACATCTTCTGCATCTGGCGAGGAACTGAGGTCCAGGTGCAGTAGTTTGTGATCTTACTGAATGATAACTCACTGAATTTGCAGTTCACTAGTGAAACTAGCATCAATACCATCAAATTCCTTGATCTCAAACTTTAGATCAATGAAAATAAAATAACAAGCAAACTGTTCGGGAAGAGCACGGCAGGCAATAGCCTGTTACACGTGAACACCTAAAAATCTTATCCGCAGTATCCCTTTTGGTGAGTTGCTAAGGCCCAAAAAAATTGTAGCGCAGAAGAAAGTTACACAAAAGAAAAAATCACAATGACTCAGAGATTCTTAGCACGAGGATACAGCCAGGGCATGATTAATCAGGCTATCTCCAAGGTGGAAAAACTTAAAAGCAATGATTTGCTCATTCCCAAAACCAAAATGAAAAATGAAAAAGAACCCATTAGATTCATCACCAACTACCACAGCCAAGCCTGGGAGGTAAGGAAAGGTCTAAAAAAAATTGGGAAGTGTTGAAAACTGACGATGATTTAAGGGAACACATAGAAAAATATCCTTCCCTTGCATTCAGAAAAGCGAAATCTTTACGTGACTCTCTGAGTAGGGGTCTAGTTAATGTAAAAAAACATAATGATATCCAGGTTTTCTTCACCTGCAATCAGTGCAAATCCTGCAAATTTAGCAGTAGCTGTAAATCGAGTAAAATCTGTACTGAAAAACCAGCACACAAAATCATGAAACATCTGACCTGCAACACTGAGTTTGTTGCTTACGCACTAAAGGCTAAAAAGAGGGTACTAGAACATGTCCGTGCTATTAAGAGAAATGACAAGCAATATCCAGTTGATCGTCATTTCAACACATGCCATAACCTGAATGCGAAGAAAGAAAGAGGAGGCAACAGGACTCTAGAATTAAGAAAACTTGAGTCTAAAATGATTATCAAATCTAACACCTTAGTTCCATCGGCTCTGAATCGGGACAAAGAAATGTCCGTTCACTTAGGATAGAAGCATGACTGCAGCTGTCCTCGTACTATATCTAGATGTTTTAAAGGTTTTGATCTTCTATTTTATTTTGTGATTTTGTGCACTTTGACCAATGGTCTGTCTGGTCTGTTACAGATACCAATGTGGAATGCAGATGAGCTTTAATATCTACCAACACATCCACTGATGAATTTCTTTCACTATGCGGTTCTGGACAACCTTTGCTCACTCAAGCAGGACTGCCCCCCCTTTTTTAGTGACTCACTACAACCAGGTTGTATTCACATTTCAATGGTTTCCATGGTGCATGTAGAGCACAGGAAGTTAGGATTTGCCCACTGGAGCTGAATTGTATTGAACTGATGGTGAATAGACACCTGAGCATGAATACATTAAGAATGTTGTTTCACATCTTGACCGACTGCCGCATGGGCTTAATTATTTGTCTTAATATAGCCATTTACTGGAGCGACTATGATTTGCAAAATAATGGTTGAGTCACTGGCTAGCATTACAATCTATTAGTGCGCCTTAGGTGATCATGTTAGCTTACTTGAGCGAGATTATGGCAAATTTGATTTTGCTACTATTTAATTTATTTTGCACCCATTCATCAATTTGAAATTACTCATATTGTAATATAAGATGCATTAACCACATTTTTGAATATTGAAAAACTTTATTGGCACACCGAATGGCGACCAGCTGTAGTATGTCTTTTATGTTCATTATAATGCACATGAATTAGCACTTGTTTATTTAAAAGAAAGAAAGGAAGCACTAAGCCTTGCCCGTGAGAAAGGAGTGATGCAACTCCGAAACGCGTTGGGACTTTGTGTTGCTAAATACATTTGTTTATAGAGGCCACGGCACCAGTGTTTTTCTTATTTCAACGAAGTATTTCACTGGACATTCGTGGATAATTTGAGGTGTGGCTAGCCTGCCATGCTGCCCGCAGTGGAAGAGGCTTGGGCGGTAGCTAAATTTCATTGTGGAAATATTTATATATATATATATATATATATATATATATATATATATATATATATATATATATATATATATATATATATATATATATATATATACACACACACACACGCACACACATATATCAATGACATAAAATCCATAGAAAATAAACAATTCTAATGAAATTAAAACACTAAATTATTTAAAAATATTTACATTTAGCGAAAATTATTTTTCAAATACAATTATTAATAATTAAAAATATTATAATTTGAAATAAACAAAGCATAATAATGTAACTTATAAAAATAAAAAATAAATTATAACATTTAATACACATACTATTCTCACTACAATTTTAAACAAAACTCTGCAAACTATTAAAGTAAATATATAACAAAAATGTACTAGTCCCACTTAGCACGACACATAAATATTAAAACTTGATAAAAATAAAATGTACAAATCTCCCTCTAATAAATGCAACAGTACTAAAAGTGATAGATTGCACATAGGTAATATTTACTGCACCTATTCCAGCCAATACAACACCAGGGAAACTATTAAAGAGCAGAGGGGTAACATTTACTATTACCACTCCACTGAGTGTAACAGTAGAGAAAATGTTGAATTGCAGAGGGTTAAAATTAACTATTCCCACTCCAGTCAGTACAACAGTAGGGAAAGTGTTGGATTGTGGAGGGGTAAAAATTACTATTCCCACTCCAGTAAGTGCAACAGTAGGTAAAGTGGTGGATAGCAGAGGGATACAATTAACGCTTCCCACTCTAGTCAGCACAACAGTAGGGAAAGTGTTGGATAGCAGAGGAGTAAAAATTACTATTCCCACTCCAGTGAGTGCAACAGTAGGGAAAGTGTTGGCTGGCGGAGGGATCAAATGTACTACTCCCACTCCAGTCAGTACAACAGTAGGGAAAGTGTTGGATTGCGTAGGGGTAAACGTCACTATTCCCACTCCAGTTAGTTCAAAATTCAAAACACAAAATAGCATCAATAACAAATATTTTAAAAACAAAGTAAATTAAAAAATATATAAATAGGTTGCATATAAACATAAAATTATATTTAATATTAAAAATTCTAAAAAATAAAAACATATTATAATGTTAAATACATATCAGAAATACCTACAAATATTATATTTAATAAAATAAAACAATAATTTTCATACAAATAAATATCTTTATTTTGAAAATATTTATTAACAAAAATATTAATTATTACAAATATTTCGTTTATTTACTTCCTACCCTATAACACCACAAAACATTTTTTACACAATTAACATAATTATTTATCAATGAAACAAATATTATGAAATAAAAAAAAAATTAAAATTCATAAAAATTAAATAAACTTTCCACCCATTACCCCTATAAACCCAAACCCCTCAAACAAAAAGGTAATTAAACAATTGACATAATTAATTATCAATTAATTAATATTAATTCATAACTATTCATTAATTAAACAATAATTACTTTGCACCTTTGACCCCTATATACCCAAATTCCACACCCCCCAAAAATAATTCAACAATTAACAGAATTAATTAATGAATATTAATTATCAACTAATTATCAATTAATTAAAAAAAATTACTTCCCACCCTTCATCCCTATAAACCGCAAAACCTACATCTAAAATAAATTACACAATTTTCATATTTAATTATAAATTATTTAATATTAATGAACAACTGAATATTGATTATTAAGAATAAATGTATTCTCTCCATTTACCCCTATAAACCCCACAACTCGCACCTAAATAAATTAAACAATTTCCATATTTATTCATCAATTAATTAATATTAATTAACAACTAAATATTATTCCTTCCCACCTTTTACCCCTATAAACCCAGTACCCACACCCATAAAAATGTAATTAAACAATTAACAAAATTATGTATCAATTATTATTGTAAATTATCAATGAATTGTTAATTAATTAAAAATAACTTACTTCCCACCCTTTACCCCTATAAACCCCACAACCGGTACCTACAAAAACAATTACAATAATTAATTACCAATTAAATAATTAATATTAATTTGCCACTAATCATTAATTTAATATAATTAAATTACTTCCCACACTATTCCCCTATAAACCCACAACCCGCTACGGAACTAAGTAACACAAAGGGGCCGATTCCAATCCTGTATTTGTTTTTCCCGTACGACTCGTATCCGTATTTTTTTCCGTACGAATCGTACAAGTCACGTCCGACCCGTGAAGTACGAATCGTACAGGAAAAAGTACATACAGATCGGCCCGATCCGTACGAATCGTAGCGGGAAAAGTTGTACGAGATGGACCCGGATACTTTTCTGTACGAATCGTAAAAAGACAGTCAGAGCGTACAGTACGATCCGGACCGGCTTTCCGATTTACGAATCGTACGGAAAACGTCCCGTACACGGGGAATGACTTGTACATATGCAATGTCGGTGTACGTACCGTACATACGCTATGTTGTTGTACGCACCAATTTTGTATTACGCACCGTACATATGCAATGGCGGTGTACGCACCATACATAAGCAATGTCGTTTTACGTACCAATGTTGTAGTACGCACCGTACATAGCAATTGCGGTGTACGCACCGTACATATGCAATGGCGGTGTACGCACCGCACATAGCGATGGCGGTGTACGCACCGTACATAGCAATGGCGGTGTGCGCACCGTACATAGCAATGGCGGTGTACACACGGTACATATGCAATGGCGGTGTACGCACCGTACATAGCAATGGCCGTGTACGCACCGTACATACACAATGCATGGGGGTGTGTGCCTGTACGACTCGTACCCCTGTACCGTACTTAACCACAGACACTGTAAAACAGCACAAGGAGGGTCTATTCGACTCGCACAACACCACAAAACACGTCTACAGTGCACTAAAAATGGAAATGACTGACCTGGACACATCCAAACAGGCAAACAGAGGGGCAAACTCACAACCACCCCTTATAACACACCCACCAAAAATTCAAACTGAGGCCCACCCACAAATGGACCAATAATAAGGGCCCACACACACAAACCATGAGCCTTTGCAACAGATTCACTGCAGCTAGAGAGCACACACCAACAACTGCACCCATCCGCCTTAACATATACACCGTTACACAACCTCCTTCACACATACCCCCTCTACACATTCACACCCACACCGTCACATTTAGACCCACACACCCACAACCATCCACACCCTCACCCCACACCATGCCCACAGACAAGAATCCAAGCTCACAAGGGAGGAGCTGGAGATCCTTGTCAATGAAGTCGTCAGAGTCGAGCCACAGCTGTTTGGAACATTGGTCAGACAGACCAGCATAGCTGAAAAATCACGCCTGTGGCAGAGGATCATCGATAGGGTGAATGCTGTTGCACCCATCAGAAGGACCAGGAATGAATGCCAAGCCAGGTACGATCTGCGGAGGGTGGTCAAGCGCAAAATGAATGATGACTACACCCAGAGCAACATCACTGGAGGTGGTGCGCCCCGCAGACCAGTACATTACCATCCCTGGGAGGAGAAGGTGATGGCCCTGCTTCCGCCGGTGGGAGTACATGGACTGCAAGGACTTCCAGAGCCTGGTGAGTACACAAACAACTTACGTAACATGGGGGTAATGGCATCCACACCCCAACTACACAAAATGCATGCAACTACCCCCAAGCCCTCACCGGCCAGAACCACAGTCAAAAATAACGCTAATGCCACTAACATGTGTATGCTCCATTGAGAAAGCAAGGTCATGCTATGTCCCATGCTACATGAAGCAGCAACCCAAGAATGGATGTCCGGTATGCTGGGAGGGTGGGTGGCACAAAACACATTGTTGAACTCCAAATCAGACACAATTGCCCTCATCCCATATGGCCCAGGTACATACCCATGCACCATGCACAATGCACAGGGATTGGGAAAGTACTGACAAGATAGTTCACACTCGGCCCGGGTGTAGGCAGCACAAGGCCCTCCTGTGACCAGTGCAAACACAAACACCAAGACAACCAGGTCAGATATCTAGGACAGAAACTCACACTCACTGTCATGGCAGAATGCTCCATGGGGGGACAGCTACATCACCTGGGAGCCCCAGTGCAAAATCACACTACACCCACCAGCAGGCCCTGTCACACACACCCCTTACACAAGCAGACACCCCCGGGACAGGCAATGGATTTACCCACTGTCACAATGGACATGTAACAACAACACCAATACATAGCCGAAGAAGCATCCAAGCCAAAAATCTCCATGTCAAAGACTCAGGAGAACATATCAATCTGTCCCCCACAACATACCCATCCACAAGTGTACATTGAGGAGAATGCTAGGCACATACAACTACCTGGAGGAACAGTGCCAACTTGAATGTGTATGGTACATGCATGTTGCATGAAACACCATTAACATTGTCTGTCTCTCACACACAAAGCAACGTGATGAATCTACCCCCAACAATGGGGGTGAAGATTCACAGTCCCTGGCCCACCGGCAGCGACGCCTCTCAACATTCCGCGGATGACCCCGACCGACCTGGACCCTCTGGTGTGCAAGCCCCTGCAGAACCTGGTTCAGGACCATCTGTGCCAACCACCACCCCCATTCCTGCCACATCCCAGGAGACACAGAGGAGCCCTGCCCGCAGTGAACAACTGAGCCAGTCTGACCAGGAGGGACAAGGAGCGCCGGGCACCCAGGAGGAGGCAGACAACACTGCTACTGCCATCCCTCAGGGGTCCCGTAGACCCGATGTGTCCACAACGGCAGGCCAGGCTTGTGTGGGCAGGGGTGGTGGGAGTGGAGGCAGGCGGAGGTGAGAACCTGACCAGCCAGCTGAAGGGACCGGTATGTCACACATACACAACATCATGGAGGCATACCGGCATGACACCAGGGAGTTCAGCCAGGTAGTGGTGACCCTCACATAGATCAAGAACCATCAGGCCGAGCAACACGCCAGTCAACAAGAACACCAAGGACGGATGGAGGCAAGACTGGCTGAGCTCCTGGCGGTCCAAAGGGACATAAGCCATTCACTCCGTCGGATCGCCGACAACATGGGCAACCCTCCCTGTACCACCAGGTGAAGACCACCACCAGCCACAGGGAGGGAGGAGGAGGAGGAGGATTCGTCCGACGGAGCATCCCAAGCATCGTCAAGGCCTGCATTTGAGGGTCCCCGGAGGAAGGTGGGTCGTCCACGGAAAAGACCGTGAGAGGCAGCGGACCATCCACATCTCCCAGGTCACCTGGCCTGGCACCTGGCCTTCATGTGCGACAGCATCACCTCATTGACTGACATCATCTGCCACATGGACCTGCTGGTCACAGTCTGACTAATGATGCCAAACACTGTGGTCTGGACTCTGATGACTTCAAATGGCAAGGATCCCATCTCCCCCTGTGAACTTTGGATTCTATGGTCCCTGTATTGCACCTTTTTCAGTGCACAAATCACACCCCAGACCTATAATTAAATAATTAATACGTGAAATTTTATGTTGCAGTCATTTAGCATGAGTCCACAACATGGGGATATGTCAAAGTATGCCTGAGTTTGGAACTAACTCCAGCCATCCATACACTTGGATCTGAGTCCGGTCGAGGACACACATGTGTTTCAATGTATCACCAAATACAGACATGGAGCCCAATACTCACCCGTGATGGCCTTAAGCTGCTGAGGGGGGGCTTGCAATACTGCTCAGACAGACCAATTTGGAAGAGTATCATGAAGGTGTAGAGGTCATGGGTCATGTTGATGTGCCCGGGGAGGGAGTCCCAGGTCTGTTTGACGAGGTGGGAGAACTATCTCCTGCATGCAGTGTTTATGTGGATGTGATGAATGGTGGCCAGGTCAAGGTGGGCTGCACGGAGTTGGGCCAATGGGGTGTTGGATGACAGACGTCCAAGGTTTGTTTTGGGTCTGGGGTTGTGGACTGCCTCCTGAGTGTGGTTGAGGAGTCTGAAGGTGATCCTGCAGCAGACAGTGAGCCATTCCAGCTATCTCAGGTGGACGGTGATGTGGCTGGGGCTGGGGATGTTGAAGATGAGGTGTGCGGATGCACCCTGGATGTGGACAACTTCTGCAGTTTTGCTGTTGTTCTACGTAGAGGCCGGTGCTGTAGTTGAGCCGGCTGGTGTCGTGAACCTGGGGGACGGTCTGTCTTGCCTTGTAGTGGATCTATCTGTGGATCATTTGCAGCATGCGGAGGGTGTTGCAGCATGAGGTACAGATGGTGGTGAGTTGCATGGTAATTTTCAGCGATGGGTCCATGATGAACACCAGCTTGCGTGCGTGGCCACTGGGTGCGGGTGCAGTGCCCAGACCAGTGGGACACAAGGAGTTGACACAGCCGTAAGGGGACAATCCTCAGATGATGACCTCAGTCCTGTCCAAGTCCAGCCTCAGGTGGCTGATGTTCAGCCATTCGTCAACGGATCTCATGCCTTCTTGAAGTTTGGATCTGGCAACGGCTGGCTCTTTGGTGAGTTTGAGGAGCAGCTGGGTGTGAATGGCATACAAGATGATGATGAGGTCGTGTGCGCATGTGATGGTGGAGAGGGGGGTCATGGAGACATTGAAGATCGTCACGCTGAGAGAAGAGCCCTGGGGCATGCGCCACATGACCCCAGTGTACTACATGCTGCAGGGTGGAGGCAGACTCCCTGGGCCTTGCTGGTGAGCTACTTTCTGATTGAATCCTGGGCCCTCCTCTGGATACCAGTGTTGGAGATGTGTGAGCTGACAGTGTGGTAGCACATGGTGTACAATGCCATTGAGAGGTCAAGGGGGGTGGGATCACCATTGTTGAGCAGGGCAAAGTTGTCGTTGGTGGTGGCAATGATGACGGTTGCAGTGGTGTGATTACTGTGGAATATGGTCTTGTGCCGGTTGCCTGGAGCTGGTTGCGTGGAGGAAATTTGTCAGTTGCTTGTTGAGTGTCTTCCGGATGACATTTGCTGGGTAGGGAAGCAGGGTGATGTACCAGGAGATCCTGCGGTACTGCCGTCCGTTGTTTAAGAAGGGCCTGGGTCTCTGCATGCCTCCAGCACCCATGGAATGTGGCTAACTCAAAGGAGACATTCAGGACGCGCTGGACGTGGGCTTCAAGGATGGGGAATGATGTGGTTGAGATGTTGTGTGGGAAGGGGCCTGATGGAGAGCCAGAGTGGATGGTGCACATGAGCCAGGTGGTGTACTTGCTGCTGACGGGAGTCCAGAACCTGAGGGGGGTTTGTCCTGCGGATAATAGTGCTGTCTGCCTCTGTGTGCCAAGGCTGTTGTGTATGGCCATGAGCTAGCAGTTGTACAAAGTTGCAAGGGATGTGATATGCCGTGCAAGGGTGGGGTGTCTTGGATGGAGATCTGCTGTCAGTTCACTCACAATGCTGATGAGCTCCTTGATGTTGTGTGTTTTGGTGTCTCAGCACTATCTGAAGGATCTCCACTTGTCTTTGTTGATGATATGGTGATGGCTGTGTGTGGTCTTTTCCAGGCCTGTAAGGTAAATGATGGCTCTTTGTGTTGCAAGGTGTGCACAAGAGTCCGGCTACGTCTGTAGGAGTCCAGTAGGTCTGCCTTGTCCCAGGTGCCTTAACTATTGTTGTGCTTCACAGGAAAGTCCGTCAATGTGGAAAGATTGTTGGATCAGTTGCTGATCCAGTACGTGAGGTTTCAGGGTGTTGCGTTGGTGTTGTTTTGAGTGTCCCACACAGCTTGTCTGTGGTGATTTACATCAAGCATCTTTGGGGGATCGTTAGCAGGGTGTGGGGCAGTGTGTTGCTTGTCGGAGACGTCGATCAAAATGTTGATGGACCAAAGATGGATGGTCGTGTGGTTCTCCTCCAGCCAGAAGTTACTGGCCCCAGCCACATGTAGCCTGTGGAGGTGAGGGCGTGCGTGCAGATGTACGTGTTAATGGCTTAGTGCAATTGTGGATGTAGGCCTGGATATCTGTAGATGAGTGTTACTCTGAGGGTTGCCAGGGAGTTGCTGCAAACCCGGATTTGTGACTCTGAGGGGGAATTCTGCAAAGGAGCTTTTTAAAACAGTCACGGCCCTTTCTAAGCCCCTTTCGGATAACATCTATCGGCCAAACTTGGAAATGTGCCAGAAGCTGGCCCAGTTCTTCCAGGACAAGGTGCAGGTAATCTATAGTGAACTTCTTAACCTGCACCTTAGTGGAGGTAATCTCAGCCACCTATCGACAACAGACGGAGAGGTCAGTCCTAGCCTTAGTACTTTCCCCCTCATTACAAGAGAGCAGACATGTAAATGGATCACTTTAACGAAATCAGGCTCACCTAAGGATCCCTGTCCTCCGGTTGTCATGCACCTTGCAGCAGATTTGATTGCCGGAGAGTTATGCCCTTTAATCAACCAGGTTATTGAATCCGGCATTTATCCTATAAGCTGGAAGAGTGCAACGATCAGGCCACTATTAAAAAAACCTCTATTAGACCCTCTCACTCTAAAGAATTACCGCCCCATCGCCGCCCTACCTTTCGCAGCCAAAATCATGGAAAGGGAGCTAAACAAGACACTAAGTGAATATCTAAGCGTCAATAATCTACTCGACTCGACCCAACATGGCTTCCGGGCACAACACTCTACTGAATCAGCTCTTCTGGTGGCAGCAGAAGAGATTCGTAATATTGTGGACAACGGAGGTAAGGCAATCCTAGTGATGCTAGACTTATCAGCAGCCTTCGATATCATAAACCACACGGTGTTGACTCAGAGGCTTCGGGAGATCGGTATCCAGTGGACCGCATTGTCCCTGCTCTCGTCTTTCCTGGAGGGAAGGGTGCAGAACTTGCTTTGGGACGGGTTACAGTCAGACACCTTCCAGCTTCCATGTGGGGTTCCACAGGGCTCAGCATTGTCACCAACGCTGTTCAATATTTATCTGACTCTATTGGCGAAACTTATCAAAAAACATGGGTTTCAGATAGTTTCCTATGCTGATGACTCTCAGCTCATAGTTTCTGCGACGAAGCAATCCAAGGACATTGTCCTTGGATTTCACAGTTGTCTGTCAGAAATTATGGGCTGGATGCAGCAAAGCTTTCTCAAGATTAATACTGAGAAAACTGAGATTATGGAGTTTGGCCATGGTAGTCCCCTGTGGAATAGATCCTCGTGGCCAGCAGGCGCTGGGGAATGTCCTTGTCCCGTGCCCAAAGTAAGAAATCTGGGCGTAACATTTGACAATCAGTTGAATTTCTCAGCACACGTCAACAGCCTGGCATCGTCCTGCTCCTTCATCATCAGGACATTACGTAAGATCTTCCCTTTCATTAGTGCGGAGATGCGTAAGGCCGTAGTAGTAGGGCTGGTCCTGTCCAAGCTGGACTACTGCAACGCCCTACTATTAGGGACAAATAAGACGATGATAAGTAGGTTGCAGACTCTCCAGAACGCGGCGGCAAGATTGCTGCTGGACATCCCAAGAGACCATTCAGTCTCAAGGGGAATTGCTACACTACATTGGCTCCCTGTTCATCTACGCATAGAGTTCAAGGCCATCTGCCTGGTACACAAAGCGGTTTTTGGTGGTGGTGCCACGGATGTGCAGAAGTTGTTCATTCCTTATACCACAGGCCGGGTGCTAAGATCCAGCACTCAGAGACTTATTAAAATTAACCGGATCAGGAAAGCCAGATGGGGTGGGAGAGCTTTTTCGGTGCAGGCAGCAGGACTCTGGAATAAGCTTCCCCACGGTGTAAAATCAACACAGAACCACTTAGCTTTCAGGAAAATGCTAAAGACTCGGCTGTTCCAAGAGGTTAGCACTTGAGGAATATGTTCTCCCTTTGGGTGGTATCAGCGCCAAGACGCTTCGGCATTCGCTGCTCTTTATAAATATACATCCTATCCATCCTATCCTACTTGTGAATCAATTGCAATTCATCCTCCGGGATTGTTGGTGCCGTCCCTGCGGGTGATCTTGTATCCGTCTGAGATGGCAATGAAGAAGTCGTGTGCTGAGGATGCTTATGTCTAGGTTACTGTCATGAAGGTGATGTGTGGGCCTATTCTGTTGAGGAGGTAACAGAGTCCAATGGCGTGCTGGTGGACGGAGCAGGTGTGGAGTAGGAGGCACATGACCTGGTTGTTCTGACAGGGTCTGGTAGGCTGGGCAGCGCTGTGTAGGCAATTTGAGTTGCACACTCAGCATGCGAAGGTGTCATGTGTGCGCTTAGGGGTTGCCTGATAGCAGGCGGATGATTGTGTGGAGGACATTGCTTGGAGGTTGGCTGCAGCATGAGCCTGTTGTGTGACGTGGGTCATGCAAAGACCAGAGGCTCGGGCACTGTGCACGTTGCAGGCGCAGACGGTCCTGCCTTCGGCACGGCGTTGGCGCAACAGTGGCACAGACAAGCTGCTGGCTGCATTAAGAATGGGTGGAGGGGGAAGGGAGGAGCATTTTGGAGACGTGTGGGTTGCAGAATAATGGCACTCGGCGGGGTGGTGCCGCAGGTGACGCAGCAGCAGGCGGAAGGGGTGAGAAACTAGGCAAAAAGTAGCACACAAGGTCAGAAAGGCACAGTGCAACAGGTGTATGTAAAGGAAGGAGTGTCAGGTAACTCATGGGTCACTACGAGAAAATGTATGACCAATCATCAAAAATGACGGTCACAGGGTCAGGCAACAAAATGCGGAGCTGCGCACAGGAGACACACCATCAGCATGTGTTCACGTCCAGTTGTGTGGAGCAACCTGCACAAATACAAAGAACTGCATGCATGTTGCCGAAGTACACGTACACATATGCTCAATATTTGACAAGTATGCCATAGAGGACGCATGCAAACTGGCAAGAGAGCTGCAGTGACAGAGATGAGGCACTTTGGATTGTGCTGAACACCTTTATTCCACATACACACACAAAGGGAAATTCATCCATGTGAACAGACTCACAGCTCAGTTGAGAGAACATGTGGGACATACGCTGGACCCCCCCTTCTCGACACGGATGATGTCAATCCCAATGAACTGGCACACAAGTCAGGGGGATGAGCCAAACACATCCTGCTGCACACGGAGAGGCTGCAATTCCCCATAGAGCCTGTTGTTGTGATGTCCCACACTATATCCACCCGTAGTATCTGCAATGTTTCAGAGGCAAGGTTTACACACATTGATGCCTTCATCAGACGCCACACTTCACTACAGATGACAGTCAAGAATGGTGACTATCATGTCATGGGAGTGATGCTACATGTTATATGCTCCATGGTGAGAAGACATGTATGCATGGTTCCACAACATGCACAGAAGCAGGCCCACACATTCCCAACCCGTACCACCACCAAAAAGCCTTGCTGCTATCCTTACCCAAACTGACATTTCCACATGTCCATGCATGGAACACTGATTCAGAACACGTTGCAATCCTCATGAGGAATAGCAGGAGGACAAAGATGACAAGAGCAGACAACAGGCGCAAAAACCTGGGAATGACAGACACACAAGAAGTCACCTAAAACAATTCTCGCCGCACACATGGACATTTACAAAACATGAACAATGTTGGACACATGTAAATTTCAAAGAAAGTCTCTCCGCAAAACTGTGTGGCATGACATCATCACTCGAGTGACACATCAGAACACACATCAAAGTCACTTTGCATTCAGTCAGCTGGACACACACATTGCAACACATGCCACTCAATGCTACAAGCTTGCACACCCAGTGACTCACCATTATGAGAAGAAGTTGCGTATGAGCTGACTCTGGATATCATCCTCCTCCTCCTCCTCATCACTAACCTCGTGAGCAAGCCCTTGATCCTCCACGGGTGGATGTTCCTGCTCATCCGGATCCAGGATGAGTGGCACTGTCTTCTCAACTGCCATGTTGTGCAGCATGCAGCACACGAGGAAGATTCGGCAGACCTTCTCCGGGGAATAAGGGAGGGACCCGCCTGTCTTGTCCAGGCACCGGAATCGGCTCTTCAGGAGGCCAAACGTCCTCTCAATCACTCGCCTGGTCTGCCCGTGTGCATTGTTCTACCTGTGATCTGCAGCTGTTCTTGGGTTGCAGAGAGGTGTCATTAGCCATGGCATGTTGGGATATTCAGAGTCCCCTACATGGAAACATGTAAAAAAGTGGGTCAGGAGATGCCGTAAGAGCCAAAAATACCGCAACACACAGGACAAACAAAGTATACCCACCAACAAGACATGCTCGTTCGTTGTGCAGCCGCAGCATCATTTGTGGCACCCTGCTACGCCTCATGATGTAGGCATTGTGTGCTGATCCTGGAAAACGTGCACAGACATGGGAAATCAGCATGTTAGCAAGACACACCACAAGGGCATTTATCGAGTGGTAATGTTTTCTATTGCGATAGGCTTGTTCTTGTGCCTGTGGTGGTACCAAATCCACATGCGTACCATCAATGGACCCAATGACATGGGGCATCCCTCCCAGGACATAGAAATCACCCTTGACATCTGTCAACTCCTCAGGAGTAGGAAATGTGATGAATTCATCAAGGTGCTCCAACATGGCTGCTAAAACATCATGCAGGACAAGGCTGAACATTGTCTGTGACATGCCACCAACATCAGCTATGGTGAATTGAAACGTACCTGTGGCAAAAAAATGTAGGGCTGCCATCACCTTCATCTTTGTGGTCAGCGCAGTATGATACCTGTGTCGTGGTTGGAGGTGTGGTGCCAGCCTGTCGGTCAAGTCCTCAATCAACTGTTGAGTGAATCTGTAACGTCGGATGCAGGCACGTTCCCTCATGGCACCCAAGTCTGGCATTGGTCTTGGGACAGGCGGTGCCCTGCAAGACATTGTTTGTAAGAATGAAGATTGAGAGTCTGCCAATATCAATGTCAATGAACATAGCACATGCTACACTGCTAATACACATCAGGTAACTATGGAGTCGGGTGTGTGCAATACATACAGGACACATATGCCAGCTTACTGGCACTCCTACAAAAAGCCAGATACACCTGTTGATTGTCAAGTCTACATTACATGCCCTGAAATGAGTTGGTGGCCAGTCTGAGTGAAGAGCCACAGATATCATGGGGTGACACACAACCACATAGCTGCATTGGAAGGATGTCATCTCATCCACACAGCTGACTGCAAGGCACACGCACACGTCACAAGGAATGTCAAATGTACATATCAAACACATTGCGATGAAGGGGTACACGTGACAAGAGAAAGACACAGCCATTGAGACAACGCAGGCATGTTTGACTGGGAAAATATGATGTCCAATGCACACAGACCCTACAGCGGTGGGAATCCACATGCGGCATGGTGTGCATAGATGTTTCCCATGCCCATCTCCACACAGACCCATGTTAGATGCACCAACAGCAGATGCAGTTGACGGAACACTGACATCAAGCTCAAGGGAACACATGACACACACCTGACATAGTCACAAAGGGGCACGCAGATCGTGACATGTCAGTTGATAGAGTGTCCCCGTCCCTGTCATCAGGATACAGGTGTGGGTGGTGATGACTGTGCCATCCCACTGCTGCTGTGCATGACACAGTTGGACTACAGACACACGTGGCAAGTGTCAAGGTGATGTGTGCCACATAGTGCCCCATCACACATGACATGTGTCCACAGGTCATCACACATCAATTGTGCAACTAGATGAGATGACCTGTGCAATATCACTGGCAGCCACACCTAGGGCCTGCACATAACAGTATGCAATGACAAGTACTTGATGGACATCCTTGTGCGACTCGTAGCCCTCCATTCCTGGCATGTGTGCGCCTGTATTAACATTGTAAGCGTGTGAAATGCGTACCCGTATGTGTCTAATGCACTTTACTACTAGTGCGTACCCGTATGTGTGAACTAGTGCATACCCGTAGGTGTCTAACGCACTGTACTACTAGTGCGTACCCGTACATGTGAACTAGTGCGTACCCGTACGTGTCTAACGCACTGTACTACTAGTGCATACCCGTACGTGTGAACTAGTGCGTACCCGTAGGTGTCTAAGGCACTGTACTACTAGTGCGTACCCGTACGTGTGAACTAGTGCGTACCCGTATGTGTCTAACGCACTGTACTACTAGTGTGTACCCGTACGTGTGAAACGCACCGTACACCCACTATCATCGCATGTGTACGCTTCGTTTCACCATTGTACTTGTGCCGTAGGGGTACGTATTAGGCCCTAAATGCATGCTGGTTGTCATGGAGACAGAGTTTTCAGTTGAAAAGTGTCGATCATGTGTCCTGGAACAGTCAGTTGGCCACAAAATACAATGTTGCAAAGTGGTTGTTGACTTGACATGATGCTCAAAATTTGAATGATGCGAATGCTTTCATTGGTGTATGTTTAAAGTCATTGGTGTATGTTGAAAGGGATTGGAGTAAACGTAGGATGCGAATTAGTTTGACCAATCACTATGTACTCCTCTAAATGAATGCCCCTCAGCAAGACAGATATAAGGCAGCCAGAACCTATGAGAGGGCACTTGCCTGCACAACTTTCCAGTCGACCACACTGCTGCTGTCTCTGCTTCCTCTGGACCATGTCACGTACTGTGGAGAGGGCCCAGCCATTCACCCAGGAGGAGAATGAAGCCTTGCTGGACGTCCTCCTCCCACAGTACACCAAGCTGTATGGGAGACCAGGGGAGCAGGTGAGTGCTGAGTCCACTAACTTTGCCTATGCACCTGTTGTGTGACTGTCAATATTGTGTCCAGGTGTGACAGACATGCAATGTTGTTTAGAGTGGGTCCCAGGGGGGGGACATGCTGATGTCTCTTACAGAGCATGATGTAGTTCCTGTGTGTACTCCTCACTTGCATTGTGCTTACTGTGACTTTCACTGCATAGTGCATGACACTTTCAGCCTGGCAAATCCTTGGTGGCTTTTTTTCCTATTGTACTGAGGTGATTCAGTGGTCCCCCCGGTGTGACAGGTGACTGTACCCACAGATGTGTATGAGTTGAGTGGTCCTGTGGTGAGAGTGTCCAAATGATGTGTACGGCCTCATGGACAGTGATGTGTGTGAATGTTCCTTGTCATGTGGGTGAGTGTCTATGTAAAGTGTTGCACCACAGCTGCATGGAGGAGGCAACAGATTAACCCATCTGATGTGACAAGTAAGCCGTGCTGTGTGTCTGACTTGCAGAGCTAGCATGACACCTGTGACACCCCACTGGCAAGTGGCACGTGTCGAGATTGAGGGTTGTATCAGCTGTTGTCAATGACAGGCGAGTGATCTGTGCTTGGGTGTGTCTGTCTAGTTTGCTGATGGTGCGTCAGTGGAGTGGGACATGTGACTGCTTGGCACGTGCTGGCCTTCAGCCTGCTGTGGCATGTGCTGCACAGTGTGTGGCATGATCGGTGAGTGTGTCGCACCCCTCATGCCAACCTGTTGACTTTCAATGCCATGTAGTGCATTGGGGCTTGCACACAGGCCAATTTCTTATTGTGTATGATGTAATTCCTGTCTGCATCCTATGCCCTGTTCAACATTTCAATGATGTTCAAATGTGTGTCTCTGGGACATGGAGCAGGTGTATTGATGTTGTGTCACTTTGTCAACCTGTCAGGTAACTGCCTACGAGAAGGGCGTGATCTGGAAAGACATTGTCAGGGCCGTGAGATCTGAGGGGGAGTGTAGTCGACAGCTGCCACAGGTCGGCAAGAGGGGGCAGGACATCCGGTGCTGGACCCGGCAGATCGCCCGGGTCCAGCTGGGGCTCGACAGTCCTCGCCCCCACGGCGGCCGCCGAAGCCTGGCCCCCCACATGAAACGTGTCCTGGCGGTGGTATTCCCTGAGCTCGATAGGCAGTTACAGGAGAGACTGCAGCAAGGAGGGGGTAGGTACATGGATGTTTGTCGTGTTATGTGTCGCCAGCTTTTGGAAGTGCTCTCTAGCCTGGATACACTCCCAGAGTTAATATGTGCAGTGCATTTTCTGTTCCCCAATGTCACCTGGTGCTCTTTTTCATCCCTTCCCCTCCTTGACATGTGTCCCCTAGTCTGTGTGTAATCACATTTGCACATGGTCATCTAGGGTGCCAGTAAATCTAAGTGCACATTGCTTTCGGCATCATGTGGGAGGGTGGTCTGTGACTTGTGTTGGTACCTTGCCTGTGCCATGACCTGTTCACTATGTTGGGGGTCCATATTTGTTGGCACTGATGATGATTCTCAACATAGGAGTGTGAGCTTTCAACTGAACGCCCTTGCAGCATGCATGACCAATGTTGTGGCCTCAGACATGATGTGCATGAGTGGGAGGTATGAATATTGCTATGACGGTTGAACATGGTACAGTCAGCTCATTCCAGGACCACGGAGCCGTGTGCCCACTACAGTCCCCTGAGACACACTGGCCTCCTAACCATGTGTGTCATCCAACACTGTGCACATTCTCTGTGTGTTCAGCATAGGTCTGCCTCTGTGGCATTGTTCCCTGGCCTAGTTAGTATTTTGCAAATGTGTGCTACATGTGTCCACTGGACAGGGATACACCATTTTGCTTGTGCATACTCACACTGGGCAGTGCCTGTGTGGCTATTCACAACAATCTGTTGATGGTTGTTTGTCACAAATATGTGTTGCCAGCCCCACAAGGTGATGTTGTGTAAATGAAGCTATTTTTCTAGCATAGTTATTGTAACCCTGAATAAGAGGTGTCACTTCTTGATCTGTATCAATCACATTGACTCAGGCATGGGGTTGGGTGTGCGGGAGAGGCATACATGTGCAACCCTGATTTTTCATTGCCAGGTCTGACTTGTGTGTGAGACTTGGCTGTGCAAAGAATCACCGTGCAGTGCCCCTGTGATGCTGGCCAGTGCTTAATTCACCTGCTTTGCAGCCTGTGTCAGTTTTTTTAAAAACATGATTCCTGCTCATACATTTTTAGCACCTGTGTGTGGTTCAGATGCAACGCTGTTTGGACTTTGTGTGCTGACATCTGTGTGTACATTCTGGCTTGCCATGAGGTTGTCCCCACAGTACAGCTAGGCTTTTTTTCTACCCAATTGCAGGCCCATTAGCTTATGCATTGTCCTGGGTGTGGAAATGTGTGCCACTCAAGATGACAGGCAGTAGGTCATATGTGTAGCCAACTGTGTAATCAGGTGACGGATGGCCATGTGACAACTGACATAATTCAAGTTGTTACTCTTAAAAAATTGTACCTTGGCACTCACAGCACTTGTCAACAGTTCTTCATGTTTTAAATGTGGAAATTTGATGATTTGTGTTAAGAACACTGATGTGCCTGCATGAAAAAAGTCGCCCAAGGAAGTGCACACCAAACGACATTTCCACTTTCATGGGGCACACTGGCACATTTTCTAAGAACCCACTGTTAGAATGAAATGGTGTTGCAGATTCTCCATATACATGTTCCCACAGTGCTCTTGATTTTGTGAGACTCCTTTGTTGTTGGTGATACAAACTGACGAGTCTCAAGACATCAAGACCTCCGTGGGCCCATGTATATGTACTTTCTGCAACACCATTAATTTATAACAGTGGCTTCTTAGAAAAGGTGCCAGCTTCTTCAATGACAGTGTAAATGTACTTTTGTGTGCACTGCCTTGTGCGACATATTTCATGCAGGCACATGAGTGTGCTTTTCACGAAATGGCGAATTGGCACATTCAAAACATGTAGATTGTGTAAAGTATTGTGAGTTCCAAGGTAACAACATTTTTTCGTTTTGTGTTCCAAAGTACTTACAGGTCTCTGAGTGTGGTGACACCTTGAGTATTGAGGTGTGTCAGTTTACATTGGGTGCACCACTACTGTTTCTTTCAGGTTAAACAAGAGGTGGCATGACTTCATTGTATTGTTGTGCTCACCGGTTCACAGACACTAGCTTCTCAGTGTATTTCTCATTCAAGGTGTGGCCTTTTGTGTTCTTTTTTTCCTGATGTCCAAGTGGCATAGTGGGTCTACCAACTGGGCAGTACAGGGCTTACATATGTGCGGAGTTATCTAGCTGTTACTCATGGTGCATTGCCTGATATGCACTGTGACCAATTGTTCTTGTGCTCATGTGTCAGATGTATACAGGTGACTGATGCATTTTGGTTTCTTCTTCTTGCCCACAACATCATCATTTTTGGTGCTGAATAAAGCCTTTCCTTTTACTTTCAACACTATTGCATTTCAGGTACTTGATGTTGGCGATGAGGCTCCGGGAGTTGGTGTTCTGGTAATGTGTTAGGGTTCTGAGAAATGTTTTTGGATGATGGTCATGAGGTGGACCATGGTATCTGTGTGCCATCACAATGTCTCTGCAAAGAATCATTGGTAGTGTGTGTTCATTTAGTTTGAAGACATTGTCCCAAGGAGTGTTCCTTCCTCTGTGGCACCTGACATCTTCCCTGCAAATAGTTGCACAATTGTTGTGCTGACCTGTGTCCACATTTCCTTTGTTGGTGACGGATCCCTTCAACAATGGCCATGCCTGCTCACCGATGTCTCCTGCTGAATCGTCTGTGCCATCCTTGCTAGTCACTTTACTTGTGTTTTGGGTATGTAGGAATGCCTTCAGGGACAAATTGGCCCTTTTCAGCACTATACATGTGTGTAATCACGGCCTACCACACAAATGGTACTTGTTATGCAGGGTATTTGGGCACCTGACTAACAATTGTGGGCATTGTATCTGGTGGAATTGAACCCTATTCCTTCCATGAGAGACAACATCTTGGTGGCTGGACCAGCACCTGTACATTCCTAACACTCCTGGGATGTGCGTGACAGTGTGTGTTCACTTTGGCTATCTTAGTTTTGTATGCAGTTACATGACTATACAGTCCGTTGACATGAAATCAGGGTGTGTATTGTGCTGCATCCGCCATGGGTGGGTATGCATGTGTTATATGTCCTCACACCCACATGTGGTGTGTCATGCAGTGTGTGACAGACATCCATCGTCCTGGGAGCGGGACCCTGCTGTCAGTGATGTGTTGTAATAGCCCTAAAATCATAGTCCAAAGTTAGGGATGCGTCCATACCACCATGTAGGTGTGGTCATCTGATGATGATGTACATCCCCCCATATCTCTGTCCACTGCTGGGAATCCTCTGTACACACCCCTCATAGGTCTGGAAACTGCTGGGAGTCATATGCACCCACCCCTCATATTTCTGGACACTGCTGGTAGTCATATGCACCCACCCCTCATTTTGCAGGCCACTGCTGGTAGTCATATGCACCCACCCCTCATATCTCTGTCCACTGCTGGGAGTCATATGCACCCACCCCTCATATCTCTGACCACTGCTGGTAGTCATATGCACCCACCCCTAATATGTCTGGACACTGCTAGGAGTCATATGCACCCACCCCTCATATTGCAGGCCACTGCTGGTAGTCATATGCACCCACCCCTCATATTGCAGGCCCTTATGTAGACATTGTCCGTACAAACCAAATACAGGCATGGCCACCTACATTGGTCCATCCACGTCACAACTAATTCTTGGAAAACCAGACCCTTAAGCCTTTAGGAATTTTCCTCAGCTTGAATATTGATTTCTCCAAGAACTCATTAAGTATGCATGAACATCTATTCCTTAGGGGTTCATTCATGACGTTCCTCTGCCTGACTTTTACGTCAATACTGGCATTCCTACACACCTTCAAGGTATAAATATACCAGCACTTGCCCTGGCAAATTGCGGTTCCCGGAGGATTCGATCCAACCCAGACTACGCAGTTCGCCACGGCAAGTTCGGAATGAGATCGAGTTCCAGCCTGATGCACTGCCATCTTCCTCGCAGAGAACCCAGCTCCAGTGCTCTCTGACTTCCCTTGCGGGTGGTTAGACTATCGAGTCCAGAAAAGAGATTCCAACCTCTCTCCTTCTAAGGTATGGAGCTGACTAGAACTTAGAGAAACTTTTGGCAATTCTTGGCTAAACTAAAATATAGCTAGCTATACTTTAGAAACGGCACCTACTTCAAACCTCGTACTACACCTAGGTTAGGTACACTGGGGTAGAACAATTTAGAAGCATCAGATGAGTATCACATTTTAGCTTATGTTATTTATTTATGTATTTTGATTAATATATGCCATCGCTACAAACCATGCTATTGCAGTATTATTTTATCTTACTGCTAACCTCGTACATATTGTACTTCGCAGTCTGTCTTACGATTGTAGCAATTCATATCTCTTGCATGAGAAATAAGCCTGTTCAATAAACCCTCTTATTGAAACGCCCGTCTCTCTATTTCTGTGCAACTCTGTAGAAATGAAGCATGCACGATTGACTGAGTGAAACTGTTATCTATTGTTTCCATGATTCTGAGACTGTTCCGATTCTAAAGGGAAACAAAGTTGTCATGTTTATGCGGTTGTCAGAGACTAATCTCTTGTATATTCGAGAAGTTTCTATTGACCTCTTAGTTAGCTGGCACACACAAGTAATTAAGTTTAATATACTCGATAGAGATATACTGACCATAGTCCAATGTCAAATCTACAGTGTATGTTATTCCAATGCGCAGAGCCTATCAGGAATATAGGAACTACACTACACTTCAAGTGATGCATGAAGCAGCTCAACCCCATAAATAAAGGCACAGCAAAAGGCTTGATTTACTAAAAAACTATGGGGATGCAAGAGATTTCTGGCAACTCCCACTTCAGAAGCTCCCCGAGTTGAATGAAGGAAGAAGGAGCCAATGCATGAAAAGAATCCTTCAATCAGGATAAACTTTACTGTTGCAAGAAGAGAACTTTGTCTGTCAGGAAATGTACATTGTTCCAGACAACCTAACAAGGCCACTCTCAACTAGTAACCCCTAGAGGAGTTGTATTCCTCAACTAGAGTTTGCTACAAAGAAAACCAGTGTTCATGTCTTTGTCACAGTCCATACACCAACAAGTTCTAAGGGTATATCGGCTCCTATTATTATGGAGACTCAGTATACTTTCTCGATAAACCTTTTGCACTCAACAGCAGATTCCACAACAGATGAGAACCTTGGCAGAAGCCACCTTGGGCATCAATGGACAATTTTTGATTTCTGGGGATGTTTGGTAAGGCACCTGTTGCTCAGATATGAGTTTACCTTAAATAGATGAAAAGACTGGAGGCTTTTGGCAAAACAGGCACAAGCTGATTTAATTAAACGCTGCGGCCTTGACAGAGTACTTCTGCTCAAAGTCTCTTGGTCACTGTTATATACAGTCCATGAGGTACAATAAAGCAATTTTCAACATTCCAAAAAAGCATCTCAGTCATAAATCAACACATGCGTGTATCTGATAAGGACACAGATGGCTCTCGACCTCGGGGACAGCTAGTGTGGGCCAATGTGTATGTGTCCAAATGTCCGGCATGAGGAGCCCATGACCGCTACATGTGGTGTGGATGTTGAGTACTGATTGGTTGAGTGTTTCCATCTACATGAGGTATCTAGCATTGTGGTATTTTGGGGAACGCGAGCCCTTGCCAAATGTGTTTTATTAAGACCAATTTCCTCTGATCTGTTTGTGCTGCAACTATCTATCCGTGGGATCGATCAGGGATTTCCCTGGGCACATGCTTATATTTAGGTTAAGAGAGACCCCACCTGTGATCTGCTGTTCGATAGGTATGGGTGTGGGTCGTAGGACTTGCCTAAACATATATCTCTGACTCAGTGTTGATGGGGAGGTCACCTTGGGTTAATCCGATGGCAAGAATACGAGTTTATTGGAACACCTGAAAATAATATGGCAGTCACTGATATCTTTTTTATCGACATCCTTAACATTGTACATACAGTTGTCATAGCATACATTGACACTGTTCTTATTGGTATCAACACGGTTAAGTTTGCTTAGGTAATAACGTAAATTGGCACTGTTATTACTAATAACAGTATCGTCATTTGAGCATGGCTTATGACATACACTGATCTCGTCTTTCCTGTTGTCTTCATTACTTTGCGTGTACAGGTTAGGACATACATAGCATTGCATTGACAGGTACTGGCATGGTCGTGTGGGCACAGGTGATGGCATGTGTTGATACTGTATTTATTGGTATTGCTGTTGTTAGGCCTGCCCACATCACGGTAATCACTGACATTGTATTCACCCATTTCAACATTCCCCCCTCTAGCTGATTCATCAACCACCCTATCCTCCTCATCTGTCATGACAGTTATGTTATTAGAAAGTCTGTGTGTGTGTGTATAGTGTCTTTTTCCCTAGCTATGTGCATACTACCTGATGTGAGGATGGCATTTTTACATGAGTAAACCCCCACTTGTAGGAAACCATATAACAGAAGTACAGCAATGAGAATTGGCATTAGTGACGTGAATAGTTGTGATACCCATATGGGGAGGCATGAAAAGATACAATGCAACCAGTCCTGCTCAGGGACACCTCCCTCCTTCATGTTGGCTTGCAGACGATGCAGCTCTTGGATAGCATAGGCTAATGTCCAGTTGTCCAGGTCATTTCCGGGAATAAACCTACAACAGAAAGCACTAATCTTGGAGCACACCCAACCCTCCATAGCAATCATCAAGTCCAACACGTACCGATGTTGCATCACCATGAGGCGGATGACTCTCCATTCCACCATGATTTCATTTAGGCCAAACTCAGTATTGTTGATCATCTTTATCATCTCCCATCTTGTTATTTTTAACCTGGGAATGTATGCTTTTGTTTGCATGGTGAAAAAGGGTATTGACCTTCTGGCGTTTACTTGAGCCTCAGTGAACAGTCTGACCTCTTCTGGAATGTACTTGTACTGAGCCTAGCCAAAATACTCAGCACTTCTTCTCCTTTGAGCATGATGCAATAGAGTTGTTTTCTTCTGTAACGAATGTTGAGACAACTCAGACAGGGATAACCAGGGTGGAGGTGTGTATAGTCATGAGAGTGCAGAGGCCACCCATTCCGAGGACAAGCTGGGTGTAGGCAAGATACCCATATTGCCAGTAGTAATCCATCAATGTGGAGGTGCCCCATTGCAGATCTGGTATGTGCATTAGCATGCTGTAATTCTCATTGCTGCCCAATGGTAAGAAGAGAATAAGCTTTATTCGATTTTTGGCACATAAAAATCATGAAAGCATACATATTCATTTATATACATATTACAAAGTTTTTGATTTCCATATTTCATATACCATTTACTAAAAACATCATAAAAATTTCTATTTAAAATATTAAAAACAAAGCAATTCATACAGTACATTGATTGTTAGGAGCTATTGAGACATTAAGTCATATTTATAGTACATAACATTAATATTGGCCTTCTAATTTTTAGTGCATATAAGTAATGTTACAGGGACGCTCTATCATTACTAATCGGTGAGCTCCAAGTCGTGTTGTTTCCTACGTTTAATTATTTTCTTTAAGAAAGAGGCAACATTTATAATTATACATTCATTATCTAAGAATTGAAGGGCAATATAGGCTGGGCGACATTGTCGAAGCCCCCATATTTTTAAGATCGGTATTATCCATTTTCTCCTCAAATCGTTGTAAAATTTACAAAACAAAGTGACATGCATTGTTGATTGTACTGATAAATTGTCACACGGGCAAATGGATACGTTTTTGGACCAATCATTGACTGTTGGGAAGGTAACCAATCTATGAAAAATATTCATCCTGAAACGGGTAAGAACAAATCTGTCGTATCCCTTTATGGTATTTTGGAGATACATTTGCATATTAGGAGAAGAAGTTATCATCAGGTTTGAGAGGACGGTAGATTTTGTCGCCTCATTCATGAATCTTAAATTCTCCATATGTTGTATACATTGTTTTTTGAATTCTTTACCTGGGATACGGCTGAATGACTCAGGATTGTAAAAATATTCTGGTTTCCCTAAGTCTGTCATAAAATCTCTTATGTATCTTATCCACTCTATCTCTAGGGAATGTTCTAACCTCAGAGCGTCCTGCAGCACCATCTGACTGAGTTTATTGTTTTGTGACTTCCAGATACGGTGCCATAGGATTGCTGGCTGGATTTGTATGGTGTCAGATATATAAGGAACTCCTAGCTCCGAATGACAGATATAGGTGGAAGTGGAACAAGGGACAGCTAGTAGATACCTAAGAAACGCGTTTTCCACTTTCTGTATCACAGATACGTTGCAGTGGCCCCATAATCCTGCCCCATATAATGCTACACTTGTGCATTTAGCCTTGTAAATCTTTATTAATTCGATTAGGGGTCTCTTACCTAACTTTTGTGAGAAGGTGACAAGGGCTGATGTTGTTCTCATAAACAAGAGTTTTCTGGTGTCAATGGCTTGACCCTAAGAACCCTTGTCAACTATTAATATCCCTAAGTAGGGATAGGTAGAGGTGTTTAACAGATTCCTCCCATTTAAAAAGATGCCCTTCTTTTTCTTGCCCCCTCTGCCACAATGCATCACATATGTTTTTGTGGCATTTATCTTTAAATCAATATTTTCCATAAAAACATTGTAGGAAACTAATGCCTTCTGCAATGCCAGTGGGGTCCTAGCCATGATTACGGCATCGTCCGCATAAAGAAATGCGGGAATGCGTCTCTTCTCCGTATTCAAATGCAGTTGGGGTACGTCCTGGCATCCCTCTAATAGTTCAAACAGATACGACCCGCACATCTATTTACTCAAAGTTCATTAGTCTAGTTTTTCGGGGTGCTATCTTGGCAAGTGCTATGTCCTAAGCACAGTGAAAATACATTAGATTGCTGATATCCGCATATCAGTCCCAGGATGCAACCACCACATGTGAGATGAAAGACATCGTAAGCCAAAAAGTTTTTCATTCTTAATCGTTTTAATCAATTTCCTTATGAAGTTTATTGTCCATTTAGATAAATTGGTGAAACATGATTCTTCCGATATTCAAATGCATGTATAATGCGTCAGCGAAACCGCTAGGAATGGGTTGCATCCTGGGACTGATATGCGGATATCAGCAATCTAATGTATTTTCACTGTGCTTAGGACATAGCACTTGCCAAGATAGCACCCCGAAAAACTAGACTAATGAACTTTGAGTAAATAGGTGTGCGGGTCGTATCTGTTTGAACCATTTATCACACGATGTCCTAACCGACCCAGCACCCGCGAATGATCTGGATGACTACGCTCACCAATATCTATTCATCGAAGAAGATAATCGTTATTGTGAACTTTTGCACTCTTTTATGTTTAGTTTCAATACATCGGAAAAAATATTTAGAGGGAACAATGGGTGATTTTGGTGTTTAAGTGGAGATGGTCACATGTAAACAGTGGGAGGTTTTTGCTTTTAAGTATTTTTTTTATGTTGATGAATGTACACGTGACATTGGAGGGCGTGACAGTGGGGGTTTAAACTTCTGTCGATTCCTAGCGGTTTGAGAACTCTCTTTAAACCTGCAAGGGCGGACACTGACGAACGCCTTTGAATCCGAAGTTAGAAATTTTGAAGGTATGATTGAGATACAATGTCACACCCCTCGCTGAGTCATATAGGGGCTTCATAACAATATGATTATGATCGCGTGTTTATTGGGGCTGTTTTTCTTTAAAGTTAAGGGTGTTGAGCAAACAGTGGACTCAATTGTGCATGGAAACGGGGGATTAAGCATTGGTTAATGTTTTTTAATTTCAGTTTATGATCATTTATTTTGTAGAAATTGTTTATGATACGATGTATTTTCTCTTCATTTCATAGTTACCCCTGACGAAGGCCGAAAGGCCGAAATGCATTGGGTTAAATATTTATAACGAAATGTGCTTACCCGACATGCTGTACTAAAGGCTGACGCATTATACATGCATTTGAATATCGGAAGAATCATGTTTCACCAATTTATCTAAATGGACAATAAACTTCATAAGGAAATTGATTAAAACGATTAAGAATGAAAAACTTTTTGGCTTACGATGTCTTTCATCTCACATGTGGTGGTTGTATCCTGGGACTGATATGCGGATATCAGCAATCTAATGTAATCCCTCTAATAGTGCCATTTCTAGGCCATTGGTGTATAAAGTAAACAGAAAAGGTGCCAGGATGCACCACTGTCTTACCCCTCTTCTTACCTGGAATTGGGAGGTACATTCGCCTTTAGATCCATACCGTACACATGCTGTTGCGTTATTATAAAGGGCTTTCAAGAAATCAATTAAAGATGCCTCTATCCCCATATTTATTAAAATACTCCATAATTTCTCATGGGAAACGCAATCGAAGGCAGTGGAGAGGTCCACAAAGGCCAGATGTAAATTCCCCCTCCCTGCCTTCGTGTATTTACCCATTAAAATGGCCAAGTTGAGCCCCTGATCTATTGTGCTCAGCCCTTCCCGGAAGCCAAATTGTAGGTCTGAGAGTATATTTTTTTATTTTGCTCATATTTGTAATCGAGATAGGAGTATCCTTCCTGCTACCTTTCCCAAAGAGTCTAATAGGGAAATAGGTCTGTAGCAGGAGGGGTCCTGCCTATCACCTTTTTTGTAAATGGGGACCATGATGGACTCAGACCAGCTTTTAATTAAACCCCTCGAGGCGGCTGCGTTAAGGACGCATGTCAATAATGGAGCCCAGAGGTCGCTGTTATGCTTATATATGTCAACGGGTACCCCATCGGGTCCAGGAGCTTTGCTTCCTTTCCTTTCTTTTAATGCTATTTGTACTTCCTTTAAAGAGAAAAATACCTCAATCGGGTAAATCACCCTATCATTAGGAGGAGAAGATGTTAAGTCTTCTCTGTTTATAATCACCTGTGGTTGTCCAAAGATTTTAGTGAAGTGACTCACCCACTGGTGTTCATCAATCGCTGCCTCCAAAGATGGTTTACCCTCGGGGCATAAAAAAGGGGATCTGATTACTTTCCAAAAAGCCCTTCTATCTTTTAGTAGACTAGCCCTATGCATGTCTTCCCATAGGGAATTTTTTATGGCCCTTTTCCTTGATTTTATGGCCTGGTTGTAAATTTTCCTGGCTTGTTGGATTTTAAGTCTGTCTGCTTCGGTGTTATGTATGGCTTTTTTTAGGGCTCTGTGAGCCTTTGTACAGTTGGTATCAAACCACCTGACTTTCTTATTATCACCCCTTTTTTTATCTCTGCCTTCAAGCTGTTTTTTATGCTTGTGGTTATGTGTAAAAAATTTACTAGGACCAACTCTTGGGGAGTACTTTCATTTAAACATTTCATAATTGAATCTAGCGCCTTATCTACCACTAATTTTGTTATTTTGTCTGGATCTACCATTTCCCACTTTAGTGAAAAACCATTTGATCTGTCAATATCCAAATTATTACAAATATGGGTCAAATTTTTATTTTTATTTTTCGTATGTTGATTAAAATTTTGGATTAAGATTCTCACTGTTTGTGGGAAGTGGTCACTGATGGCTATATTATGCACTTCGAATCCAATTACGCTATGTGAGAGGTGATTTGAGATTAAAATAAAATCTATAATAGAACTCAAGCCTCTCCCATTGAAAGTTTGCGAAAAAGGAATGGGTGGTGAGACCATATTATTGGCAAAGCCCAGATCCAGTGTGAATATATTCTCATTCAGAGCGTTGCCATAAGCGTTATGTGGAAAGTGAGTCAGATAGCATATTTCCTCATCCATCAGGCCACACGTCGGATCGTTGTTATATGGGCATATGTTAACGTTAAGTCCCCACCCCATACAAACTGTACGTTTCCAGAGCATTGGGTCTGTATATTTTGCAAGGCATGTTTTAGTTGGTTCATTTTATCTGTCAATTTTTCCTTAGCGATGTTGTTATAGAAATTCACTATAGTTATATAATTTTTACTCTCCTTGCTCAGTGTTATAATTTGGTAGTTGGGTTCAGATATTTCAAACTTGATTCTTTTTATTGACAGCAAATTTGAAACCTAGATGCATAGACCCCCCCTTTGATCTCCCCGACTTTGACGGGGTGGCTGGGGTATGGTAGGTTTTAAAACCGTCTATGTGTATTTCCTTCTGAGCCCAAGTCTCCTGGAGACAGAGAATATCGGCTTTCCTTACAAAGTCTAGAAAAAGATCATTTTGTAGTTTGGAAGATAGTCCCGCTATATTCCAAAATGTAAACTTTACAATCCCCTCATTATCTGGAGGTGATATGAATGGTTGGGTCTCTAATTCGACTGACTTTGACTCGTGTGGAATAGGATTTGGATCTACCTCACTATTATGAATTGGTCTAAGATCTTCAAGTTGGGCTATTATATTAAACCTCCGCCCATGCATGCTATTACCTTGGGGTTCTTGAGATTTTTCCAAACCAGTTATCACCATTTGATGTAGTCAGTCTAATTCCTCAAGGGGGGAAAGTGACCTAAAACGATTGCTTACTGGAACATTATATATTGGCCTGGGCATACCCTCGGGCTGACCTAATTCCTGTACCAGAAAAAATGGGCGATAGAAATGACCCAAGGGGAGAACATTAATCCCATCTTCCATTCTATTTCTACCCCCATTCCCCAGAATCCTTTCCACTAACCAAGGTGAGCGGAAAGTGAGTACCACACAATCGCCTACAAAGGGTTTCCTAGCTATACCTACCCACCCCACCCTACGCGCCATCTTAAACTCCTCAAACAGGCTCGTTGAGTGTCCCACTTTTCTCCTTAACGAACAAGTTACTTACCTTCGGTAACGATGTATCTGTAAGAAACATTAGTTAGTTAGATTCCTCACCTTAGAATATCCCCAGGCGTCAGACTGGATCCGGAAGATTTTTCGTCAGCAATACCCCTTGCGCGTCGCTAGGCGTCGTCTGCGGCTCCGCGTCCGTCGTCGGCGTCGTGCGCCGGGATGACGTCGTCGGAGTACTTAGACGCCGCCCTCGCGCGCTGACGTCAGTTCTTGTACATAGCCTTCCGCGCCAGGAACGCAGAGCCATGCAAAGACCGACACTGGTGCCAAAAATAAAATCTAGGGCCCTGAAAGGGATAGCCTTAACCCTAGATGTCAGTTCGCAGAACGGGGAGGATGGGAGGGTCGGTGAGGAATCTAACTAACTAATGTTTCTTACAGATACATCGTTACCGAAGGTAAGTAACTTGTTCATCTGAAAGAAACACGTTAGTTAGATTCCTCACCTTAGAATAGATACCCAAGCAATACCATCCCCGGTGGTGGGTCTGCGAACCAAGATCACACCAGAAAGTCCTGGAGGACAGAACGGCCAAAGAAGCCATCCCTCCGGACTTGGCTGTCAAGGCAATAATGCCTGGCAAACGTGTGTAGCGAAGCCCACGTCGCCGCCTGACAGATGTCCTGCAAAGGGACTCCCCGTCCCAAGGCAGTAGTAGCCGCCGTGGCCCGAGTAGAATGGGCGCGCAGCCCAACAGGAGGGTCCTTTTTAGCCAAGGAATAGCAAATTTTTATACACAAAACGACCCACCGAGAGATGGTTCGTTTGTGCACAGCTTTCCCCTTCTTAGCGCCCACGTACCCAACAAAAAGCTGGTCGTCCACCCGGAACTGTTTTGTGCGGTCCAGATAAAAGGAGAGCGCACGTTTTGGGTCCAGACGGTGGAGCCTCTCTTCCTCTTTGGAAGGATGCGGAGGCGGAAAGAAGGTGGGCAAGGTGACAGACTGCCCAAGGTGAAATGGAGTCACCACTTTAGGAAGAAAGGAGGGACGAGGCCGAAGGACAACCTTGTCCGGATGAACAGATAGAAAAGGAGGCTTTGAAGATAAAGCCTGGAGCTCACTCACCCGTCTAGCCGAGGTGATGGCTACCAGAAAAGCAGTCTTTAGAGTTAGAAGACGAAGAGGGCAATTGTGAAGAGGCTCGAAGGGAGCGCACATCAGGAATGTCAATACCAGATTCAAGTCCCACTGAGGCATTACAAAAGGGACAGGAGGGAACGTGTGTGTAATGCCTTTGAGAAAGCGTGTAACCACAGGGGACTTGAAAAGAGAAGGCTGATCAGGAAGCCGCAAGAAGGCGGAGATGGCAGCAAGATAACCTTTCAGGGTGCCCAGGGCAGAGCCCTGCCGGGCCAGAGAAAGAAGGAAGAGGAGAACCTCAGAAAGAGGGGCGGAAAGGGGATCCACAGCCTTTGCTGTGCACCATGCCACAAATTTGTTCCACCGGCAGGCGTATACCGACTTTGTGGAGGGACGCCTGGCTGCCAGAATGATATCACAGACTTCAGGAGGCAAGTCAAATGGCATCAACTGCCGCCGCTCAATCTCCACGCATGGAGGTGGAGGCTGGACAGGTTCGGATGGAGGACCGTCCCCTGCTGCTGCGACAGAAGATCCTCCCGAAGGGGCAGACGTATCGGGGGATCGGTCAACAGACTGAGTAGCTCGGGATACCAGTATCTTCGTGCCCAATCCGGAGCCACCAAGATGACTTGGGCCCGGTCGTGCCTGATCTTCTTCAGCACTCTGGGCAGAAGTGGTATAGGCGGAAAGGCGTACAACAGACCGCAACTCCACTCGTGACGAAAAGCGTCGCCGAGCGAGTGCCGCCTTGGAAATTCCAACGCGCAGAACTGCTGACATTGCGCGTTCTCTTCGGTGGCGAATAGATCTAACCAAGGCTCTCCCCACTGCTGAAAGAGGCCTTGCGCCACTTCGGAGTTCAGACGCCATTCGTGATCCATCATGCACCGGCGGCTGAGTTCGTCTGCTCTGGCGTTCAGAGAGCCCGCCAGATGTTGAACCACCAGGGTGACGCCCTGGTGTTCCAGCCATGTCCAGAGGCGCAGAGCCTCCTGACAAAGGGTCCACGACCCCACCCCGCCCTGTTTGTTGCAGTACCACATGGCGGTGGTGTTGTCCGTGAACACCTGCACGACACTTCCCCTGACAGAGGGAAGGAAGGCTTTCAGTGCAAGCCGGATCGCTCTCAACTCCAACAGGTTGATGTGGAGACGAGACTCCGCTGGAGACCAGAGGCCTCTGATCTCCGCCTCTCCCATATGGCCACCCCATCCCAGGAGGGACGCATCCGTCACTACGACATGCTCTGGTTGGGGAAGGGAGAGGCTCTTGCCCTTGACCCACTCGCGGTCCGTGAGCCACCACTGCAACTGTTGTGCAGTGCCCTCCGAGATCAAGACATGGTCGGACAGGTTGCCGTGATGCTGGGCCCACTGAAACTTCAGGTCCCACTGCAGAGCCCGCATGCGCCGCCTGGCGTGATGCACTAGTAGGATGCAGGAGGCCATCAGCCCCAGAAGCCGCAACACTAGCCTGACCGAAACCCGGGATAGAGGCCGAAAGATGGGAATCAGGGCCCGTATATCCCGGACCCGCTGTTCCGGTGGATGGACCCGGAACCGCGCCGAATCGAGAACCGCTCCGATGAAGAGGAGCTCCTGAGAGGGACTCAGGTGTGACTTCGGCACATTGATGGAAAACCCCAGCAAATGCAGGAGATCCGCCGTAGTCTGGAGGTGGGAGACGACTGCCTGGGGCGAGCCCGCCTTCAACAACCAGTCGTCGAGATAGGGGAAGACTGGAACCCCTGATCTGCGCAGATGAGCTGCGACCACCGCCATCACTTTCGTGAACACCCGAGGGGCACTGGTGAGGCCGAAGGGGAGCACGGTAAACTGAAAGTGCTCTTGGCCCACCGTGAACCGCAGGTAACACCGGTGGGCCGGCAGGACGGGGATGTGGAAATAAGCGTCCTGCAAGTCCAACGCTACCATCCAGTCTCCAGGGACTAGGGCAGCTAAAACCTGAGCCAACGTTAGCATCTTGAACCTTTCCTTTCGGAGGAAGGCATTGACGTTCCGGAGGTCCAAGATAGGGCGTAGGCCCCCCTTGCCCTTCTTGGGAACCAGAAAGTAGTGGGAATAACAACCACGACCTACTTCTGGACTCGGAACGCGCTCGACGGCCCCCTTGGCCAAGAGAGCCGAAACTTCCTCGCGGAGAAGATCCAAATGATCCCCCGAGATACGGTGGTGCTGCGGTGGCATGGCTGGAGGGGTCGTCTCGAAGGGGAGGGAGTAGCCCCTTCGGACGATTTGCAGCACCCACCTGTCCGATGTTATGGACCGCCAGTGGAGCAGGTGATGGCGAACTCTGCCGCCCACTGGCGTGGTATGGGCCTGAAAGCTCGGACTAGGAAGGCTTTGAGGCGGATGCTGCCGGGGTGGATGTGGGCTGACCACGTCGGCCTCCATTTCCGCCACGGCGGAAGCCACGTCCGCGACCGCGCGCAGGTTGGTTCTGCGGCCGGTGGCTTTGCGGACGTGAGGAGGCGCCCCTTCCTTGGCCGCGAAAGGGGCGAAAAGCGGAGGTGTGCGCCCGTGGAGCCGCGAGGCCCAAGGACTTGGCCGTAGCCCGGGAGTCCTTAAAGCGGTTCAGCGCACTGTCCGCCTTCTCACCAAACAGGCGAGTGCCATCAAAGGGCATGTCCATGAGGGTTGTCTGGACATCCCCGGAAAATGACGTGGACCGCATCCAGGCGTGGCGGCGGAGCGCCACCGTGGTGGAAATCGCCCGACTCAGCGAGTCCGTGGTGTCAAGCCCACATCGTATGGCGTGCCGTGCTGCATCCCTCCCATCGGCCAAAGCCTGGGTAAGACGCGTCCGGACCTCCTCCGGACACAGGGGCAGCACGTCCTCCACCGTATCCCACAGGGAATGGGAATAACGGTCCAAGAGACAGGCGGTATTTAAGGACCGCAGGCCCAAACTAAGGGACGAAAACAGTTTCTTGCCGAACTGCTCGAGTCTCTTGGAATCCCGATCCGGCGGAGCGGTCGGGAAGGAGGATTGGGAAGTAGAGGCCTGGATAACCAGACTCTCGGGGGTGGGGTGTTGGGACAGGAAACTGGGGTCGCCCGGAGCAGGGCGGTGGCGCCTGGCAACGTTCCTGTCCACAGGAGGAACTGTGGAGGGCTTGGACCAGGTGCCCTGCAGAACGTCAGTGAGGGCCTCGTTGAACGGCAGCAGAGGCTCAGTGGAGCTTGCTGAGGTTTGAAGCACCTCAGTGAGGATGTTAGTCCTCACAGCCACGGCAGGCAACTCGAGCCCAAGGGCCTCAGCCGCCTTGCGCAGCACCACAGAAAATGCCGCACCCTCCTCCGAAGCCACGGTCGGAGGAGAAGTGAATCCAGTGTCTGGCGAGGTGTCCAGCCCACTGGCCTCCCCCAGTTCATCTGCCCAGTCCTGAGAAAGCTGTGACCGAACAGCCAGAGGGTCCTCGAACCCCTCCCAGTCGCCCCCTTCTTCCGATTCCTGATAAACAGGAGGAATGATCGGAACCGGACTGTAGAGATGGTAGGACTCAAGCGGCGTCGGATGCGGCGTCGGCGGACGCCGTGCCGGCGTCGGGTCCGGATGAGGGCTAAACCGGGGTGTCGGCGTCACAGGCGTCGGCGGCGCCGGTGACGGCGTCGGTGGTTCAGGCGTCGGCGCCGGTGGAGGAGTGACTAGGTCAACCGGCGTTGACTGGGGCCCAGGCAAGGGCCCCGCGGGGACCTGCGGCGTCGAGACCGGAGTCGTCGACGGCGCCGGGGCCGGAGCCGCCGGCACGCGAGGTCGCCCAGTCGAGTCCGCGGGGCCCGAAGGCGCGCCAGCGGGCGTCGACGGCGGGGCCAGGCTCCTCATGGCCGAGAGGAAGGCACTGATCTCCGCCGGCGCCGCGTCAGCCCCAGGGACCGGAAGGTATGGGGGCGGACGCGGCACCTGCGGCTCCGCTGGAGCCGCGGGGGTGGAACCACCCTGACCCTCGGCCGAGTCGCGTGACCGGCGAGGGGAGTCCGAAGAGCGATGTCGCCTGTTGGACTTCTTGGAGCGTTTGGACTTACCCGACGACTTGGAGCCGGACGAGCGATGGCGTCGGCTAGGGCTCCGCGAGCGATCCTTGGACCTCCTCCTGGACCGGGATCGCGCACGACGCGGAGCCGAGTGGCGAAGCTCGAGAAGCTTGCGGGACCGCTCCCGCCTAGCCTTCGAAGTCAGGGCCTGACAGTCGTTGCACGACTCCGCGTCGTGGTCGGGGCCTAAGCAGTAGAGGCACCGGCGGTGGTGATCGGTCACCGACATCAGTCGATGACAATCCTCACAAGCCTTGAACCCAGGCATCCTACCGGCACCAGATGTCGACAGACAAGGATCAAAAATGATCAAAAAAGTTTTAGTCAAAAAAGACTAAAAGGGGTAGCTCTCCCGGATCTGCGCTTACTGGCGCGGAAAAAAGAAGAACTGACGTCAGCGCGCGAGGGCGGCGTCTAAGTACTCCGACGACGTCATCCCGGCGCACGACGCCGACGACGGACGCGGAGCCGCAGACGACGCCTAGCGACGCGCAAGGGGTATTGCTGACGAAAAATCTTCCGGATCCAGTCTGACGCCTGGGGATATTCTAAGGTGAGGAATCTAACTAACGTGTTTCTTTCAGATCAGTGAAGTGACTTATTTCTAAGTGATTCACGTGTCTCCTTATCGTGCGATCCTAACTGCGGTACATTAGCCAAGATGACTGTGTGGGGGGTGCAAGCTGGTGGCAAGTCCAAATGGGACTGTTTCGGGTTCAGTGAGTGAAAAGTCTCGGATGGTAGAGTTTCTGATCTGTTTTGATATAGAATTGGATTACTTGCGTTTTTTGGTGGGCCCATTGGTGTTACAATTGGTGTTCTGAGAGAATATCTATTTTGGGTACTTTGTGAGCCTCCAGACCGAACTACTTGCTGCTGAGATTGACCTGGATTCCCGTGATTCCTCACTTCATTGTTATTATGTTGAACATTTAGATGAGAAATGTCCCCGCCGACTTTATTGTCCAAAAGATTTTTCAGCTGTGCCTCTACCTGATTTAGTCTTTCACCAATATTCTCAAATACTCCTCTTACATATAGATCTAGATTTCTTTTAACTAGAGCGAGACTTTCCACTCTGTCGCCCTTGTTGCTCTGCTCTGGAATATTCCCTTTTGGATCAAGTATTAGTGCCGTATCATGGTTTACTAACCCTTGTTGCTTTGCAGAAATACATCTTCCAGCTTTACTTTCTATATTAGCTGTTAGTTTTCCAGAGACAGCCTTTCCGTTTTTGCCCAAAGATTTTCTGACTATTTTTTTCTTCCTCTTTGTAGGGGGAGAGGTGGTTGAATCTGGAGCACTATGAATAATATCATCTACCACTCTTTGAATACAACCGTTCACTGGTGTGCTGTCTAATCGGCCCCCGTTTAATGTAGCATCTTGTGCAGGGTTAGTTTGTTGAGCAGTCTCTCCAATATTTAGTGTCCCGGCCGCCAATGTCTGTTCGACTGATGTGATCTGTTTTTCTAATGCACCCATCGCCCCTGTCAAATACGTTAGGAGGGTCTGTGTTTTGGGCTTCTTAAGATCTTTCCCCTCCAGTGGGTCATTAGTCAGAGCTTTTCTTTTGCCCATGCTAGATGATGAATGTCACTTGCAATTACTTCGATTGGGCTACCCCACTTACGCGTCAATATTTGCAGTAATATGCACGAAAGATCCCAGCCCCACACGTAAAGGATTGGCTAATATAATACACGCTGCCCCTTTACTGGACGACAATGTGTTAGCTCAAATAGTCCTACCGTGCGTCCTGGATGTTGTAGGGATAAGAGAACATCTCCAAGCTTTCCACGAGGGTAGGCCCAGCCCGGCCTCAGACGGCCCCTGACGGGCAAGGACGGGCCCGCCCTTGGCCCGGGCTTCGCCCGGGCGCTGCCCGCACGCGTCCTGCGCTGCGGTGCACCTGTGGCGGTTTTACACTCCCCCGCGCTGCCTGGTGAAGTCAGAGGCAAGCGCCAGGGGTGGGCTGCTGGGTATTGTAGTTTTCCTGGTTGCCAGCCGTTCCCCTCACGGCGATCCTCGAGTTCCTGGCGCTCAGCTGTTTCTACCCTTGCTGGCCGTTCCCCTCACGGCGGAGATCAGGTAGGTATGTATCAAGAGTATCAGGATCAGTTACTAGTGCGTCCCGCGCTGCGGTGCACCTGTGGCGGTTTTACACTCCCCCGGCGCTACCTGGTGAAGTCAGAGGCAAGCGCCAGGGGTGGGCAGCTGGGTATTGTAGTTTTCCTGGTTGCCAGCCGTTCCCCTCACGGCGATCCTCGAGTTCCTGGCGCTCAGCTGTTTCTACCCTTGCTGGCCGTTCCCCTCATGGCGGAGATCAGGTAGGTATGTATCAAGAGTATCAGGATCAGTTACTAGTGCGTCCCGCGCTGCTGTGCACCTGTGGCGGTTTTACACTCCCCCGGCGCTGCCTGGTGAAGTCAGAGACAAGCGCCAGGGGTGGGCTGCTGGGTATTGTAGTTTTCCTGGTTGCCAGCCGTTCCCCTCACGGCGATCCTCGAGTTCCTGGCGCTCAGCTGTTTCTACTCTTGCTGGCCGTTTCCCTCACGGCGGAGATCAGGTAGGTATGTATCAAGAGTATCAGGATCAGTTACTAGTGCCCAATGGTATAGTTCCTTTGCCTCTGCTACATAAAGAATACAACATAAGTTTCCGTACAATTAGGGATTGCCCCCTTCCCCTCTTCCCCTCTTAAGGCAAACTTAAGACAAAATCCTAACTTCTGTGAATACCAAAAGTAGTACGTTCAGGATTTTGTCTTAAGTTAGTTCTGTGAATCGGCCCCTGGGTGTTCAGAGAAGTCTTGTCCTGGTGCAGCGCAAATAATGCCTTTTGAGACGAGGCTACAAAAATCAGTTCAGAATTTGCTTTAGTTAAGCGATTGGCCTTGTAAAACAGTCTTTGAAAGCTCTGATCGAAGAAATGGCATACTGCTGCCCTGTTAGTGCACTTGTTGTTTCGATCGCAGACCTGTAGAATAAATGCTGCAGATTATAGCTTGGAAAAAACAAATTATTAGGCAGTTTTGGAACACTCCTTTGTTTCTAAATAGCATTATCTTATGGGAGGCAAATGTTTCTCAAAAGGGATGGAGATGATATAATTTTAGGGTAACAGTGGGGTTTCAACTTAATTTTAGTAAGTGCTAGAATTTGGGGGAATATTGAGACACTTAAACTCTTTTAAGGCCATCCATATCATGGCCCCCCACCTAGCTACAGCGGGGACAGTAATCTTCCCTGTGGGCTGCTTCGCTTAAAAGGTGTGATATTCTAACTAGTGCAGTTTTGTCCTTTTGACCTGCATGAGCAGCATTCAATTGTGAGGAGAGGGGATGTTTAATTTTAGGCTAATGTTTGCACTGACACGTGCGCATCCCTTGGGTCTGTGCACATGGCATGGAACAAGGTTTCTTTCTAATTGGGCTGAGTTACTGCGTAACACCCTTCTTCTGGAAGGGTTGAGAATCTTTGAGCCGTCCAGGGGGGTGGTTACCTTTGGTTTTGGGCATTGCTAAAGTTAACAAGGTATACTTGAGGTTGTGGGTGGACCCCTGTGGGACCCTGCAGGGGAAAATGCCTGGCACTATTTTGGTTTGCGGTGTTTTCTTGGAAAGAGTTGGGGTCTCATTGTGACTTTTATGTGTGCGGCCTAATGGAGGGGGTGCAACTGACTTCAATGAATTTTACAAATGGGAGGCTGCAGCTGTTGTGGCCATCACTGGACTACGGTCTCTATGACTTGGGTGAGGCCATGGCTGGGGTCAGACGATAATGAGGTCCAGTTTATATCATTTTGACCAGCTGGGCACGTTTGGTGAGCCTATCCCTGCACCCCGGGTGTGGGCTGCTAAAGTCATTTGTGGAGACCCTTTCCTTTCCACCGCTCCCCTCTCCCTTGGACCCAGGATGTTCCAATTTTGCCACACTTGCCGGAAAACAGAGGTTTCCCACCTGGCTTATCTAATGGGCAGACCTTGGATGTTTTGGAAGATTTAAGGGGAGAGGAGGAGGCAGAATGTTCTGCCCACAATGGGAGTCAGGAGGGCAGCCAAAGCTTGACGTACTGTAAGTGAACCGAATTGGCTACTCGCCTGGCAGGATTCTTTCCACTGACTTGGTGCCAGATTTGTGCATGGCTGGCGGAGTTCTATGGCCTTCTTAAAAACTCCTTACTCCAAATGTATGGGAAGCCTGGCTTCTGCCACTGGAGTAGTTGCCTTGTTTTTGGAACTATAGGAGGGCCTCCATTTGGTGGTAAACCCTGAGGCGGGTGAGACTTACATAGCCCAATCAAAGTAGGACTTGGGTGAGAGGTCCTGGGTGCCTCTTTTTATGTACCAGTGGGGGCCTGCCCTGCTACCTTGTCAGCCTGTCCTCCCCCCACGGGCGAGGTCAGCCAACCCTTCCCTGGGGGACCACCCATAGAGGGGGGCCCTGCGTCTCCTACAGACACCCAGATGGCCGCCTCTAGCATGGACTCCTGGTCGACATAGTATGGCATGTCTGAAGACCCGGTGTGGAGACAGGTAAGGAAATGTGGCTGGGAATGATATGAGGGGGGGTAGTTCATTTAGGGCAATGGTTCTGGACTTATGGCACATTGGTACCCTGCAATTGTGCTAGGGCATTGCCGTCACAGACAGTCACCTCACCTTGACGTAACTGGGGATCCGGTCCATGCTAGACTGAACTCCCTGTTTGTTGCAGCGATTGCTGTGTGCTCAGCCACCCACCCGGTAGGGTGGGTGCAGCCTGATTTTCTTGAAGCTGATTGGGTGATGCAGGTGCAGTGTTCTGAACTTGGCTTCAGAGGTGGCTGCTTTGTGGGTACTTTCCCTGCACTATTCCGTTCCGGTCGTGGTATATTTTTAGGCGGCACCTGTTGGCTGTATGGACTATTCTGGGTCAGCAGTGAACTCTATGAGGCCAGCCTGAGCCCAGCCTCCCTGACCTCGGCCACTAGGACTGCACGGATACCCTCTGGGGTCCATATGCAGAGCTCCCCTTGAGACGGGTGCCATTTGGATATTCACGGCTAACACGGCCTCATCGAGGGTGGTCTTTTTCAACTTCTGTTGGACCAGTTTGGCGGTGTCTTGCTGGGCCTGCTCCTGCTTCTCCCTGTCTTTCTCCTGTATCTTCCGGTGATAGTGCAATATGAGAGCCTGTATTTCCTGCTAGGGTTTGGTGGCTAACCCTATGACGCTATCTAGTCCAATATGGATCTCTGTGAGTAATCCCCTCTTGAGGATGTGTAGAAGAATGCAACCTGGGGACTCATGTCAGTCCAGAGCTGTCCTGTCTCCTGCCCTCACCGTTCTCTCATTCTGTCTAGGAACTCAATGATGGTCTCTCCAGGTTTCATGCTCTCTGACATTAATTCTCCTATGGCTGGGCAGTGAGGGAATAACTCTTTCAGGGCCGTCCAGATCGGGAGTCTGAATGAATTAAATGCAGCCCTGTCATGCTTGGTGTTAATGAGTGTGACTGCTGGGATGCGGGTTAGGGAGAACACTGTGTCGGTCTTCTCTCCATTTGGCTGCTGAGCAGACTGTTGATGTCACTTATAGCATCGTTTATACCCATGGTGTTCTTTTCAAAGCAGGAGTTCCATTTTTAGCCCTGTACATCAATGGGAGCAGTTTGTTCCTGAGCCCCTCATTGTCCTTCTGTGCCCAAAGCATGTAGCTGGTTCCTACTGCACCTTTCTGAAGTAGCGAAACAATCCTGGCTCGGGCAGCTCTGTTGGTTCCTCCCCAACGTAGTGCTCCCATCGTCTCAAGCATTTCTGCATGTGGGATGTTCCCCTCCATGCTAGATGTAGTCTTCCGCAATGGCCATGTCCTCAGGTTTGAAGGAACCCTCTTCTGGCCAAGGATGATCATACTGGTGGCCCTTTCTTTCAGTCCAGCAGCCCAGTAGATGTCAAAAAGGCTGTGCGAAGGCCTCAACCTCTTCTCTGGATATTATCTCTCTAGAGGTTGTCCTGTCTGACCACTGCGTTCGGGGGGAGCAGCAGATGTCCTCATCATCCCTCTCCTTGTGCTGTTTAAAGGTGCCATGCAGCTCCTTCTGCGTCTCAATTGTGTCTCTGTCGGGCTTTCCGGGCTACCTATATGCTGGTCAGCCCCTCTCCTACGTCGATGGCCCAGTGATGTGTGGGCTGCGGTTAGGGGCTTTCCTCCCGACTCATCCCTGGGTTCATCCCTATATGGAGCCTGAGGCCGAGCTCCTGTTACCTCCGGGGGAGGAGGAGTTGTTCCTTCCCCTTGCTGGACTTCCCAGGTAATAGCTCTCTCTCTTTCTTTATCCTTAAATCTTGTCTTTCCACTAACTCTCACCTGGGTTGCCTCCTTCTCTCTGTGCTATGTGATGTTCTTCTAGGCAATGTCTTGGCCTCAATCTCACTACTTGATGCTTCCTCATGCCATAGGCCTGCATAGGTGGAGTGTAGCCACAGCTCTCCCTTCAGAGCCGGATGTTGTGCGACTGGTGCTTCTTTCTTCTCCTCCACTTGTGTAATCACCTTCTAGGAGGGCCTCAAACCTCCCTCTGACCTTATGGTGCCCGGTGGGTCAATGAAGAGCATGCACTCCTTGTTCGGTTCAGACACGCTGGGTCGCGGCTGATTGGTGAGAAGTCGAACCCTGAGGGGACTTGGCACCGGTCTGAGTTGGGGCCGATGGTGCCAAGCTGGAGGAGCCTAGGATCCTCTTTCCCGCCCAGCGGCTTCCTGCCCCGGGGGAGGAGATGATCTAACAGCCCCCTCGACCGGTGGATTGGTGTAACCCAACACAGCGGCAACTGTGATGGCTAGCATTAGTAAGAGCATATCCCTGCCAGTGTATGGTGGGGGAGGTGCAGATGCCTTATGTAGGAGGCTGGCTTAGTATATGGTGCACACTTATTTAAGTGATGATCCTTGCACTAATCCAGGCAACCCTCTATGGTGATTTTAATGGTCTTTGATAACCTTTTGAAAGCTCTCAAAGTGGTAGCTGTGGAGAGCAACCTTCAGCCTTATCTTGAAGGAGTGTTAAGCAGCTTGTTTCACCAGATTAATCATGTAGTGTAAGTTAAATGAAAAGAGCCACACAGTGTATACATGAAAATATGTCTATTTATTACACAACACTCATTAACACATTAGTATATCTCCTACATGGAGAAATCAACACTAACACAAGAATACTTCAATTGCAATCAGGTATGTAAGCACAAAATACAGAGGTCTCCAGGGGGAGAACAAACCATATACTAAAAAAATGGAATGCGAACTGCTCCCGAAGTCAGGACTTGGACCAGGAAACTAAGTGGAGCTAGAAACACAAGGAACCACCCATGATAAGTTCCCAGGAACCCCACAGAGGTTGTGTGCAGAGTGGAAACCCAACCGCGTGCCCAATAGAAGTCAACGGAGAAGTCGCGGTTTCATTGTTTAAGGACCCTTCCCAGTGCACCCTGAAAAAACCCAGTGGAAGACAGAAGGTTGGAGAGTCATCCAACACATAGATACCCCAGGAACCAGGATATCTACACCAGGAAATCCGGGTCCATAGGTGCGAAGTGCCGCTGGAAACCGACCACAATGGAGGACTTCAGGAAAGATGCCGCAGGAGTAGACTGTGCAAGGGTCCGGTGGAATCCAAGGGTGGATTCTTGAAGTGAAGAACCTGTAACCAGAGGGGACAGGGTTTATGCCACTTGGAGGTGACCAGGAGGCACGGAAGAGCAATGCTCACCGATGTCGCATAGTTTCGAAGCCTTGACGGTGACCTTGTTGCTGCAGCTGTGAGGACCAGGTGACTCTGAAGAAGACTAGGACCTGTGGGCGAGCTGTCCCACATCGGAAGTCGAGAACCAGGGGGTCGGTGTCTGGTCGGAGTACCAACAACCCTCAGCAGCTGCAACTGGCGTGGAAAGCGAAGAAGGAGCAATGTTGGGACTAGCAAGGCCCAAGGGACTCACCACAAGCAGGAGAGTCAGAGCAGGCCCCAAGCAAGCAGGAGAGCCCACTGGAGCAGAAGAAGACCCTTAAGAGAACCCACTGGCCCGAAGGGACAGGAGTTGCAGGACAACCTTGAACAACTCACCAAGAAGGAAGGCCCACGGTGCAGAGGATGTGGTGAGGATGGTGTACTTGGCAGGAAGAGATGCTGGAGGCTGGAGCGTCTTGTAGCCACAATATCTCTGGAGCGCAGAGCCTACAATCCTTGGCAACCACAAGTCAACGTGGTGCACAGGGGGTTCGTTCTAGCGGCTCCGACAGGGGACACTGGCCTCAAAGTTGCAGAGAGGACAGGCCAGGCCTTGAGGGAGTTGCCAAACCATCACCTGTGTTGCTGAGCCTTTCGTGGTCCGTAGCACATCAGGAACAGCAGTCCAGTCAGCTTCGTTGTGGTGCCTTTAGATGTAGGGGAATGACTCCTTCACTCCATGGGAGATTACTTTGGATGTCTTTGATGCCCACAGGTCTGTTGAAGATCCTGGAAGAAGCACTGACACAGATGATGAAGAAAACTTGTAGAACAGCGAGACCAAGAGCAGCAGGAGTCTTCGTTGATGTAGTCTCCGTTCCAGGTGAAGTCGAGCGAAGTCCAAGTGTCCAGACGGTGGAAGAGTGGTTTCAGTCTTGAGTTTTGCCCCACAAAAAATCTGAGGACCCACCCACAGTTAAGTCCTTAAGTACCCTAAGGAAAGGGTTGGAACGACTCAAGGGTCGACAGAGGGAAGGATACTGCCATGTCCTTTGTCCAGTTTCGTGCCAGAGCAGGAGACAAGGGCTCCCCATAACTGATTCAAACTGGAGCATGCGAGGTGGGCACCAAATGTGCCCTTCAAAGCAGTCTGGTGGCACTGGCAAGTTCCCCAACCCCAGCCCTATACACTAAGTCCTGTCTGGGAGGTGGTCACACCTCCCTGTGACAGGAAACCTATTGCTCTACCTTCCCCTGCTCAAGCTTGGCTCAGCATCAGGAGGGCAGAATCGTGTCTGTGGTCGGCAACAGCACTAGCTTGCTGTCAGACCCTGAAAGGTTGATACCAGTAGTACAGGGGAGTAGTTTAGGGGAGCCCCCCAGTACATGGGATCATACTTCCAACACTGGACTTACTGTTGGCGTATGATTCCAGCATGTTTGATACCAACAATGACTGGGTTCTGTTCAGTGCAGCCAGTATATAGTTAGACATCTCATAATGACTGATGTCCACTATTTGTATCTAAATGGCTGACCGCATTTACAAAGCATGGAGAGTCGACTTCAGGGTTTGTAGGGGTGTCCTGCTCCTGCAGGGACACCCTCACACTCATAACCAAGCACCCTGCACTCAGGACTGAAGAGCCTGCCATAGGGCTGACTTATAGGTTTTAAGTGTAGCGACCTCAGATATAAGGAAACGTACAACTGTTGTGAGAGGTGCAATCACCAACTCATTGCGGCTGCAATGGCAGGCCTGTAGTCACAGTTTGAGTGGTCTCTCATGGGTGGCACAATACATGCTGCAGCCCATGAGAGATCCCAGGTATGCCTATGCTCTGGGTATCTTAGTACCACATACTATGGACTTACACAGGTTCACTTGTAGCCAATAGGGGATGTACAACAGTACTTACCATGGTCAATTTAGGGAGAAAGCACAGTGACTGGGGTCCTGATTAGCAGGATCCCAGTCAGACTAGTCAAAAACATACTGACATCAAGAAAAAAGTGAGGGAACCAGGAAAGCAGATCCTACTTTCCTACACCTTACTTATGGATTCAGGGATAGTCTTGTACGCTGGGGCCACCTCGTAGAACCTCTAGCTTAGCCTTCTTATGTCCTGTATACCTGGTCTATATGTGCGTCTTTGTGTGTTCTATGGTGTTGTTATCGAATGTGCCCCCCTCAGGCCAAGGAAATGCATGGGTTTTGGTATGGGTGTGCCACTTGCAGCAGTGTTTCTCTAGTTACCTGGCCTGGGTGGAGAACCTGGCCCAGATTTGGTCTACTGGAGTTTCCATGATGGAATGGAATGCTTATTTGTTTGAAAGTCTTTGCAAAATTGTGATTGTCTCAAGAGTTTTTTAAGTAATCACAATAATACTAATCTGTGTACATAGGGTGGTACCAAAAATCAATCTACTTGGTCTTGAGCTCGAAAATACTGATGCACCAAAAGAATCGATTAACATTAAATAAAGAAAAATTGCAATAAAATAATAGCAACCTTTAACAAAGATGCAAATGTTAGTTCAGAGTAGTACAAGTTGGTTTGTAGCTGTAAACTAGCAATCATGAACCTTTGATTTGAAAAACTGGTTATTATTATCTAAAGCATAGACTTATTAACATATATAATGTAAAGAAGGAGGCCCCCTGCTAGTAGGGTAGGAGTTTCTTAAGGCAGGGCTCAGTAAATCAATGTAATGACTTAAGGCAACAAAGATAATGCAATCACATTATAATTTGTATAATGACCAAGAAAAAATTAAAGAAACAACCAACAATTACTATTTTTATCAAACAAGTACAAAATATATTTTATTGATGATAACAGGAAAAATAAAATGACCCAGCACCACAACATCAATAAATGCATAAATGGAAACATTTAATAGAGACTTAAAAGGTTGACAGAAAAGCTAACTATTTTGTCCAAAAAATTGGGCCCTCTCCTAGTGTCTATAGCCCGTGGTGAGGGGGTGCTCTGCATAGTATACGGAGCTAGGTGAGCATGATATCAGTTTAGAAGACCAAAATTAGCAATGATTTAAGCAGTGAAAAAGGAATAATCTGATAACTTTCGCCCGGTGGCCAAATTAATGCTGTGTCGTCCTTCTGCTTCCACACGCTCCGCCTGTTTTGTAAGATCTTCAAGTGGATCCCCACAGAGTCAAGGAAAACAGTCCCTCACGTGCTCATCAGCAGTAGACTCGACTACGGCAACTCACTCTACACCAGCACCACCCAGAAACTCCAAAAGAAACAACAGAACATCCAGAACACCTCCGCCACACTCATCCTGAACATCCCACGCCACAGCCACATTACCCATCACCTGAGAGACATGCACTGGCTACCTATCAATAAAAGAATCACCTTCAAGCTCCTCACGCATGCCTACAAATCCCTCAACAAAGCCAGACCTGCATACCTCAACTACCGCCTCTCCTTTTACACTCCCACCAGACATCTCCGCTCAGCCCAACTGGCCATGGCTACCATCTCACGGATCCGCAAGACCACGGCTGGAGGAAGATCCTTCTCCTACCTCGCTGCAAAGACCTGGATCTCCCTCCCTCTGCACCTCAGGCAATCACCATCGCTGCTGAAATTCAGGAAGGACCTCAAAACCTGGCTCTTTGACTGAACTGCAGATACACCCCCCCAAGCGTCTTGAGACCCTCTCTGCTGAATAGTCACGCTTTATAAGAACACTGATTGATTGATTGACACATGCTACACCTGACTGGGGAAAAACAAAAGTGATTGAAACGCTTGTCCAAGTTTGCCATACGCCACAAGTTGGGACTAAGGATCAGATGTAGTCTCTTACCGTATGACAACTGCCTTCGGACGTACAGCCTCTCATGGATTCAGCAGAACGTTTAACCAATTATGGCATTTGCTCGTCGAGCTTTCTTGTAGATGTGAATCCGTTTGTGCCGAGGTCCTTCCTTCAACAGCAGTCGGGCTCGATGACCCAATTTCTCCTGGCTAGCTCGCCAAAATGTTGCTCAGATATGAGTTTACCCTAAATAAATGAAAAGACACGAGGCGTTTAGCAAAACGAGGACAAGTTGGTGTAATTACACGCTGTGGCTGGGGGAGCCTCGAAAGAGTGCGTCTGTTCAAAGCCTCTAAGTGTACAAAGTTTTACCTGCTTTTATATACAGTTCACATTGTCTACATTCCAAGAAAGCATCTCAGTCATAAATCAACAAATGCGGGTATCTGATAAGGACACAGATAGCTCTTGACCGCAGGGAGAGTTAGTGTGGGCCAGTGTGTATGTGTCCAGATGTCGGGCATGTGGAGTGCGTGATCACTACGTGAGGTGTGCATGTATTGTCCTGATTGGTTGAGTGTTTCTATCTACATGTGGTATCTAGCTTTGTGGTATTTGGGGGAATGAGAGCCCTTGGCCAAATGGATTTCATTGGGGCCAATTTCCTCACACCAGTTTGTGGTGCAACTATCTATCTGTGGGATCAATCAGGGTTTTCCCTGGGTGCGTGTTTGTCTTTAGGTTGAGAGAGACCCCACCTGTGATCTGGTATTCGATAGGCGTGGGTCATAGGACTTGTCTAACGACTCTGGATTGATAGGGGGGTCTCATTGGGTGAATCTGACAGCAATGATACAAGTTAATTTAAACTCCTTAAAATAATATGGCAGTCACTAGTATCATTTTCCTCGACAACCTTAACATTGTGCAAACAGTTGTCATAGCATACATTGACATCGTTCTTACTGGTATTGAAACGGGTAAGTTTGCATAGGTCATAACGTACATTGCATTGTTATAACTAGTATCAGTAGGGATTATAACATACATTGATATTTTCATTGATGTTTCGGCGCTACTGTGCGGGTATAAGCTATGACCTACATTAACATTGAATTGACGGGTACTGGCATGCTCGTGGGGGCATAAGTTATTGCATACGTTGGTATTGCATTTATTGGAATTGACGTTGTCAGGCCTGCGCACAACATGGTAATCATTGACATAGTATTCACCCATTCCAACAAACCCAACCTATACTGAGGAACTAAGATAATATAGACATATAGAAATGTTATGAATATCCCATCATTCAATTTGATATTAGCAACGACTTTGTTAAGAACCCATACTACTCAAATTGATTGGAACGAAAAAGATAATGTATTGTACTCTGAGTATTGATGACATCACTTTTGGCCTAGATCACAGAGGCAGGTGAAACATTGACATGTTTCACTCTTCAAGAAACCAGGGAAGAATGGCAGATAGAGTTTAAAGACGGGTTAATTTAGAATGGGACTGAATAACTACCACTCCATTTGGATTTTATTGATAACATTGATCCTCAACCTAATGCCAATATTCCCCATGGGCCACATATATATCTTGACACCGAAGGTAGATCGTGGTTTGAAGGCATGCTGTCAGGAAAGTCTTCAGAAGGGCTCATTCCTCATTTAGTATCACCTGCAGGGCCTCCCACTTTTTTATTCCAATACCTGATGGTGATTACCGTCCCTGTGTCAATTACAGAGAGGTCAATGAGATCACCATCAAAATCCTCTTCCTCTTACCTAGGTCCTATTAAATCAAGTAAAATCTGTCAAAGTCTTCTCAAATTTAGACTCACAAGAGTCAATCGTGCAATTTGGTTCAGGTTGAAGAAGGTGATAATTGCAAGACAGCATATTTTAAGTATGGGCATTTTGGAAAGCTAGTTATGCCCTTTAGGTTTATGCCCTTACTCCTTTCTATCACATTTTCACTGGGATCTGAACAGATATTTTAGACACTTATGTAGTATTTTATTATTTCCCATGAGGGCATACAGATGGACCCTAATAAGATCAAGGCACTGGCTGAATAGGCACCACATTCATATATATAAGATAAGGTTTCTTGGCTTTGTAAATTCTTACAGAGAATTTATTGACTGTTTTTCACAAAAAGTGCAACCCATCTGTTGCAACTTGTTAGTACCCCCAAGTTCTCTCCTGTGGTAGTCCTTGCACCTACATCTGTCACTGTTTCCCCACAAATGTGACCTCTAATATCTTATTTTGGTCAACAACTTGATCAAAGGCCTCCATTTGGTCTAAAGTGCCTGTAGATTCCAGTGGTACATCTCCCTAGACTCATTCCTTTGCTGCATGATTTCCAGTAGGCCTCTCCCTTGACTGTTAAAGATACTAGGGACCACAGCCTTTTCAAATGCACGATTCAAGATCTCACGTTATTTACAATGAGATCTTGAGTGCTGAGAACCTGAGCTAAGAAGCTTCAAGTTGTTTGCCTTCCAGAGTTCTTAGAAGAACTTCTTGCAGACCCTCTTATAATGAAGATTTAACCAGTGGAGTTTCCAGGGCATCACACCTCATTGTGGCAATCCGAACTCCGCTACTGCTACTGATGGTCTTGATTCCTGATCGTGAAAGAGGAAAATACAAGCAAAGTAAACCGTCAAGGAATCTGCTTAAAGGTTAGTGCATTATACCCAGCAAATCATAAAATCAACAAATGTAGGCTGCATAAATGAAAAGACAGCCCTGGCTCAGCAACTTTACAGACATATTAAAGCAAATAAGTTACTTTGTTGAAAAACACAGTAAGCATGAGGAACAAGTTACTTACCTTTGGTAACACCTTATCTGGTATAGACTCTATCCAGCTGCAGTATTCTTACCTTAGAAATATCCCCACACTTCAGATTGGACCCAGAAATGTTTTGTGAGGATTACCCCTGCGTGCCGTTACGGGGTGTCGTTTGGCTCCACGTGGCATCGTTGGCGTCGTTTGCACCAGAAGTGACGTGTGCGGCACCACCCCAGCATTCTGACGCCATTTTATTTTTGCAACTCACCACGCCAGTAGTACGGAGCCACAAAGAACACTGAGCACAGGTGTGGAAAACAAGGCCATGACAGGTGAACATCCCTGTCCCTAGAAATCCATTTGCAGAGCGGGGAGGATGGGTAAGGAATTGGCAGCTAGATAGTGCCTCTACCAAATAAGGCATAACCAAAGGAAAGTAATTTGTTCCGCTGACAGAGACTTCTAGCCACAGATTACTTACCTTAGAATAGACACCCAAGCAATACCTTCCCGGGGGTGAGTCTGTGAAACAATTTTCACACAAAAAAGTCCTGCAAGACCAGTTGGCCAAGTGTCCATCAAGACTGTCCAGGCAATAAATAGTGCTTGGTGAACGTGTGCAGGGGAGCCCATGTTGCTGCCAGGCAGATGTCCAGGACCAGGACTCTGCCTGCTAACGCAGTGGTCGCAGCCTTGGCTCTGGTGGAATGAGCATGCAAGCCCTCATGGGGTTGCTTCTTGTTCAGTGCATGGTAGATTTTGATGGAGAGCACAATACATCGGGAGATGGTCTGTTTCTGCAGGGTATTTCCTTTCTTATCTACAACATACCGCACTAAGAGTTGGTTGGTCACCTGAAACTCTTCCGTATGGTCATGGTAGAACGATAACGCTCTTTTGGGTCCAGTTGGTGGAGTTGCTCCTCTTGTGAGGATATGGCAAAGCGTAAAAGGTAGGCAGGGTGATGGACTGGCCTACATGAAAGGGAGTAACAACTTTCAGCAGGAAGGATGCTCTAGTGCGAAGAACAAGCTTGTCTAGGAAGATGTTCATGTATGGAGGCTTAGAAGGCAACACCTGAAGCTCACTGACCATCCGGACAAAAATTATTGTCACTAGGAAGATGGTAAGGTGCCTGAGAAGACAGTTGTGCAGTAGTTCAAAGGGAGTGCACATCTGAAAGGTGAGTACTAGTCCCACTGAGGCATGATGCAGGATGAAAGTGGAAACCTATTGCAGGCCTTTCAAAAACCTTTGTACAACAGGGGATTTAAACAATGAAGGCTTATCTGGCAACCGCAGGAAGGCTGAGATGGCAGAAAGATAGCCCTTTAATGTACCCAAAGCAGAGCCCTGCTGGGCAAGAGAAAGGATAAATAGAAAGAACTGAGAAAGGGGAGCAAAAAGAGGGTCAACCTATTCCTCTGAATACCATGCCACAAACTTGCCCCAACGGCAGGCGTATACTGTCGTGGTAAAAGGATGTCTGGCTGCCAAGATAACATTGCAAACTTCAGGCAAAAGGTCAAAAGCTTTCAACTGTCGCTGCTCAATCTTCATGCATGAAGGCGGAGCGATGACAGATTTGGGTGGAGAACCCTCCCCTGCTACTGCAACAAAAGATCCTCCCAAAGGGGCAGCCTGGTCGGAGGATCAATGGCCATGCCCAACAGCTCGGGGTACCGAATTCTCTGAGCCCAGTCTGTAGACCTGAAGATGACTTGGGCCCAGTCGTTCTTGAATTTCTTGAGACCTTTGGGCAGGATTAGCATGAGTGTAAATGCGTATCGAATGCCTGAGCTCCACTCGGGACAAAAAACGTCTCAGAGCGAGAGTTGCCTTGGAAACTCCAGTGCACAAAACTGCTGACATTGTGCTTCTTCTGTGGTCAAGAACATATCTACCCATGGTTCTGCCCGCTCCTCTAAGAGACCTTTCACCACCTATTCATGGAGATGCCATTTGTGATCCACTAAGCATCTTTGGTTGAGTTTGAGGTGCAGGGCCTCTTGACAAAGGGTCCAAAACCTGCCCCGCCCTGTTTGTTGCAGTACCACATGGCAGTGGTGTTGTCCATGAACACCTGCTACAGCCTTCCCTTGATGCAGAGTAGGAATGTTTTTGAAGCTAGCCCGGAGCTCCAGTAGATTGATGTGGAGTCCAGATTCCGCCAGAGACCAGAGACCTCAGATCTCCACCTCTCCCAGATGGCCAATTCATCTCAGGAGTGATCTGTAACTACTGTCAGATTTGATTGGGGAAGGGAAAGGGGTCTGCCGCTGACCCAATTGCAGTTTATTAACAAATCACCGCAGATCTTTTGCAGTTCCTTCTAATATCTGGGCCATGTCGAAGAGATTTCCCTGATGCTGTAACCACTGGATCTTCAAGTCCCACTGCAGAGCTGGCATATGCCAGCGGGAATATGTCACAAGCAGGTTACAGGAGGCCATGAGGACCAACTGCCTCAGAGTCAGTCTCACCAAAACCGAGGATAGAGGAAGAAACATTGTTATCAGAGCCTGAATATCCTAGCAAAAGACGCTCCCTCCTCCATAGCCGTGGTAGGAGGACAGATCACACCACTATATGGAGAGGTGTCCAGTCCAATGGTGTCTGCTAACTCCTCACAACAGCCTATGTTGGGGTGTAGGGTCTGGTATTCTTCAGGGTCCAGTGGCCCCTCCTAATCTGCCCCAAGTCCTAGCCCATAGGAATAGGGTTTAAGCCTAGAGGACATGGCTTCAGTTGGCACAGGAGGTGGCATCAGACGACACTCCTCCAGCTCCATGTCGGAGTCGGAAATGAGAATGGGGCCAGCGCCGTTGGCACCGGGAGCCTCAACATTGGGACCAGGGAAGGCTAAGGTGATACTTCTTGCACCGGTCCGGATAAATCTGTGGATCCAAGGGGCCTGACAGGTGCTCTGGGGTGGAACCGTCGATGGGGAACCAGCAGGGGCCCCTCCCAAACCTGTGGGGCCCAAAGGCATGCCAGCAGGGAAAGGCCACCCAAGTAAGAGGTGCATAGCCTCATAGAATTTGTGGAGTTGGACGAGGGTCACTCCTGGTCCAGGAAACTTGGGAAGGCACGGAGCCAGCCCTGTGGCAGGCTTTACAGCTGAGCCAGGCATTGAATGAAGTTGAAGACCTATTTGACTTCTTTTTGTGGGACTTACTGGAAGATGACTTTGAGTGCGATGAAGATCTAGGACTCTGCGATAGATCACAGAACCTTCCTCTCGACCGGGATTGAGACTGCCAAGGCCTTGCACGTTGAGCAACAAGGAGCTTGAGGGACCCCTCCCTCAAGGTCTTGGAGTGCAAGAAGCAGCAGTCGATGCAGTGCTTCGCATCTTAGTCGCGCTCGAGGTGCCAGGGTCAGCTTTCCTAGTGGACATCCCTTCCATACCAGGAGTAAGATCTCAAAGGAGTATGACAAAAAGTCAAAAAAGGGTAAGTCACAAATTACAGATCTGCGCTGACTGGCGAGGAAGAAAACAAGTTACTTACCTGTAACTTCTGTTATCCAGTATTGGTATATTTAATAGATTCACATGCTTGAATCATCATCATCGTCGGGGTGGGAGTCTGAGGGGTAAATATTATAATAGTTGTAATTAATCTTATCATAGGCAACAATGCATTGCACAGTCACTGCATTAGTCCATCCATATCCTTTGGTAAAAAGAACCAAAGCTAAAACACAGCCAATCAGACATCAGCACCCTCTAGAACATTCCACAGAGAGGCAAGTCCCTCATATTTTCTAGCGCAAGTTTTTTTTTTTTTTTGTTTGTTTATTTATATAGCGCATATATACCAGCAGGTCTCTTAGCGCTTGACAGAAGGAGATTGCATCAAAGTAGGTACAGACAGTCCTTGTGGCGAGCACAGCTAAAGAGTATCTTCAAATAGCAGAGTTTTTAACAGCTTCCGGAAAGGAAACAAACCCGGTTCCTTACGCAAAGAATCAGGTAGTTGGTTCCAAAGTCGTGGCAAAACAACTGAGAAAGCTCGGCCACCCTTGGTGGCCAGATTACTCCGAGGGCAGGCTAGCTGGAAGGCCTCTGTAGAGCGAAGTACGCGCCCTGGCACGTATTTAGCTAAGCGATCCCGTATGTAGCCAGGGGCATGGCCGTAGAGAGTTTTATGAGCGATGCACAGGCCCTTAAATTTTACACGCTGTCTGACGGGCAGCCAGTGTAACTTGTGCAGCAAAGGGAAGGCATGGGTCCTCCTAGGAAGGTTAAAAATCAGCCTGGCGGCGTCATTCTGCACAACCTGGAGTCGATTCATCAATTTCAAAGGGAGTCCTAAATAGAGTGCATTTCCATAATCAAGGCGCGATAACACAGTGGCTGAGACTATTGAATTTAAAGAGGAAACTGATAAGAGGGGGGCCAGTTTCCTCAGTTGTCTCAGGACGCCGGTGCAGGTGCCCACTACTGAGTAGACCTGATGACTCAAGGAGAGTTCCGAATCGATTTTGATTCCCAGACTTTTCACGACTGGTGACGGACATGGGGGGGCCCCAAGTTCTTTGGGCCAAAACAGGCCACTCCAGAAGTTGTTTTTTGCTGGAATGACGAGGACCTCCGTCTTGTCAGGGTTCATTTTCAAGGAATTAACCGTCATCCAGTTCGTTGTGAATCGTAGGATATTTTGAACAGTTTCTTGAGCTTGGGCCGAGTTGTCAATGCTCAGGATGAGTTGAGTGTCATCTGCATAGTTGAACACTCAGCAGTCCAGTTTGGATAGTGCAGTTACTAAGGGCTGCAAGTATATATTGAAGAGCAGAGGGGACAAAGCCGAGCCCTGGGGCACGCCACAGGGGATGTCTCCCCTGTTTGAGGAGTAGTTGCCGAGTTGAACCCTTTGCGACCGTCCCGATAAAAAGGACTTTAGCCAGTTGTAGACAGCACCCCTAGATCCTAAATCCGCCAATCGAGTCAGTAGAATGGAATGGTTGACCGTGTCGAAAGCCGAGGAGAGATCTAAAAGTATCAGGGCGCTCGGGGCTCTGTTGTCAGCCTTTAATCAGAGGTCGTCGAGAACAGACAACATATTATTTAAGGACCCTGTCAAAGTTACAATTATCGAACAACATTGTACAGACATGATGGAGATACTGATCTTCAGAATGGACTTGCACCCTCAACTAAGCTGGAAGGGTGCCTTGGTCTACCGACCCCCGGGGCCCTTATCCAACTTTTCATGTCGTTTACTGGAACTAGTTTCTCCACATGTGATTTCCACCAACAATTTTCTATTACTCGGGGACTTCAATGTTCAGGGAGAAAACCTCAATAATAAGGAAACTCTCTCCCTATTAAATGATCTATCCACCTTAAATTTAAGGAAAATAAACACCGATGTGACGCATCAGGCCGGACATATGCTAGACCTTATTTTTACCAACTCCTCGAATATTCACTATAACACAACGACCCCTCTTGATTGGTCAGATCATCATCTGATAGACTTTTCGGTCCAGAGTCAACAAACATTAGGAGGTTCCAAAACTAGATCCATAAGAACATTTAGGCAATGGCATAAAATCACTCCTCAATCCTTTCAGGATTCCTTCATTCCCCCACATTACGATAAATCTGACAGCTTAGAGAAACAATTAGTATCCTTGAATACTAACATTATGGCAACCATAAATGATCTAGCCCCTTCTAAATCTCAACTAAACCCTAACAAACGGGTACATACTCCATGGTACTCATCTTCTCTTAAAACAGAGAAATGTCAATGTAGAAAGTTGGAACGTACCTGGCGCCTCTCACATAAACAAGCTGATAAAGTTCTATTTAGAAAAGCACTGAAGGCCTATCACAAAAATCTAAAGCTTACTCGAAAACTATATATTACTAATCAGATTGATAATGCTGAAAACTCCTCCCGCATGCTTTACCAAATACTAAATACATTCACCAACCCTAAAGCATGCAATACTGAGGTAGCCCCCACACAACTTCTATGTGATAATATTGCAAATTATCTAGTTCAGAAGATAGAAAAAATCTACCAAAAAATTACTTCAACTTCCTCCCCCTGCTCTAGTTCGCTTATAAATTCAATCCCCACCAAAATTCCACTACAAATACTAGACTCCTTCCCTATATGCACCAATCAGGAAGTTGACGCTCTTCTAAAAAGTACTAAATCAGGCTCACCCTCAGATCTTATGCCAGCTAAAATTGCTGCCACTCTGTCAACCTCTCTTGCAAATTCTATTTGCACTATTCTCAATAAATCCCTGGATGAAGGCGTCCTCACAACCGAGTGGAAAGCTGCTCAGGTTGTTCCCATAAAGAAAAATCCCAAGTTGTCACCAGAAGAAATTACCAACTATCGACCCATTTCTTTGCTCCCCCTCTACAGCAAACTTCTCGAAAAGCATGTTAATAAACACCTCTCTGAATTTATTGAAGATACCAAATGCCTAGATGTATCACAGTCTGGATTCCGCCCAAAACACAGCACCGAAACAACATTGGTGGAGGTCATAGACAATATTCGAATGGCAGCAGACAAAGGTCAAGCAGTGATGTTGGTCCTGCTTGACCTGTCCGCTGCCTTCGACACCATATCCCATCAGGTTCTTATTACCCGCCTCAAGGAGATAGGTGTTGGGGGTAAAGCGCTGAGTTGGTTAATCGACTTCCTTACAAACAGGACCCAAACAGTTACTCTTGGTTCCTATCGTTCTCAAACCACCTACATCAACAAGGGGGTTCCACAGGGCTCTTGTTTGAGCCCCACTTTATTCAACATCTATGTGACCCCCTTGGCAGAACACCTCAGAAGGCTTGGATTCCTCCCCATATCCTATGCAGATGACACGCAACTTTTGCTGTCATTTGATAAATCAAATCCACATACTCAAGATACCTTCTCAGAGGGAATGAAGGGTATTGCGCACTGGATGAGGGAGAACTTCCTTCAATTAAATACTGATAAATCGGAAATAATGCTGTTTGGAGAGGCCAAACTAATATGGTCCCCTAGTTGGTGGCCAGAGGAGCTAGGCTCTGCTCCATCCCCCAAAGATATAGTAAAAGATCTAGGAGTGCGTATTGATCAGGACCTAACTCTGGAAGATCATGTAAACACTACAGCCGGTACCTGCTTTCACACTCTTCGCATCTTGAGAAGGGTTTGTCCCTTTCTTCCTCTAACTACTCGTAAAATTCTTGTTCAATCGTTGATTATCAGTAGATTGGATTACTGCAATGCTCTATTGATTGCAGCCAAAGAAAAATCCTTAAATAAACTACAGGTTGTTCAGAACGCTGCAGCACGTTTGGTCAACAATGCACTTCCCAGGACCCCTTCAGCTCCTCTGCTCCATGACCTTCACTGGCTCCCTATTAGAAAGAGAATCAGGTTTAAAATCTGTTGTATGGTCTTTAAATCTTTACACAACTTAGGCCCTGGCTACCTGACTCATAAATTAGTCAGATATTCTCCTACCAGAATGTTAAGATCAAGCCATCTCGCATATTTATGCACTCCCCGTATCAAACTGGCACGGATGGGAGGGAAGTCATTCTCTCACCTTGCCCCACGATACTGGAATCTCCTCCCGCTACAACTACGTCAGTGCACCAACTTTCTAGTCTTCAGGAAACTGCTGAAAACAGAGCTTTTTTAATTTTACTCGCTTGGTGGTCAATGGCTGTCTCAGCGCAGAGATACCCCGTATGGGGTGATTCAGGCGCTATATAAAACCCAAAAATAAATAAATAAATAAATAACTAGCTCCGTGCTATGATGGGCTCTGAAGCCAGCCTGGCGTGGATGGAGTAGCTCCGAGTTTTCGAGAAAGCCGGATAAAGTTTTCAGGACATGCTGCTCCATGACCTTAGCTAAAAAAGGAAGTTGCGAGATAGGCCGGTAGTTTTTCAACTCAGCCTTATCTGCTCCAGGCTTTTTCAGTAGGGGAATAACTCTAGCTTCCTTCAGATTAGATGGTACCTGGCCAATGGCCAGGGAATTATTGAGAAGTGTAAGGATCTGGTGATCCAAGGCTGGAAGGGCCATCTGGAAGATCCTAGGAGGACCAGGATCGGCCGGTGAACCAGATTTGGTTTTGTTGATTAAAAAGGCCAAAGCTTCGGAGTCCAGAGGGGGAAAAACTGGGAGGAAGTGAGCTGGCGAGGGGGAGGGCAGCGCCAGTTCCTGGGAACTTAAAGCAACTGGAGATCTATTGATCTCACAGAGAATATCTGTCACTTTCTGCAGAAAGAAAGTCTGCAGAGTATTGACATTGAAAGGGATTGAGGTTGAGTTGGCATCACCTTTTTTACTTAGTTCCTTTAAGATCTTAAAAGTTTCCTTCTGTTTATTAGGGGCATCTATAATCCGAGCCTCATAGTATTCGGCTTTCCTCGAGATAGTAGATTTCTTATATAGAGTCAGAGCTGCTTTATAGAGGATCAGGTCGGTGGAGTTGTAGGTTTTCCTTCACTGTCCCTCCACTTTCCGCAAACTCTGCCTTTTTACCCGCAGAGCTTCATTGAACCAGGGAGCTCCCTTACGTTTGGGCTTAACTCTTTCCCGACGTTCTGGAGCTAGGTGGTCAATAGCTGATTGGAGGGTATTACTAAGGGTTTGGCTGGCTATGTCGATGTTGGTGTAACCTCCCTCTGGCCTGCAGAGAGATATAGTGACAAGAGTATTTATAATAATAAGGGAAGCCTCTCCCTGGGGAGGAGGGTGGGTCGCATGTGAATCTATGAAGATACCAATACAGGATAACTGAAGTGACAGGTAAGTAGCTTGTTTTCTTATCCAGTATTGGATCTTTCATAGATTCACATGCTTGAATCAGAGTAGCAAGCAGCTACCAAAGAAACATTTATTCAAATTCAAACTTTGAGGATGGCGGGTACCACATAAATAACAAATATATATATATATATATATATATATATATATATATATATCCACGCTCCACGTCTCCCCTTCTTTTAGAAAAGACACAGCACTCGCGGGGGAGAGTCAAAGATTTATTACGACTCACAGCGCTAAAACCAGACGCGTTTCGGGTATGCCTTCCTCAATGGTTTACAGGCACATCAGAAGCCGCCATATTTATGTATCATTAACACATTTCCTGTGCAACAACAGCAACAAGGGACTAACATATCCCCGTAATCGCTAGCGCCATATTGTAATGGTTTATACATCATGTATCATTTGTATACCACAGGTACTTATTGTTAACAACGACTTTGTTTAGACAAGTATAATTTTGGACAAACATTGTTAATATCACGCCCGTAATGGGCTACCCGTTCAGTATGTACAAATTTCTGATTTACCCGATTTTCCCATGGCAACATAATAAAAGGACCAATTTTCATCTGTAATTCTCCTGTGCCATGTTGGAGAATGTCTATACAACCACATCAGCTAGTATATATCCATAAACAGTCCAACGGGTTTAAACACCAGTGTTGCCTCTTGTACTTGCCTATATTCTGGGGAGCAATTGCAAATTAATTCCGCCCTATATGGGCCAAGCCCTAGACATTTCCAAACATATCATAACTGCAATAGTGATTTATTAACCTTTTTTGCAATAGATCAAGTGTCGGCTAACATAAGAGGAGGGGATAGAATTACAAGATTGAGGAGGCTAGAGTCGAGATACATTATAGATCTGGGTACCAAGACCCCTGGTGGGCTCAACAGTAATGAGGAACTTACCGTACATCTAGGGTAAGGGGCTCTCTACTTTTTACACTCCACTGACTGAGTTATAGCAAACATGAACTGTATTGTTTTAATGAATTGAGGTAATAGGAATTAACTGTAAAACATATCTATAGCATTTGATTATCTAAAGTTTCTTTTCTTCACTTTCTTCTTTCATCATGTGTATGATTTCGATCTTTAATGTGGGCGCTGATGATTTGGAGGGCTTGGCCCATATAGGGCGGAATTAATTTGCAATTGCTCCCCAGAATATAGGCAAGTACAAGAGGCAACACTGGTGTTTAAACCCGTTGGACTGTTTATGGATAAATCTCCAACATGGCACAGGATAATTACAGATGAAAATTGGTCCTTTTATTATGTTGCCATGGGAAAATCGGGTAAATCAGAAATTTGTACATACTGAACGGGTAGCCCATTACGGTCGTGATATTAACAATGTTTGTCCAAAATTATACTTGTCTAAACAAAGTCGTTGTTAACAATAAGTACCTGTGGTATACAAATGATACATGATGTATAAACCATTACAATATGGCGCTAGCGATTACGGGGATATGTTAGTCCCTTGTTGCTGTTGTTGCTCAGGAAATGTGGTAATGATACATAAATATGGCGGCTTCCGATGTGCCTGTAAACCATTGAGGAAGGCATACCCGAAACGCGTCTGGTTTTAGCGCTGTGAGTCGTAATAAATCTTTGACTCTCCCCCGCGAGTGCTGTGTCTTTTCTAAAAGAAGGGGAGACGTGGAGCGTGGATATTTGGCGGGAGCACCCCCCGCCTTACAGCACCCATTCGAGAGTGCGAGACACTGGTGCAAGGGAAGCGATAATATATATATATAGTCCAGGTCGGGAGGATGCACCGCCGCATGATGACAAGCGGACTGCTGACATGGATACACTGTGTCGTCAAGCAGATTGGAGGTTGGCTGAAATCAGACTTGCACTGCAACTGGGGGGCTCATTCCAGAGCTCTGAACTAATACACGTTATGAGGCGGAACCAATCACGGTAATATTTCAGCAGGACTACAAGTCCCAACAAGCCTAAGACTAATTACGCCCACCAGAGGGCGATATAAGGGCCATTAGAGACTTGTTGTGTTCCTGCTTCCGCCCATTTCATGCCCGTGAACAAGGGGAATGGATCTCCGAAACGCGTAGGGCTGGTGAAAATGACCCTGCTGCAGATGCCGGTTTGCCGAATAAATAACCTACTCTGAGTGCGTCTTCACCTGTGGGCAACCTTTTTTTGAATATATATATATATATATATATTTTCCAAACGTAAGGTAAAACAAAACATGGCGCACACTCTCAAGGATAATCAAATTACTTTATTCTGCTCCCATCGGCAGACAAATGAGTTTAGGCCATGCTGGCCTTCGTCATGTATATTTATATATATTCACTGAAACAAAACATAGGCTTCAGGCAATTTATAGTTAGAAATTAGCATTTAAAAAACCTTAGAAATTCATTGAAAAAAACATAGGTTTCAGGGACGTTATAGTTAGTTGGACATTTCTCTCGTACAAAACCAGAGAAATTCCCCCGTTATAGTTAGTTCACCTAACTATAACTTGCGCCCCTGCAATGCACTGCTGATGACGTCACATATTACATCATTAATGACGTGGTCAGTGACATCACTGATGACATCTCAAATGACATCGTCCAGTGACTGTGTTTTTCTTTAAAGTTTAAATATGTATTATATAGATATGCCAAGGTGTATTAAAGAATGCGAGGGTGTATAAGTGTCTGAATGGAGGCTTTAGTAGGTGGGTGACTGACTGTTTAAGTGAGTGATTAAACATGTCTTACTAAATGCATGAGATAGTGACTAAACTGTGTGACTGTCTGTATCAGTCTGTCTGTTGTTTTATAAGCTGCTGCGTGGGTGGGTCTGTAGCTACATGAGTGTTTATATGGGTTATCGATTGGTTGCCTGAGTATTTGTATGAGTGCCTGTGTGTGTGTGTGTGTGTGTGGTTGGGAGGTGTGTGAGTCTGTGCATAGATGTTTGAGTGATTGATTCACTGTGTGTATGGGTTCAAGAGTGCATGTGGAAACAGCTGTATGGGTGGGTAAGTGTGTGTGTGTATTGGTGTGTTGGTGAGTGAATGGATGTTTCAATGGTACATGTCCAAGTAACTACATATGTTAAAGGCAGTTTATGTAAAAGTTGAAGTAAATAAATGACTATACGTGAGAGTCAGTGATTGTGAGAGTGGCTGTATGGATGAGTGTGTACTTGTATCAGTGATTGTAGAAGAGAGTAAGTATGCATTTGTTTCTGTTTGAATAAGTGATATAGTGTGTGTATAACTGTACAGGTCAGTAAATGGAAGTGTGATTGATTCTTTGCATGACTGACTAGGTGTGTGAGTAACTCTGGATGAGTGGTGGTGTGTGAGTGTCTGTATAGGTGTATGAGTGCATATGATAGTGTTGTATTGATGAGTGACTGCATGTATGAGTGATTGTATGGGTGAATGAGTGGATATGTTTTGAGACCTAGGAATCAGAGAGTGCGTATGCAGTAACTGGTATTGGTGTGTCGATGGTTTCGAAAATGGTAGTCTGTATTTTAGAGGTAATAACGCTCCTGAGGCGAACAGCCGGGAGCATGCTCGTGTGTTTTTAAAAACTGCTCTTAACAAATTCTGTGTTATATGTTGGCACTTCCCCCCTGAGCACTCCCCCCACCTGTACCTGAATTCCCCGCGCAGCCGATGTAAACACTGCCGCGGGTCGGAGTTCTTTATGCCGCCATTCTCGCCAAGCCCACAGTCCACGCCCACGGCCGTGAGGCCACGCCCCCTCCTGGATCCTATTTAAGGCACGCTGATTGAAAGCTCGCATTAGAGGTAATAACGCTCCTGAGGCGAACAGCCGGGAGCACGCTCGTGTGTTTTTAAAAACTGCTTTTAACAAATTTTGTGTTATATGTTGGCACTTCCCCCCTGAGCACTCCCCCCACCTGTACCTGAATTCCCCACGCAGCCGATGTAAACGCTGCCGTGGGTCGGAGTTCTTTTTTGCCGCCATTCTCGCCAAGCCCATAGGCCACGCCCACGGCCGTGAGGCCACACCCCCTCTCCCTCATTCAAAACAATGTGCATCCCCCGGACGCGCAGCGGACGCGCGCAGCAGGCGCGCCGCCAGCGCGCCGAAGGCGCGCCAAAGGCAAGCCCGTCTGCGCCTGTCCGTGGCCGGCCGGGGACAGGGGCCACTCCCCCTGGCCCCCCTCCAAGGACTCAATATAGCGTTGCTGCCCTCCTTACACTTAAACCCCCCACGGAAGATAGCTGCCTTCACCAACACCTTCCCCTGAACCTTCCCACCTATTGTCAACACTGCAACACTAAACTCCAAACTGCCCGGCTCAGACCGGCCCAGCAAAACTACACCCTACTGCTCCTAAATTGCAGGTCTCTGCAAAAACATAGCGCAGAAATCTTCCTGCTTTTAGATGAGCGGACTCCTGACGCCGTCTTCCTAACCGAAACTTGGTTAACCCCAGACTGTGACCCAGATGTGATTCAAGCCCTTCCACCGGCTACCAAATTTCTCGCAGGGACCGCACATGCGGAAAAGGAGGAGGCCTTGCCATTATCCATAAATCTACATACCAGTGCCATTGTATCCTGGATCCAATCCCAGACTGCGAAAGCATGTCTTTCTGCCTCAAACTCACCCCCAACGACAGTCTAACAGGGGCACTTGTATAACGCCCCCCAGGCCCATTGAACCACTTCCACTCCTCACTACCCTCGTTAGCGGCCGAATCTGCTATGTCTTCTTCCAACATCACGGTGCTGGGTGACTTTAATATTCACTTCAACAACAGCACTGACAGCACCGCTAACGAGCTAGTTTCTAGCTTAGCCGCTATTCAACTAGAACAATTAATTAGGTCCCCCACTCATAACAAAGGTCACCTGCTCGACCCAGTCTTTAGCAATTGCCCCAGCCTCACGGTTGGCACTATTACTCACCTCCCATGGACTGATCACTTTCTCATTCCCCTTAACTGGTCCACCCACAGATTCACTCCCTCCTCCCCCACTTCACGAAAGATGAGAAACTGGTCGAGACTCTCGCTAGAGCAGTGGTCGAGCCTCCTTTCCACATCCAAACCCGCTCTCTCCCAGAGCCCTATACCCGATAGCAGGACATTCAATAAATGGATCGAGAACTCCATCGACTCCATCCTCCCCTCCAGGAAAACCATGTTAAAAAGAGCACGAGAAACTGCCCCCTGGTATTCGGAGAAGCTCAGGGAGTTAAAACGTCAGTGTAGAAAGCTGGAAAGGAAGTGGCGCCTAGGATATGCCATCACCGAAAAAAAACGGCATTGGGAAGCTATTAGGGCATACAAACTCGAAATAAACTCAGCTCAAACCAATTACTACAAAGAGAAAATTATGGCAGCTCGATCTAAGCCAAGAGAAATATACCAAGTAGTTAAAAGCCTTTCTAAGATCTCCCCTCCCTCAGCCCCAACCGACAATCCTAAACCTCGATGCAACGAGCTGGCTGAATTCTTCTTTCAAAAGATCAATAAAATATACTTATCCTTCGCAGCCCCCAGCCCAGAGACTATCACTGCCAAACCACCACCTCCAAGCGCTACAGAACACCCTTCGCGAGTTTCCTTGAATGAATTCTCACCACTAGACTTGGAATCACTCAAATCCCTTGCACATCAGGTAAAATCAGGCTCTCCCCTCGACCCAGCGCCCCCTCAGATGATGAATATGGCCAACCAAGTCATCCTCCCCACCCTCATGGACCTACTCAATAGCTCCATGCAAACAGGAGTGGTTCCCCCTTCTTGTAAACAGGCAATGGTGAGAGCATTACTTAAGAAGCCCAATCTCAATCCTACGGACCCTAACAACTACCGTCCAATCTCCCTGTTGCCTTGGGCAAGCAAAATTCTGGAGAAGCATATTAATCTCCACCTCACTAAATTCCTCGAGGAGAATCTTCTACAGAACTCCACCCAAACAGGATTCCGTCCTAAACATGGCACATAAACGGCTCTTCTAGCCGTGACGGAAGAATCCAGGAGGATCTTGGACCGAGGGGGGTCAGTGGCAGTGGTCCTCCTCGATCTAAGCGCCGCGTTCGATACATTGTGCCATAAAACCCTGCTGTCTCGACTAGCCGATCTGGGAGTCTCAGGAGACGCTCTTGACTGGTTGGGTTCCTTTCTGAGCGGAAGGACCTTTCAGGTCTTTGACGGTGACTCCTGCTCCACTAGCAGACCTCTAAACTGCGGGGTACCCCAAGGTTCCTCCCTGAGCCCCACGCTGTTCAAGGTGTACATGAGGCCGCTGGCTGAGGTCGTCCGACAATACGGTATCAAGATCATCTCGTATGCGGACGACACTCAGCTGGTGGTCTCTCTGGCACAGAAGAACAGCGGGCTCCCCCAATCCAACCTGGCAGCCTGCATGGAGGATGTTAGAAGATGGATGACAGCATCCTCATTAAAACTCAACGGCGACAAGACCGAGATTATGCTCCTCGGCCCCCCTACTCCCACCCCCACTGACCAGCTATGGCCCTCCAGTTTAGGCCCACCTCCATCCCTGAAGGAGGACATTAAAAGTCTGGGAGTCTGGCTGGACAAAACCCTTACCTTTAATACTCAGGCAACTAAAACAGCAGCAACCTGCTTCGGGATCATCCGAATGCTGAGAAAGATCCTGCCGATTCTGCCCTTGGAAGCTAAGCAGGTTGTTATTCAGGGCCTCATCCAGTCCCGACTCGACTTTAACAACGCCCCCTACTTGGGAGCCCCTGAATACGTGCTGCAGAAACTTCAGCGCACGCAGAACTGTGCAGCTCGCACGCTACTCCAGATCCCTCGCAGAGAATCGGCTAAGTCAGGGATCAGGTCACTCCACTGGCTCCCTGTCAGGGAAAGAATAAAATTCAAAACCCTGTGCATATCGCATCAAGCCTTCCATAGAGCTAGTCCTGAGATTAACCACACACTTCTCACCCCCTATTGTCCCGGTAAACCACTTCGATCTACGAACGCATTCCTTGCTGCAGTTCCCAGAGTTAAAAGGTCCAGAGCAGGAGGCAGGTCCTTCACGCTCAACGCTGCTAAATTATGGAACTCCCTTCCCATCTCACTAAGGTCCAACCCTATTCTCTCGTCCTTCCATAAAGAGTTAAAAACATTCCTCTTCAGAAATTAGTTCCCCCCCTGGACCTCTCCCCCCGTCCCTCAGAGTTCTATTCCCTCTACTTAGCGCTTGGACGCCCTCGGGCAGCAGCCGCGCTTTACAAAACCCCTTCATTTCATTTCACAGTGGGTGTATCAAAGGTTATATTAGAGTGGGGGGAGGTGGATCAGATTTTCACGTGGATGATGTCATCAGTGATGTCATCAGTGATGTCATTTGAGATGTCATCAGTGATGTCACTGACCATGTCATGAATGATGTAATATTTGACGTCATCAGCAGTGCATTGCGGGGGCGCGAGTTATAGTTAGCTGAACTAACTATAGCGGGGGAATTTCTCTGGTTTTGAACGAGAGAAATGTCCAACTAACTATAACGTCCCTGAAAACTATGGTTTTTTCAGTGAATTTCTAAGGTTTTTTTAAATGCTAATTTCTAACTATAACGTGCCTGAAACCTATGGTTTTTTCAGTGAATTTCAAACGTTTTTCAAATGAAAATTTTTAACTATAACAATCCCTGAAACCTGTGGATTTTTCAGTGAATTTCAAAGGTTTTTCATCGCTAATTTGTAAGTTTAATATTTATAAAACCTTTCTTTTTTTCTGTAAATATATATTTTTTTCAGTGATATTTTGGAACTGTAATGTCGTTTAATTATTTATTTATTTTTCAAACTTATGTAATGTATTTTGTGTTCTAAAATATATATATATTTTTTTTTTGAGGAAAAAGTGAAGTCGTGCACCCATCTTGTACCCATCTCGGTGGGTGCGTCGATTCAAGCCACCAAAATACTAAAGTCTTAAAGGATGCGCGTTTGGTGTGCGACAGGTGCGTGGTGTCTGGCCCCGCGTAACGTCATATGCGTATGGGATCGCTTCGTGTGGGCGTTTGGTGTGCAAAGGGTGCGCGGTGCCTGGCCCCGCGTAACGTCATGGGATCACGCCGGGTGCGTGCCCCTTGCAAATTTTTTTAATGATTTAAAACGATATGTATTTAACTTTAATGTATACATAAGGGCAAGAGATTATCTAAACTATTTATAAAAAAATATATTTGTACTTGTACTAAACTTATATTATTGTTAAATATATTTTCACGAATTTGCGTTGGGTGCGCTGGTTGCGCGCCGGGTGCACGACTCCCGTCTGACTTTAGAAGACAGCATTTGATTGGTTCATAAGGTTTCCCATTCTAACAGTTGAAGGATCCCACCCATTTTAGTCATTCTCTCTGCAGCTTCACAGGAGAGACACCTCTTGTTGGTGTTTTTGCAGCTAGTCTGTACATTTTTGGGGTGTTTTTTGGAAAGAGTTGGTAATTGCTTCTTCCAATCCTCAACAAGAACATACTTCTAATGAAGCAGAGATAGAAGAACCACCTCCTAAAAAGAGACCACAATCCATCGTCTGGAAATTTTTCACTATCCTAAATGGTGAAAAGAGAGTCAAAGAAAGGAAGGTCAGTTGTACTCTCTGTCCACTAATTTTGTCTAGAGGTAGTGACAAAAAATACTCTTGTGGCACGTCGAGCATGTACAAGCACCTCCAGACAATCCACCCCAGACATTTTGCACGGGAGCAGATGCGACGTGCACAAGAAAATATGCAACAAGGGGACCAGGGAGCTGGTCCCAGCACTTCAGGAACGTCAAGTACATCATCTCGAGGGCCGGACATACGCTCAGAGTTTGAAAACTTACAACAGCTATGCATAAACTGCAACGCCATCCTATGTTGTGGTGAACAATCTGTGGATGCTGTTTGTTCTGCAGCAAGGAACCATCGCTGCTAATTGTTTTTTTTGGTATTTTTTGGAATGATTTTAGAATTCCAAAAGTTAAGACTTTAGCCTGTGACTTTTTTTCTGTTTTCCAAAAACACCCAAAAAAATGACAAAATAGTTTTAAAAAACACAAAAAAATGTAAAAACAAAAAAGAAGAAAAAAAGAGTTCTTTTCAGAACTACATTATCTGGTTTAAAAAGAGAAATAACTGCATGCTAATGTCTGCATGATTGCTGGAGTCTATGTGTTGAGCATGATGGATTCAAAGAGTGCATGGGTAGCGCATGGTAATTGTATGAGTGCATGAGTATTGCCTACATGATTGTACAAGTGTATCTGTAATCCGTGAGTTATTGTATGAGTGGATGGATAATACGTGGGTGATTGCATTAGTATATAAGTGGTGGTTCAGTGATTGAAAGTGTGAATGAGCAGTGTCTATGTGGTTACAGGACTGCATGGATAGTGCACATGTGATTGTAGCTGTGAAATGTTACTGCCTGGGTCATTGCATGAGTACATGGGTAGTGACTGGATGATTAGAGTACTGCAAAGAGACTGCATAGGGAATTTATAAGTGCGTGGGTATTGACGGAATGATTGGATTAGTACATGGTAGTGGCTGGGTGATTGGAGGAGTGGATGGAGAGTGACAGTGTGATTACTGGAGTGCATGGTTAGTACCTGGGAATATGAACGTGTAAATGAGCAGTGTGTAGGTGGTTAGAGGACTGCATGGGTAGTGCACATGTGATAATAGCACTACATGTGTTAGTGCGTTGGTGATTGTATGGGTACATGGGTAGTGACTGGATGATTAGAGTACTGCAAGGAGCGTGTATTGTGAATTTATAAGTGCTTGCTATTGACGGAGTGATTGGATTAGTACATTGTACTGGCTGAAGAACTGGAGGAGTGCAGAGGGAGTAACAGTGTGATTGCTTGAGTGCATGGTTAGTACCTGGGAATATGAACGTGTAAATGAGCAGTGTGTAGGTGGTTAGAGGACTGCATGGGTAGTGCACATGTGATTGTAGCACTGCATGTGTTAGTGTCTGGGTCATTGTATGAGTACATAGGTACTGATTGGATGATTAGAGTACTGCAAAGAGAATGTATGGTGAATTCATAAGTGCTTGGGTATTGACAGAGTGATTGGATAAGTAAATTGTACTAGCTAGGTGATTGCTGAAGTGCACGGGACTGATAGGGGGTTGCTGGAGTGCATGGGTACTACCTGAGTAAATGAAGGAGTGCATCAGTAGTATCTAGATAGGATAGAGGACTGCATGGGTAGTACATAGTTGATTGTAGCAGTGCGTGTGTTAGTGCCTGGGTCATTGCATGAGTACATAGGTTGTGACTGGAGGATTAAAGTGCTACAAGGAGAGTGTGTATTAAATTTATAAGTGCTTGAGTATTGGCGGAATGATTGGATAGGTACATGGTGCTGGATCAGTGATTGGAGGAGTGCATGGGTAGTGACAGGGCCATGGCTGGATTGGAAGGGGAGTCCTCAAGGGATTGTAGTAGTGCATAAGTTACTGCCTGGGTCATTGCATGAGTACATAGGTACTGACTGGATGATTTGAGTACTGCAAAGAGTGCATAGTGAATTCATAACTGCTTGGGTATTGGATGAGTGATTGGATAAGTACATGGTACTGGCTGGGTGATTGGAGGAGTGCTAAGGGACTGACAGGGGGATTACTAGAGTGCATGGTTATTGCCTGAGTAATTGGAGGAGTGCATGAGCAGTTTTTAGGTGGGTAGAGGACTGCATAGGTAGTACACAGTTGATTGTAACAGTGCATGTGTTAGTGCCTGGGTCATTGCATGAGTACATATATAGTGACTGGATGATTAGAGTACTGCAAAGAGACTGCGTGGTCAATTTATAAGTACTTGAGTATTGGTGGAGTGATTGGATAAGTACATGGTGCTAGATGGGTGATTGGAGGAGTGCATGGGAAGTGACAGGGGGATTGCTGGAGTGCATGGGTACTACATGGGTAATTGGAGGAGTGAATTAGTAGTGAGTAGGTAGTGCACAGGAGATTGTAGCAGTGCATGGGTAGTGCTTGGGTGACTTAATCTTACCTGTTTTGAAGTAGATATAAAACTGATTGAAGCATTTTTTCACTTATTTTTTTTGTAATATAAATTTAAAATATTTTAAACTTTAGTATTAGGACCCGTAAAAGAGAAGAAAAAAATCCCATTATTACATATAATTTTATAGTTTTAAGAACACAACATTATTTTACAATTACATAACATATTCAGTTAGCCCTTTTTGCTGTCTTCAGATTTTATTGAATTTCACCATACACAGTGATTTCAATTTTGATCACCAGTTGACAGCGGGCAAAAAAATACAATCAATAAGATTGTTAAAAAAAAAACAAATCTGTGTTCAAAATATCTACAACAAATTCAACTATCTATTTACATTTTTCAAATGAACAGCCTAATTAGCATTGTTTATAATACAAAGATCAAATATATCAGCACCTTCTTTTGAACACAATTTTCCAAATGCAATATCAAAGAACAGAATCAATAATTCAAACCGTAATTCTCGACATCTTCTCAATAGGCGGAATGATCTTTCTAAAAACATTTGCTTTAAGGATATCCAAGATAAACTTCTGAATTTATATTGACACCTTCCCAATAGGCCGATTGATGTATCTGAAATCATTTGTAGTGAAAATATCCAAAATCTATTCAGTAATTTATGTTGACATCTTCTCAGAATTTTGGCATAAAAAATATTAGATATGAATTTGGTAATTCATTAGGCAACTAACATTTGAACTCTAAATGTGCATCATTGCAAAGTGTCCATTCTTTATTGCATTTTAAATACACAGTATAGTGTCCAGATGTTGAAGTAGGTCCATCATGGGAAACAATAGCCACTGTTTTAAAAGTTCTTCCTGAAATTGACACTTGACCTGCCACAATTTTTTTTATTTTGGTTTCCAATTTTGTTCCATCTGCTCTACAACGTTGCAGCATTAAAATTATATATTGTCCACATTTTTCTATAAATAATGTTGACAACATTTCCGATTTGCACTGAGTACATTCCATATCTTGATTAGCTGATTTCACTAATTCATTGAAAGACACTGTTTTGCAATCTGGTATTGTCAAATATATGAATCGTTCAGTGTCTATTTTAGTGGCAGATGAAAATGAACAGCTCTCACATGTATGATCCCATCTGTAACGTAGTCCAAACAGATTTTCAATTTGTATCCCTTCATCTTCCAACACTGCAAGCATAAACATAAGAAATTCCTGAGCGTCTTTCTGTACATTCTGTGTAATTTGTGAAGAACCAGAACATATATCCACAAGATTGCGCACGCCAGAAGCAGTATAGATTTCGTTTGATCAGTTTTCAACTTTTCAAAAACATAATGTAACAAAGAACAGAATCTTTTTCCTCGATTTTCCATAATTGCATGCTGTAGATTTTCTAAAAAAAACACAATGTTCACAATTACATTAGCATAGCAGTTGATACCTGAACTATTTTCTAACTGATATCCTTCAATATTAGCAACCATGTCCACTTGCATTTTCTTTCAAGCCTCATCATTCTTTTCAGTTATTTTCTTCTTTGTAACCTCGCTAGAATGTTTCTCATATTTTCGTTTTGGACGTATCAAACGTTTTTCATAAATAGGATATTCACCGAAGTTAGGAGCATAGAGTCTTCTTAACCTATTGTACTCTTTCACACAATTTATATCTGCACTAACTTTTTACTCATCAAAATCACTCAAATACAATTCAGATAATGTTCTTACTCGAGACAATGCAACATATGCCATCCACTCTTTAAACACAGAACTTCCAATATTTACCAAACCACTGTCAACACTTAAACCTTGAGATTTATGAATGGTCACTGCATATGCTAAACAAACAGGAAACTATTTTCTACGAACATACAGATCTTTTACAAGCAAGAAACGAACACCAGAACGTGCAATCTGTTTCACCTCTTCAATCTGATCAAATGAAATCTTCGAAAATTCAATTACATCCCTAATTGGATAACTAACAAAGTCAACAACTTTTCCCATTGCTCTATTTATTAAACCTTTTTCAACATCTAAATTACCAAGTAATATTACCCGGCAGTTTACAGATACATACAAGGTCTTTTGCAAACCAGTCTTAGATATTGATTTTCCAAAGAGTCTAATTTTAACTGTAATTTCTCTGACAGAAGAATAGTTACTCCTTCATGTACTATTTTATCAGTGGCTACCATTTTCATTATCGGTTGTTTCTACAGTTTCAACAGTTCTTCATTGAATGTAGAACATTCTTTCAGTGTTGGCATAAGGCAAATTATTGACTTCTTTTCTGAAATGTTTTGGTAGATAGTTTTAGGTGCAATATTTTCTTTTGGAAACAAGTTTGTTAGTAGCCGACTTTCTAAAGCTTCTTTGCCATCCTTTGTTAAGACACCAATTCTAATATTTTGGAGAATTTTTCCATAATCTCGTCATTTACTTGTGGCATGTTCTTAATAAGTTCTTTATATTCAAAATAAGTCCAAATGTTCACATTTCCAATACTTCCCAATTACTTTTTAGTGTCTTCATGAAGAAGGGTGTTAAAAACTGGTTGGCCTTTCACAGGTGTGAGTTGTAGTAGATCACTGAATACAATTACATGTTTTCCTCCAAATAAAACATCGTAATTTGTTTTTAAAGTCTGCTGCATTCTCAAATGTACAAACGCAAGCATTAACTTTGAGACCATGCTCACCTCATCAATGATCAGAAGTTTCATTTTCTTTAGTACTCTTGAAACTTCCAAACAAGCTGCTCCAGAAAGCTTGTGATATTCCAACTTATTTTCATGTTCTACTGGTAACATAAGTAAACGATGTAATGTAATCCCTTTGATATTGTGTGCTGCTAATCCAGCTGGAGCAGTTACAACACAGGATAAATGTGAATCCGTTGTTTTCTGTAGATAACTTGACAAACATTTAATCAATAAACTTTTTTCTGTTCCATCTTGCCCACTGATGTACATAAGAATAGGTTTAAATGATGTACCCTGCCAAACACTCACGCAGTAGTCTGTGTTCTATTTGTTGTGTCATTTGGTGATATATTTTTTTCTGTTCAGTATTCAGTTGTTCTTCTAAGTTTTTCAAATCAATATTGTCCTGTTGTGCTTGTTACATCACCGTTTCCACTTCACTCATTGCTATTGGCGCTTCATTTTCATGTATGGCTTCTCCTATTGGATCTTGACTTTGTGCAGCAGAACTCTGACTATCTTGAGAACTATCTCTAGCTATTTCAGCTGCAATAGTACTTTCTTGATTAATCTCTTTGTTCAACATTTGGAGATAATTTGGAAATATTGTACATTCAAGAATCTTTACATGCATTGAAAGAATCTTCATAGCAATCAAAATCTCCAAGTAATTCCATTTTACTCCGCCAAGGTTTGAAGAGTTGCAGAAGAGCTAAATATAAAATCTCCCTTTTATCTGGAGTATCGCAACTTAGTTTCCTGTGATTAATCAAATTTCCTTTGGCATGTTTTACCAAACATCCTTCAGATCCAATTAAAGCATACTTTCCTTCATTTATATTTTCCGTAACATTTTTTTCAAAACTGTAATGTTGCAGTACTTCATACAGACATATCTTTTACAGGTGTGGACTTCTATTTGGATAGTACGTTTCCAACATATTTGTTTTAAGAATATCTGTACGTTCTGGATCATTCAATGCTAAGTATTCAATTTTTGTACAGATTTTAAAACTCGATTTCGTGTTGCAGCTAGACCTAGACTTATCCAGAGGATTCCTCTTGACTTTGAATATAAACTTGCAGATGTCAATTGATCCGAACATTCGTAGGATCCAATTTCCGATGTGAAAGCATCTTCAAGATGAAGCTGTACAATTTTTTGCTAAGCGTCTTCTCTTGTGAAATGCCTTCCCACATTTCTTTCAATTCTGTCTTCTTAGATTTTGTAATATATGATGTAACATAGCGAGCAACAGCAATTGAGTTATCTGCAACATATTGTATGTCCATATTTGCATTCCACATCGTCAATGTGCTTTGATCTTCTGTTCTTTTATATTATAATTATTTTTGGGTGATTTTCAAGTGATAGTATGCCTCACTGCCGACATAAAACTGTTCACTCTTCCTTTGGAAATTACTGGACGTGGAAAACCAAATCGACGTTTTGTATAACATTTTCCTTTGACTTTTATTTCTGTCGACAATATTTTCCACATCGAAGATTTTGAAACCGTAAAATTTGCTGTCTCAAGTTGTTTCCTGCTTTTTCTTTTGGTATGGTACAGGTAACATATTGTTCAATAAAAGACAGAACAGTCTTATCACTGTCATTTCCAAATTTTGGTGCATTCTTGATCCATAACAGCATATGAATATAAGGTGCATTTATAGCTTGATATTTCTTTCTACAAAAGAAATCAATAACTTTGCCAATAGGTGGATTCTTTTTATTACAGATGAAAGACATCATAGCTTCAAACCTATGATTAAAATATCTGCACACATTTACAGGATCTAGGGAACACAGTTCTCCAGCTGTCTTCAATTCAATATTCTCTATATCTGAATTTGCTTGTCGTAGAAAATCTAGTAAATCATCCCATGCGTACTCAGCACAACTAATTCTAACAAACCACGTAGGGGCTCCTAAATTCCTTAACATACATTTCAGTCCCCCATTACGTCAATACCAATATTCATTAGTGCCTCGTTGACATGCCTTCAAATTCATTAACTGTGTTTCTAATTGTTCGTCTCTTTCTTCATCTTTGTCCATGAATTGCTTTGCAGAAACATCCGAAAAATTAATCCCTGTTTTTAATAGGTGATTCACTGCATATGAAAGTGCAGAAAGGTCACTTTCAAATAAAAGATGAAACAAATATGGAATACATTGTCTAAATCTTGCATCTTCTGAGTACAGTCGTAAAGTACGATATTCTGAAGCTGGAATCTGAACTGGTTGTTCATCATATTGTCCACCTTTTCCAGTAGGGAACAGCTGTGGAAAACAACGAGCCTCCAAACTTTTTTCCCATACAGTGTTTGCTTTTTGCATCTGGTACAATTCAATACTGTCTCCTTTCACTTCTTTTGAGTGTACAGGGTGTATAGTGTAATGTTCATAAATTTCTTCTTTTCTGCACTTATTCACTTTTTCTATTTGTCCACTTGCAATGTCTGTTTCATCTTCTAAACATATTTCTTGTTCTTCTACACTTACAGTTTTATAGTAAATATTGTTTTGCACCAGATATAATATAGCCTTTTGGACTTTGGTGACATCTACTAACTCTTGCCATATTTTCCTACTCTTTGCGGGTAGACCATTAACAAGAATGACTACAGGTTCACTTTCCTCTCTTTCTACACCAACAGTTTCAAAAATTTTCTTAAAATCTACAGGTAAATACACAACTCTTCCTTTTAAACCTCTTTGTAGCTCTGTTGGAGGCAGCTTACCTGTTTTAGGCTCCATACGAATTATAGCCTGAAAAGGGTGCACAGGTTGAATAAGGATGGACTCATATGTATTTAAATCTTTAAGTTCTGGAGGTATAGCTACTAATTCTAGGTCATTATGAACAGCTCTAGCTGGCTTTTTGTTCTCTTCTAATTTATTGTAACAATATTTACAAATACATTGTTGACTACCCAATTCAAAATGACCTTCCACAAACAAGCAGCAAGTTCCCTCCATTTATCATTGTTTTCCCTTTCACTTTTTAAAAACACATCTACATTCCTAGTTTGAATTTTATAGTGAGTATGTCGGCAACAAATACAAACATAGTTGAGAATTTCACCAGAAACTACTTTAAACTTTGTTATTTCTTTTTCGAATTTTACATCAGTATTATCTTCCATCTCTTCTTCAACACCTACACTTATCAAACTCTCACTTTTTCTACACTCCTCTTGACCAGCAAAAAAACGTAACTCTGTATCATCACAATTTTCTTTTTACATCCAACACTGAACCATGCAAAAGAGCTGTATTAATTTCATTTATACATAATGCAGGACTTTTCACGTAGTATAATCTTCTAACTAACTTCTGCATTTCTGAATGATGTACTGCTAACATTCTTAAATGAAGAAAACGACTTTGACACACTTTCCTAGAAAGACAAGCCAGAGAATGACCTTGCAACCCTGTATTTTTTCTCACTTTGCAAGGATCCAGTCCTTGTAATATCTTAATCTTCCCATATTCTCTGAAGAAATGTAGTAATATATCAATAGATTCCTGTTGTATACTATAAATTCTACTACAATGCCATGGGGCCTGGGTACGTCTTCCTTGAACTTCCTCAGCTATTACTTCTTCCACATTTCTAGGAACCATCTTTTCTTTTTCAATTAGAGAACCATTTTTAAGTTTGTAACAATGACCACAGGTATCAACTGCGTGAACTAATGTATTTTGTTGAAAATAGCTTTCTTCATTCAAAAAAGGTTCCGTACTAGAAGTATGCTTCCATTCCCCAGAAAATATTTTACAAAAGTTAGTTCTATTTACAATTCTTTTTCTTTTACATTTGTCCTTCATAGACTTCATTATTGTATTTAAAGTTTTCAGTCTGTTTAAAACTAAGATAAACAATTTTCTTTTCAATTCAAATGCTTTTTCAATCACACTTAGAATAGACTTTTTTTGTTTGTAAAATGCTGAACTCTTTTTTACTTTTTTTAACACATTTCGTAATACTCTATTTTTATATAATCTTTTTTGAATCTCTAAAAATAGTTTTTTCCTCCTTTCAACATATTTTTTTTCTGATAATCCAATTTTGCACTTGTTTGTACACTTTTCTTTTCCTTTTGTTTCACTGTACATCTTTTATATCTCTGTTCTTCATTTTCAGAATTTGTTAGACTCTTTAAAACTTTTTTTTACACATTTTTTACTTCTCTTACCAGAGGGCTTTTTCTTTAAGGATCCATGTTGTACTTGCTCTAATTGCTCCTTTGCTGTTTTCTTTACATAGGCCTCTTTTCTTTGTTGTCTTTTTGTTTGCTCTTTTGTTGTCATTGTAACTCTGTCTTAATAATTATGCAAAATATCTGTAAAAAAAGAAAGGTTTTAAAAACAATTTAGTATAATTAAAATAATTATATTGAAATATTCACATGTTTAAAAATATATACAATGATAGTACCACAATGATTAGAGCAGTGGAACGGCACTACCTGGGTAATTGGAAGAGTGCACGAGTAGTGTGTAGGAGATTAGAGTACAGCATAGATAGTACAGAAGTGGTTGTAGAAGTGCATGGTTAGTACCTGGATCATTGCATGAGTACATGAGTACTGCCTGGATGATTAGAGTACTGCAAAGATAATGCATGGTGAATTTACAAGTGCTTGGGTATTGTCAGAGTGACTGGATAAGTACATGATACTGGCTGAGTGATTGGAGGAGTGCATGGATAGTGACAGGGTGATGGCTGGAGTGTATAGAAAGTGCTCAGGAGATTGTAGCAGTGCATGTATTAGTGTCTGGACCATTGCATGAGTACATGGGTACTGACTGGATGATTAGAGTACTGCATAATGAGTGCATGGTGAAGTTATAACTGCTTGGGTATTGGTGGAGTGATTAGAAAACTACATGGTGCTGGGTGGGTGCTTGGAGGAGTGCATGGGTAGTGACAGGGTGATGACTGCACTGCAAGGCTAGTGCTTAGGGGATTATAGCAGTCTATGATTTAGTGCCTGGATCATTGCATGAGTACATGCATACTGACTGGATGATTAGACTACTGCAAATAAACTGCATGGTAAATTTATAACTGCTTCGGTATTAGCAGAATGTTTGGATAAGTACATACTGCTGGATGGCTGATTGCAGGAGTGCATGGGGAGTGGCAGGAGAATTATTGTAGTGCATAGGTACTACCTGGGTAATTGGAGGAGTGAATCAGTAGTGTGTAGCTGGTTAGAGGTCTGCATGGATAGTGCACAGAGGATTGTAGCAGTGCACGAATTAGTGCCTCACTCATTGCATGAGTACATGGATAGTGACTGGATGATTACAGTGCTGCAAAGATAGCGCATGGTGAATTTATAAGTGTTTGGGTATTTTCGGAGTGATTGGAAAACTACATGCTGCTGGATGGGTGATTGGAGGAGTGCATGGGGAGTGACAGGTGGTTTGCTGGACTGCATGAGTACTACCTGGTTAATTAGAGGAGTGAATCAGTAGTGTGTACCTGGTTAGAGGTCTGCATGGATAGTGCACAGGAGATTGTAATAGTGCATGAGTTACTGACTGGGTTATTGCATGAGTATATAGATACTGAATGGATGATTACAGTAGTGCAAAGAGAGTGCATGGTGTATTTAAAAGTGCTTGTGTATTGGCAGACTGATTGGATAAGTACATAGTGTGAATGGGTGATTGCAGGAGTGCATTGGGACTGCCAGGGGGATTGCTGGACTGCATGGGTACTACCTGGATAATTGAAGGAGTGAATCAGTAGTATGTAGCTGCTTAGAAGTATGCATGGATAGTGCACAGAGGATTGTCACAGTGCATATGTTAGTGCCTGCGTCATTGCATGAGAATGTGAGTAGTGACTGGATGATTACAGTGCTGCAAAGAGAGTGCATGGTGAATTTATAAGTGCTTGGGTATAGGCACAGTGATTCAAAAAGTACATGCTGCTGGATTGGTGATTGGAGGAGTGCATGGGGACTGACAGGGGGCTTGCTGAACTGCATGATTACTACCTGTGTAATTAGAGGAGTGAATCAGTAGTGTGTAGGTGGTTAGAGGTCTGCATGGATAGTGCACAGGGGATTGTAATAGTGCATGTGTTACTAACTGGGTTATTGCATGAGTAAATAGATACTGACTAGATGATCACAGTAGTGCAAAGAAAGAGCATGGTGAATTTATAAGTGCTTGGGTATTGTCGGAGAGACTGGAAAACTACATGGTGCAGAATGGGTGATTGAAGGAGTGCATGGGGAGTGACAGGGGGATTGCTGGAGTGCATGGGTACTACCTGGGTAATTGGAGGAGTAAATCAGTAATGTGTACATGATTAGTCTGCATGGATAGTGCACAGATGATTATACCAGTGCATGTGTTAGTGGCTGGGTCATTGCATGAGTACATAGGTAGTGATTGGATGATTACAGTGCTGCAAACAGAGTGCATGGTGAATTCATAAGTGTTTCGGTGTTGGCAGACTGATTGGATAAGTACATGGTGTGAATGGGTGATTGGAGGAGTGCATTGGGACTGCCAGGTGGATTGCTGGACTGCACGGATACTACCTGGATAATTGGAGGAGTGAATCAGTAGTATGTAGCTGGTTAGAGGTCTGCAAGGATAGTGCACAGAGGATTGTCGCAGTGCATATGTTAGTGCCTGCGTCATTGCATGAGTACGTAAGTAGTGACTGAATGATTACAGTGCTGCAACGAGAGTGCATGGTGAATTTATAACTGCTTGGGTATTGGCCGAGTGATTGAATAAGTACATGGTGCTGGATGGGTGATTGGAGGAGTGCAAGGATACTGACAGGACGATGGCTGCACTGCAAGAGTAGTGCTTAGGGTATTGTAGCAGTGCATGAGTTTGTGCTACTACTTTATTATTTTACAACTACTTTTAATGTTACACCTAGTCAAATACAAAGCAGGAACCATTCACATGTCTCTGCTGTAAGTCTCACAATATTCCTAAAACATGCATGGATATCTCTGAACCACAACCCTATGTACACCTCAAAAAATTCACAGAACAAACTTCAAATTAGAACCAAACAACAAAAATGATGTGCCATATTTCAACTGTACCTCTCCAGAGACTTATAAAAACTAGTCTAATCAGAAATACCTTAACTCAACATATGCAAGTAGACACATACTTCACACACAACTCCATGCACCATCCCGGGGCCTCGTCTCTCTGTTGGGGACCGTAGGGGGAGCCCCAATGCCCCCACGTTCCCAGCCGGCTCCCAGCCTCCTGTGGGAACCGGCATTGCTTTTGGGCAAGAGGAGCTGCTAACATACAGTTCCCCTTGCCCAAAAGCAATCCTGCTTTGCTTCATTGAAGCGAGAGCAGGTTTTCCTCCTCTCGCTTCAACAAAGCAAACCAGGTTTTGCGATAACAGGGCGGGAGACGTGCTTCCACCCTGTCATAGCAAACAACAATGTCCTGGGAGGATCAGACAAGATGGTTTCATTTTCATCAGAAGCCTCGGTATTAAAGGGTAAGGGGGAAAAGCATATGCGAAGATCTCTGACCATCTTATTAGAAAAGCATTTCCACCATGACCCTCTTTCTGGTTCCCAGCTGGTGAAGAACTGGCGCTTCTGGTTTATTTCGGAGGCAAAAAGATCCAAGATGGGCTTGCCCCACCTCTGGAAAATGCGATCGAGAAACTTCTGGTCAAGTTCCCATTCGAAGCAGAAGTTGGGAGCTCAGCTCAGAGTGTCTGCCAGACTGTTGTTGTAGAGATGTGGTGAGAGAGAATCCATTTCCAGATTTCCTGCGCTTTCAGTGATAGTATATGGGAGCGTGTACCTCCCTGTTTGTTGAGGTAATGCATGCATGTAGTATTGTCCGTTCGTATGAGAACCGAAGCACCTCGTATTCTCTGGAGGAATGCTGGTAAGACTAGAAAAATGGCCTGCAAATCTAGGAAATTGATGTGCATCTTTGAAAGAGATTTGGAGCACTTACCTCTTATCCGAAGATCTTGCTAGTCTGCTCCCCAGGCGTCTAGAGAAGCATCTGCAGTAAGAATGAAATCCGGGAACGGGGAACGGAAAGTTAGCCCTGTCAAGAGATTCCTGGAGGAGAAGGGATTTTGTTCATAACTGGAGTTATCTGAACTAGATCGTCGAACGACCCGGTTACTTGGAGCCATTGATTGTCCAGCTGCTCCAGTATGTGTCTCATTCTGAGACCCGAGTGAGGTACCATTAAAATTGCTGAGGACATCATGCCGAGCACAGATTTTATTAGGCGTACAGAAGCAAACTCTCTTCCTGCTAACTTTGTCGCTAGTGAAATAAGGTCACTTGCCTTTCTGTAGACAAGAATGTTCTGTCTTGGACAGTATCTAGGATTTCTCCGAGAATGACTGTCTTCTGAGACGGCAGCTGAATCGATTTTGCTATTTCAGTGTTAACCCCAGGAAACGGAACATCTATAAGCAGATTGAAGTTGCTTTTGAGGCTTGCAGATAAGACGGTGCTTTCACTAGCCACTCGTCGAGGTAAGTTACAGGCTTTGAAGCCTGAGACGAGCAGCAACTGGAGCCAGGCATTTGGTGAACACTCTTGGGGCTGATCGAACACCAAATGGGAGGACTTTGAATTGAAAATGAACACCTGCCACAGTGAAACAGAGACATTTTCCATGTTTGGTATGAATTGGGAAATTGAAATATGCATCTTGTAAGTCTAGAGTTGTCATAAAGTCCTCATGACTGAGAAGCTGAAGTATCTCCTGAAGGGTGATCATGTGGAAAGACTTTTTCTGCAGATATTTGTTTAGTCTTCTGAGATCCAGAATGGGTCTCTATTCCCCTGACTTTTTCTTTATTAGAAAGAAGCGTGAATAAAAACCTTTTCCCATCTGAGAACGAGGAACTTTTTCTATGGCCCCTTTCTGGAGCATAATATCCGCTTCCTTTCTGAGCAATTTGAGATGAGCTGGAAGCTGTCCTAGGAGAGAATTAGGGGGCGGAACTGTTACAAATTCTAGAGTATGACCATACTTTATGATGTCCAGGACCCATTTGTCAGTTGTAATTTTGGTTCACCGATCGTAGCGTACAGAAATACTTGTTGAACTGAGGTTGGTCCTGAGCAAAGTCATAACAGGTGCTGGTAAGTTGTCACTGCTTTCTAGCATTGTCTCTGGCTTGGGTAGCTTGCTTCCTCCTGGGCTGTTGTCTAGAATATGCAGTGGACGGTGGTGCTCGATACGATTGTTGCTGTTGATAGCCGTATCGGTAAGACTAATATGATTGTGGTTGGTATTTTTGATAGCTTCCCCAAAAGAAATAAGATCCTCTGCCACGAGCTCCTCGAAAAGGTGCTTACCTATATTGGAGTGTTCCTAACGCCTTAGCGGTATCAATATCCACTTTGATAGCTTGCAAGGGCTCATCAATATGTTTTCCAAAGAGTGCATCTAGATCAAATGGCATTTCTAAAATTTGACTCTGCACCTCAGCACAGAAGGTGGTAGATTTTAGCCATCCTTGGCAAAGAAGAACTGCAACGCCAGCTAATTGCCTAAAAGAAGGAGCAGCCATGGCCATAGCTATATCAATAATTTCAGAGGCTGATCGTTCACCTTCGAGAAGAATCTTTCTTGCCTCTTGTTTCTTATCGACCAGTAAAAAATCAAGATAGGATGCCACATCCAACCATATTTGGCGGTCATATCTTCCTAGAATTGCTAGGGAATTGGCGGCACGCACTGACGCACCAGCAATAGTGGTAAACCTCTTCCCAATATTGTCTAAGCACCTTCCATCCTTATCAGGTGGAGCAATAATGGGTACCGAAGGATTCTGTGATCTTCGTTACGCAGCCAGGGCAATTACACAATCTGGCCTTGGATGTCACACTAATCATGTTGGTGCATCATCAGGGGCTTTATATTTTTATCAATCCTGGGAAGGATTTCCGGCACTGAATATGGCGCTTTCATGAGTTTTATTCCTTCCTCTCCAATATGATCAATAATGGGAACTGCATGCACAGATTTTCTGTTCTGATCTTTAAAATCTTACAAAAAACAGTCAGACTGTTTCACAGGCATTGGTAAGTGAAAACGATTTGCCGCCCTTTCCATCAGAGCATGGAAGCCTCCAATATCTTCAGGTGGAGAGTCAATAGCTTGAGGAGCTGGCGGAGAAGGCGTAGGAATTAGGTAATCTTCTCACTTGTCAATAATTGTTGGAGTTTTCTGAATTTCACCTTCTTCAGCATCATCATCGTCATCCTGTGGGACCTGATCTTGTTGCACAGCTACAGAATCTTGTGACTCAGGAGGAGGCACTGTAACTGGACTAGAATCCGAAGCAGGCGGCAGAGATTTTTCTTTTTGCACAGATCATGCTGCTGTAGGGAAACGTGTATAGCAATCATGCAACATAGCTGTTAGATCTTGCACCAATGCAACAGGCAGCTGTATCATTGGTTTCTGACGTGGCTTCAACATTTGTGATCAATACATGGGTTTGTTATATTGTGGCCCATAATATTAATCTTTGTCCTCCATTTCCTGAAATTTTACATGCAGTTGAGAAGGGCTGTGGGCCAGACTAAACATTCCGTCATCCTCAGATTCCTCTAAAAATTGACTAGGAGGCAAAGGAGAGATGTGTGAAGTATCCTGGTAGAAACCCTTTGACTACAGTATAGTCAACGAGATTCTCGATGACAAAACAGGCGTGAAATGTAATGTAGAAGGTCCCTTTGCTTGTGGCGTCGACAAAATCCTCGTTGATGGTGAAACAGATACCAGTCAGGTAGAAAGAAAAGTAAACAGTGACGGTGCCGTCATCGCCGATGCCGTCAATGGAATAACTACCGTCGATGAATAAGTTGTCGACGACGAAGTAGTTGTCGTTGACGGTGGAGGGGTCGTTGATGAAGGTATCGTCGATGGTGGAAGTGCCGTCGATGGTGGAGACGCCGACAATGGCGGAGGCGTCAAAGTTGGCAGAGTCGTCGACAATGCAGGTACTGACGAAGAGATTAGCGTAGACGGTGCAAGTGTCGTCGACGACTGCTGGGAGACACAATCTTCAGCATGCAGTCTTTTCTTACCACATGATCCACAGGACCTGAAGAGTCCTTTCTTAGAAGATTCTGACATCATGATATTGCAGAAATCCAAGATGAAAAGAAAAAACAGAGCAGAGCTCATGGAGACTCCCTGTCACAACGATGTGCAGCAGAAAATCTGAAGGACTTGCCTCTCTGTGGAGTGTTCAAGAGGGTGCTGATATCTGTTTGGCTGTGTTTTAACTTTGTTTCTTTTTACAAAAGGATATGGATGGACTAATGCAGTGACTGTGCAATGCATTGTTACCTATGATAAGATTAATTACTACTGATATAATATTTACAGTGAGACTCCCAACTCGACGGCGGGTATAATTCAAGCATGTGAATCTATGAAAGATCCAATACTGGATAAACAAAAGAACTGATGTCAGTGTGCCACGATGGCGCCTATATAGGCTCCACGCATGTCACTTCTGGCATGGACGAAGCTGACGACACCATGCAAAGCTAAATGACCCCACCTACCGGTACGCAGAGGTACTGCTCACAAAACATTTCAGGATCAAGTCGACCGACTAGGTTTAATTCTAAGGTAAGGAATCTGCGTCTAGAAGTTTCTATCAGATTGAACTTTTTAGTCTTTGGTCATTCTGAAAACTGTATTAAGAATAAGAGAGGCAAAGTACACAAACTGATTCCTTGGGAAAACCACAAGAACCAGAACAAATCTAAATATCTTTTTAATTGAGTGTAGAAACATTAGACTTGGAAGAGAATCTGGAGAAAATGTAATCTAGCAGTTAACAGGGTACATGCAATATTGCTTTCGAAATCCACTGATAGAAGTATAACTAAAAACTTGCATTTCTTCTCTAAAAAGGTGAATGGATGAATCCCCATAGACAATGAGAATCCCTGAATTCCTGTTATGAGTATAACATAATTTACAGGGCAGAGGCATGGGAAAGTGGATGCTTTGCCGAGGCAATGAAAAGAGGTCAAGATGGAAACAAACAAACGACCAGCTATTCTGGCCCCTTCACTAGTTGGATTCAAGAAGATTCAGAAAAAAGTAAGAAAATGAAAATGTTGTTTACCTTCTGATAAACCAGTTGCCAGAATGAATCTGGAAACTTTCAATAGCTTTTCTCGCTGGCAGGGGGTGCTTGCCTACGCTTTAGTGCCGGAAGCAACGTCCTTGTGACATCACTGGAACCAAAAAGCACCCCCTTTGGTGCCGAAGTCAGTTTCCTATCAATTGTTTATGTGCCTACGAGGCAGACATATGAGAATGACATCAGCTGAATAAGGTGCAGCATAATTTACAGATATGGGACCTCATTTAGAAGGTTTACTTAGCAATTAGCCATGAAACAGGGAGGATGATGGGTAAGTGAGGAACCTGTAAGTAGATAAGAGGATTCCCCAGAAAGATTGTTACCAAAAGTAAGTAACTTTTGTTTCTGATGGATACCTCTACCTGCAGATTTCTGACCTTTCTAATAGATTTCCCAAGCAGTACCCGTTTCGGAGGTGGGTAAATGGCTGAATATACTATGAAATCCTGAAGGACTGATCATGTGATGTGATGTAACCTTCCCTTCGCACTTCAGAGTCCAAGAAGTAATGCTTTGTAAAAGAGTAAAGAGAAGCCCAAGTTACCATCATTTAAATTTCCAGACTACATTCTGGTGGAGTGAGCTCTGATGCCCTTTGGTGGTAATTTGTGGGCCAAGGATTAACACATTTTGATGCAAAAGATGATCTATCTGAACAATGTCCTCTTATGGACTGCTTTGCCATTCATCTTGCCTACATACCCGATGAACAATTGGTTGGTAATTCTAAACTCCTTGGTGCCGTCGACGTAGAAGCTGATCACAATCTTGGGGTCGAGTCTATGAGCCTGTTGTCCTCTTTTATAGATGTGGGGGAGTGTTGGATAGGAGTAGATGACAGGGCGCAACCACTTTAAGCTTGTCAGGAAAGAAATTGGGAGGTTTGCCACTTAATGCCCACAACTCACTTATGTCTTGCAGATGTGATGGCAGTGAGAAACACTGTCTTAAATTTAAGAAGTTGCATCGGGCAACTGTGCAAAGGCTCGCTTTTAATCTTTATTTCGGTTATAAAACCATAAAAGATACACACATATTTTTCCTTGACAGTGGAACCCACGGTACACAAGTAAAAATAGATATTTATTACATCAGGTTCTACTAGTCAAGTATCTCGTAATGTAATTTGTAGACACAGATGAGATCACTAAAATACATCATTTACTCTGTGTGTACTCATTTAAAACCAAGTAAAACTGATGAAACAGGGATAAAGTGCGAGTGCATTAATGTCAAACAATCTCCATAGTTTCCTCTCTGAGACTTTCAATAGAACCCCTTTTACCTTTATAAATGTAAAAATAGTAAAAGAGCATTTTGATAAAAACTTTTAAAAAGAAGGGTAAAAACAGGATCCTGGGAATTAAGCACCCTCGGGTCATAGGATTTTTACTGCTGCTAGTCCCTAGCACAAGGAAGAATAGACAGGTGCCTACGTCTAATGGCCCAGAACCAGCCAAGAAATTTTGCGACAGCACATACAAAGGATGGCCTCGTGTCAGATCTTAATATCCGTAAGGCATCAAGGTGACTATAAGTCCCCAACTGTCTGCATAGTGGGACCAACCAACTCCTTCTAGGTCTGTCATAAGCTGGACATGCAAAACAAACATGGCCCACAGTTTCATTTGCGTCTGGGCAGGAAGGGCATCCCTAGGGCTGGCTGGAGGTGTTTAGCCAAAGGTTGGTAAAAGCATTAATAGGTAAACAGCCAAACCTAAACTGCATATATAATTTCCTGTCCCCGGGCACTTTGATAATATCAAAATATTTCTCAAGGTGTTTAGAGGATTTTATATATTAGAAAACATCGGTTAAGCAACCATGACAAATCCTCGAATAGGTGGTCTGCTCTACCCACAGCAAATATTGTCGCTTTAACAGATCCTTTGAATACAGTGGTGGGGAGCTAACAGACTCATTTGGGAGGCCAATTGCTGCCCGAACAGTATTAACATATTTTATCCACCCAATTTTTTTGTTCCTGTCTAGGGCAGACACTTTGTTAAGGGGGCCAGGTCGTGGGTAGTGACCAACCTATACCAAAAGAGCAAGGGGCGCAGACTCGCTTGGTCGTGTATAGACCTGACTCCCAGGTCCACTTTCAACGGAAGGAGGGGGTGCTTTGGGGCAGGGCTACAAGACTCCTAAGAAACTTGTTTTCAACTGTCATTAATTTCCTTGCATCTGCTACACCCCACAGCTCTGCCCCATAAAGCACAATACTCACATGCTTTGCGCTATAGAGTTTAAGGGCTAGGCTACGGGCTTCGTATATGATAAACAGATCTCGTGCCACAATGCCCCGGATAGCTGAGAGGATTTTAGGGACGCCTTGTTCAACTGGTTATTCCAGGTCATGTTATTCGACAACACTATACCCAAGTATTCAAAGGAGCTAACCCTCTCCAGTCGGACGTTGTCTAGGACCAAGTTCCGTTTAAAAGATTTACGAGGGTTAATTATCATCAACTTGGTTTTGGAGGTGTTGATAATCAAGCCCCTCGCACCACAGAAGGCCTTAAATTGGTCCAGGAGCTTTTGGAGACCCATGGGAGTTTTAGAAAATGGTATCGTCAGCGAACAGCAAAGTAGCTATTTTCTGATTCGCCAACGAAGGAGCGTCAGCCGGGGTTGAACATAAAAGGTCAACAATCTGGTTGACATAAAGGGAGAAAAGAGTAGGGGCCAAAACACACCCTTGGCGAACCCCACGCTGGGTCTTAATTGGGTCGGTAAGTTGCCCCTGGTTGCCCCACCTCACACGTGCAAAGTTATCATCATGCAACCTGACCAAAGGTTCTAAAATTTCGAGTGGTATTCCCATATTAATGAGGGATTGCCAAAGTAGGTCTCTGGGGACAAGGTCGAAGGCAGTTTTGAGATCTATAAAGGCAAGATATAAACTGCCTTTGCCCAACACAACCACCTTCCAATATAGCAAGAGAAGGCGAAAAGCCTGGTCAATAGTGCTGGTCTTCCGTTGAAAGCCTGCCTGTAAGAGAGAGAGGATGTTCTTCTCATTTATCCAGGTTTGGATTTTAGTTAAATGCGAGCAACAGAAGACCTTTTGAGCGCAGTCTATCAAGCTAATTGGGAGGTAGTTGGAGAGCTTAGACCTGTCCCCTTTTTTGAAAATTGGGATCACTTCGGCCCCCTTCCACGAATCCGGAACCTTTCCTCCTCCAGCAATATCATTGGCCAAGTTCATAAAATATGTTGCCCAGTTGACCCTATCAGCACGGAAGAGATCGCCATCTGGACCAGAGGCTTTAGCGTGTATAATGGCATCTAAGGAACTCATAATCTCTTTCCTAGTAAATACAATTGTACTTTGTTGGGCATCCAAGCTGGGGGGCATCCGGAAACTATTGATAGTGTTACCTATGGAATATAGCTCGTTAAAATGATTATACCATTCAAATGGTGTAATGTTGTTAGCCGGGGGGGTCACGTTCAAAATTTGGCTTGGCCACTAACGACCAGAATTGTCGAGGGTCAGGATGGCCAATAGCCTCCTCTAGCTCTTCCCATCTCCCTTCGTCCCATTGTTTTTTAGCTTTACCCTGTGCCTGTTTGTAGGCCCTTCTGCAATCATGGATGCTTGCTTGGTCCATGTTTTTGATAGCTAAGGTCAGTCTCGCCCTCACAAGCCTACAATCTATGTTGTACCAATGATTTGCTCCATGGTGACTACCCCGCAAGGACCTAATCTTTATCGGAGGGATATAAAAGAAAGTAGCCAATTGCTCGAAGAAAGCTCCGTGGAGTACACTACAGATGTTCAAAGAGTGTGGGTCGCTACTAGCTGATCCTAATGTCACTAAATGCTCGACTAGAGCTTCATTGATCTTTTGCATTTTAAATTCGTCAGCCAAGACCATGGGCCATTTAAGCCGACGCTTGTCACTTGTGGCACTCAACTCCCTGGTGCTTAGTGGGGCAGTGGCTCCTGCCAAATACTCCCCCATAGATGACTAATAGATAAGTGTAGGGAATTATGATCGCTATCACAGGCCTGGTGTATGAGCATGTCCTGGACTTGGGGCCACAAGGTCAGATCCACTAATATATATTCAATCCGACTTGACCCATTTGTTCCTATGAAGGTCATTCCACCACTTCTATCGGAGTTGGTTCGACCATTAGTAGCCCTTAGCCTATATTCCAGGGAGATTGAATTCAGTTGGAGGGCAGAATGTGACCATTTTTGGATTGGGAGTAATTCCAACGGGGGTACCCTCCAAACTTTATCCTCTTCGGACACGTCAAAGGGCTCGGCCCAATCAAGGGGTTCGAATGTAACAGTAAAATCGCCACCAATTATCAGTGGGTAGTTGACGTTCCTGTCTCCCAGTAGGTTATCCAAAGCAAGTAGAGTCGGTGAACTACCACCTCTGGTACTCCTAGCATATACGTTGAACATATCAACAGTTAGTCCATTCCCATTAACTAGCCTAATCCCCAAAATGTCCGGATTATTAGTAACCAGCTCTTTTGTTTCACAATTCAGGGAAAGATTTACCAAAATAAGTAGCCTCCCAGTCGCCCGACCCGCTTTGGCAGATACTGCTGGTTTAAAAAAGGACTTAAACCCAGGAATATGTATGGGAATCTGGGACCAGGTTTCCTGAAATAGACATATTTCCTGTTGAGACACCAGATCCAACCAATGCGGGCAGTTACACTTTCGACTAATACCTGCCAGGTTCCATGAAAGGATGTTCGTCCCCATTAACTGATTTTACCCGGGCCTGGGGAGAGGGTAACAGTTGCAAGATGGGCACAACTCGGCTGTCAGTCCTTCTAACAGGATCACTAGCCTGAGAGCAAGTATTCACTGCCAATGATAAGTTGGAATGGTCCAGCTCTATTGGGAAACAACTCGCCCGCTCTTGCTCAGCCGGATAACCCTCAGGGTGTAAAAGGTGAGGGGCTATGGAGGTCATCGGTCCGTACTATGGCTATTCAATGCTAGACTGGGAGGCAAAAGAATGAGTCAATCAAACTGTGAAAGTGATGAAGTCGGGAAGGCCAGGGGTGCTTTGCTCATGATTGCATTTCGGACAGTCAGCCTCAGCCTAATCTTTGTTGATGCATTGGAGTGAGTTCTTACTTCTAAGGCAATTAGATCGTGCACTAGTTGGTTTGAGGTTAATGTTAATTCAATTGCATCTACTGGGCTATGAGCCACAATGCACCTCTTGGCACGGATAATGTCCTCCCTTATTATGGATCTACACCCCCTGACGTGTCTCAGCTAATTTATGGCTTTATTTTTTAGGACATCCCCGCTCTCATGTCTAAGGTAGTTGGAATCAACTTTAGGGACATTAGTCAGAAAAATTGGCATTGGTGGGGCAATTCCTTGCTTGTGATTGAGTACCTGTGTTGCCTGTAGTGCCTCAGGGGCTTTATGATATGCGGGGTATGCGGGGGGCCCTGCTGGGGGTCTGGGAGGCTAATCTTGATGGTATGCTAAATACTACCTTTTCACGTGTTGTAACCACATTTCCCTTGCCTTCCACTTCAGAAGGTTTGTATTGCCCAAGTGGGGCACTAATAGTTACCCCATTATGGTTCACATTTAAAACATTCTGCCTCTCAACAGGACCAGCCTGAGTGGAAAGAGCACTTGGATGTAGTTCATGAGGACTAGTGAGGTTAGGGCCTCTATACTGTTTTTTAATAATGCTATTTCAGACAGGAGGTCAGGGATCAAAGGTGTACTACCACTACTCTCGTGTCCTACTTCCTGCACAATATCTGGGCTTGAGGTAGTGGACAATATGGGTGCGAGAGTGGGGATGACATGATGCATATCTAAAGACGAAACCTCAGCAGGCACGGCAAGGACAGCAAAGCGATTCCGCAGTGGGAACTCTTCCAATCCGCTATGGTCTGTGGGGCAGGACGGGCCATCCTTATCCAGTGCACTGGGTATAACCATGTTATGCTCAGCTGCGACTGCAGACAATTTAGTTTTCTTGGAAGCAAGTTTAAATAGATTTGGGATGTTACCATATCCAGCAGTGGCAGGGAGGAATTTGGTATGGGGAATTTCAGCAGGCGGGGGGCTAGGGGCTGGAGAGGATGATGACAGCAATTCCTCACAATCGGTGATGATACTCTCTATACGATCTAAACTTTCCTCGCCAGTCCCCCCTTCATATTTCTTTGAGCAAAAGAGAGCACAAGTGTCTGCAAAAAGGGTTGTAGATCTGTCACCATGATTCCTGAGTGATCAGGGTTGTCATATTCAGTGGTTGCCAGAACAATGTCCTCCCTGTCTGGTTTAGGGGTCTTATGGTGGCACCTGTGAGCTAGCTGGTCTAAGGGACAACATATCCTGAGGGGGTGCATGGAATCAGTCTGGCACCATACCAACGTTTATACCGTCCAGAAACGCACAGTTCCTACTGATTAGTGTAAACTACACAACATGTTACCGCTAACGCTGGTTAGGTTCTTATTTAGTATGGATCACCTGAGTAGTTCAATTGTGTCTTCTCAGCGACCTCTACACACCTCTTAACCGGAGACGTCCATGGTGGTAGGGAATATACTCCTCAGCTGAGTAGGGAAATCCTTTGTGTTGGCTGTTGGAAGTTCAAGCTTGAAAGGATCAAATTCCCACTGTGATTACCTACTCTGTACTTCATTTTACATAGATGGCAAAAAAGAACTGAAGATGCGCAGTTGCTCAGAAACTACTGTAGCATGGTATCATACTAGGTGGTGGCGACGTTACCTTGTCGTTGATGCACACAAAGCATATAGGACAGAGGTGTTCTATTCTTGGGTTACATTGCCAGATGCAGACGATGCAACATGATTATTTCACACCTAAACTGAGGATTAAATACCAGACAATATTAATATATATAAAAATATAGAGACACCATTAACTTACCAAAAACATGTCAATTGGTTTTAAGGTGCCCTCCCACACACAATAAAAAATGTAAGACTGGGCCGACTCAGCAATGAGGGCCAGTCCTAGCCAGATACACACCACATCCCGGTATCAATAATTTGTCCTCAGATCAGATGCGGAGATTATACAATGATCTAGGAGCAATATACATATGTCCTACACAGTTTGTGATGCAAACATTAACACTTACTCCTGTGCAGACTGTTTAAGCTGCACCACCACAGTTGGGTACACCGGGCATTAGCCCACAAAAACTAAATGCAGTTATGAGTAAGGTTTCCACCAAGAGGAAGAAATTCCTTTTTGGATTGCACAGCAAACAAATTAGCTTACATCAGTATTTACCCATACAGTCCTGCAGGAAAAACACAGACTATTAACAATTTGTTTGCCTGAAAGGGATGGTTGCCCCTGTGGAAGACTGCACCATTTAAGGTACGGTCTTCGCTGCAGCATATACCAGACATGATACCCTTTCTCTAGCTGTTCTGCCTGAGGTGCTGAAACAAATCCAGAACGAGTATGTGGCAGCACCCGCCATGGACCTGGGGATTAAACTAATGGGCAACTTTGCTGCAGTAGCTGGCATAATGTCGAGCAACATTAGAGGGGAAGCAGCTCCATTAGCTATGCACCAACGCTTGAGGGATTTGACTTCTGCACAGCAGGAGCGCGAATTGACCAGAATTATCAAAGAAACCTATGCTATGCTTGGAAGAGATAATTTGGGAGCCAGACCTGGGAAACAACAATTAAAGAGTATTTCTGAAAAGGATAACTATAAGCAAACACTCGACTCCTCAACATAGAAGAAGTGGGATAGCAAGAAAAATAAAGATAAAGTCACGGGTTAGGTCTCCAACACAGGAATCGACTGTGAAACGTTATAACTTGCAAAACTGTGACAATGTTAGACCGCCTGACAGGTAACAGGATACTGATAGATGTTCGTTTTGTTCCTTCCAGGAATCATCCGATAAACGTTCGCAGAGAGGCAGACGGTCAGAGCGCAGATTGGAGCACGGAAAACCAAAGAAGGACTCACAACGCTCATCTGACTACATTATTAAACAAGAAGAAAAACCTAAAACATCAAAACCTCAATTCAAAAAGAAGGTGGCAGCCAGACTTAAGATCAGGCATACCCCAGATATTGTGGACTCTGCTTCTGAATGGGGAATGGGCAGTAAAAATGCAGGAAAGCGTGGCAGAAGTCATGACAGTTCACCACAACTTGATGGATTGTCTGGTGGGTGTAGCTCTGAGTGAGTACATGACAGTGGGAACACCAGATACTAGGGTGAGTGTTCCACATTGTCTATACGAAGTCCAATTACAGTTGCATAGGGACATGTCCAGGTTCAATAATGTCCACTTTTAAGAGGACCTCACTCAAGGTTATGATATTTTTCTGGCTGAAAAGGATAAGCCACCTGATTTCATGATTGATTGCCCAAATGGGGAAACAGTAATTTTACTAGCTTTTACCGACCTTGTCCCAGAATCAGATAAACATTCATATGCCAAGGAGTGGGCACCAGTGCTAGCTCCTGTGCTATACTGCAATCATTTGGGTGAAATGATGGTTACCCTTTTCATGACATTCCATTGAGGACAAACCCACAACCTAAAAGACAATATCCAATAAAAAAATTAGGCTAAACAACAAGTTAGGGAAATCATAGAACAATTTGAATACCAAGGTGTATTAGAAAATGGCACCTCCTCCGTGAATAATCCTTTGTTTCCAATGATGAAACCAGATCAATCATTTTGTCTAGTATTAGACTACAGGCATTTAAACACAGATACTTGCACATTTGCAGTACAAAAAGCACAGAGTGATGCACTAATGAATAACATTGTGCAGAAAAAATACAAAACAACACTGCATATCTCAAATAGATTTTCCTGCCAAAGTATAGCACCTGGAAGCAGATATATGACAGTATTCAGTGCTCTAGGCTCTCAAAAACAGTTCTGCTGTTTGCCCCAAGAGTGTAGGAGTAGCCCAGGCTGTTCTGAGCCAGAGTAACAGAACTACTTGAACCGTTTTATGACTAGGCATTATCCTATGTTGATGACACATATTTGGAATATAATGACCTTGACCAGAGTAGACCGCATAATCCTGGGGTTTGCTCACATGGGCTAAAATATTTACATCAGTATAGACTGCTGTGGTGAAAGAGTGTGCCCTGGCTCAAGCGAAATGCATAATTGTTGTGACCCTGGTACCAAACTTAGAGGCGGCCACCAGAGCAAGTGCACCGAAAGCTAAAGATCTGAATCCATGATGGACACAATGGGTTAACACCCTCACCACCATAGATGTAGATTACATATTTGATTCTACAATACAAACACACGCCTTCCTGCAGTAGGAACAAGAATATCCTCTGCCTAATGAAATAATGCATCTAGATCGCTATGATTACATCATCTACACTGGTGGTTCTGCTCAGCCTGCCGTAGGGACAAAGCACCAATGCTTAGCAACATGAGCAGTAGTGAAAGGACGTCTGCATAATGGAGAATTCCATCCTAAGAAGACCTACACGCAGTCACTAGGTGATTGCGCAGCGCAGTTTGCAGAATTAAAGACTAGCGCTGGCGCTACAAAATATGGATGCTGGATTCCACATACTTATAGTGTGCAATTTGTAATATTGTGTGCAGTCAAATAATGAACATCTTCATTATAGGAGCCAATATGGATTCAGAGACTCAAAGGGTTGCACAGTAAAGCACAGACTGCTTTGGGAACAAGTGGCAAAAATGAAAGAATGCTTGCCACTGGCTCATATCATACTGAAACTGAGCCATCAACAAGTTGACATTTACTGTGCAGGGAATTCCATTGCTGATGAAGCCGTAAAAGCAACAGGTCGCTCTGCTGCAGTTGCTGCAATCACTCGTTCTAGTACAAGGATAGACAGAGGCATCTTGGTGACTGTCAATTCAGATTGCAATGACACACACCTGCCGAAAGGCTTTCCACTCAAGTACTCTTACAAGTTAGATGCACAAATCATACTGTATGCTGAGATTCTAGGAGTGGGGATAGAGTAACACCAAACAGTGATCACAGACTAAGGTTAATTCTAGCTGCACATGAGGGTCTGGTTTCTGCACATGCAGGGTTGGCTGCTACAATTCAATTATTGCAGCAACTCTACTGGTGGTCAGGTCTCAAACAGACCAAGGACTTCGTCCTTACATGCAACATCTGCCAGCAGATGGAGGGTTCCACCATAGCACGTCCACCACAGATGCCTTTACTAATTTGAAATAAGCCATTGGCTAGAGTTTACTTGGACCATTGTGCCCCCCTATCATCGGACGGGGATTACAAGTATATCTTGGTAGCAGTGGATTCCCTCACTTGATTCCTGTGGGTATGGCCACAGTGATTGGCTGATGCCCGAAATGTTATAAAGGATCTGCAAGTCTTTATCGGGACATATGCAGTTGGCACATTTCTTTCCGGTTAGGGTCCAGCGTTTAGTTCTATGCCTTACAAAGAGGCCATGGGAAGTTTGGGTGCCACCCTGCATTTCTCATCTCAATACCATACCAAGGGAAATGTAGCAGTGGAGATGAAAAACCGTGACTTAAAGCAGTCTTTAACAGCAAAGGTCACAGGCTTAGGTCGTAGTTGGGTCCATCACCTATATGGGATCCAGAGGGCTTTAAATAACATGCCCAGAAAATCCCTGGGTGGTCGGACTCCCTATAAAATCTTGTTTGTGGTAAAGATGTGGGTCCCAGACCACAATGTCAGCACGATGGTGGCGAAAACAACATTTGACATCAATGAACGTTTGGCTGTTTTACAGGAACTGAATGATTTTAGGGACAAACAAAGCAACATCCAAGTAAAATGCACCATTACAGGAGAAGGGAAGGTAGTTCTGGCAAGTCCTGGTTGGATCCATAAGGCTGGCGATCTGGCCAGACAAAGGATTGTTGACAAGAAAGAGTTTGGGTCATCCTAGCTGGGTCCTGGCTGTTGAAGGTACGAAAACTGTACTCCTTCCACCCCTTGCCGGCTGTCGAGACATAAGGCTTGTCACCATTGATCTGATCAAACCACACTATATGGCTGATTCTCAACAGTAGGCCACATGGGCTCCTGGGTGGCTACCAGTCTCCTCTCGCTCCCGTGCAGGAAGTTCAGATGGACGCTTTAATTACAAATGAAGCATATTCTCTTCAACGAGAGACAACATTAAACAACGCAGTATGTCTTCTACCTGTTGCGACAACTACGAAAACTGTACAATCAACAAGTACAGAAAGACAAATTTAAATTTGAAATCCTGAAAAGAACATGGTTTATGTCAACGTATCACAAATCGAGTCTTCAACAAGAATGACACAACATGCTGAGCTACCAAAGATAGATCGGACGGCTTCTGGCTACTTCATCCATTAGGGTGATTTCTTAAATGAATCGGAGGAAACCACCATCTCCACTACCTCTACCTTTGGGACTAAAGGTGCATGTTTTCTCTCTTTGACTGAAAAGACCATACTTTTTTTCTCCACGCTTACACCTTTTGGATTACAATTGCAGTACTTTTCCTGATCCTTTGTATTGGTTTCGTGACAGTATTCTTTCTGCTTCTGAATGGACATTTTATCACAGAATGTTCTGCAGTACAAATGGCGAACTTGGTTCTGAAGTCACATGCATCATCACACCGTGATCATCTCTGGTGAACATTTCAGCTGTTCCAGTTCTGGATGGGATTGTATGGGATAGGGTATCATTTGATGTGTATGGTCCCATTGAACTTTTACAAATTCCACCTTTGTTTAAAATTTCCTTAAATGATATCATCACCCCTAGCACTGTTTCTGATGGTTGGGACATTGATACAGTGCATGAAATGCTAGCAGATCGAGAGCATTCTACTGTGTTTTCTTCTGATGAATTATATTATCGTACACCTAACTATGATGAAATGTTTTGTTTACAACATTACGATCATCATTTTCTACACAAAGCTAGGATTCCTCGTGCAGTTTCTAACTACACGTAATGCGAAAATTGCCCTACACCACCACGGGGTGGTTCAAAGGAATTTGCACAGAAGTTTGATTATTTTTCTCACTATGACACCTCTGACCCAGCCTCTTTCTATTATAGGCTTGCACCGACACCTGCGAAAAAAAATATGTGAACAGACACGAAGTTGATTTACTCTGCTTCTTTCCTTTTCCAGCTCTCTGTACAAGGTTTCGACTATGGAGGGATACAATAGATGTGAAGTCTATTTAGGGCACTAAAGATTAGCTGGTTCAGGGTACCGAAGCTATATTTAGAGCATGCTTAATACCACGAAAATGATTTTCCTATACAAAACTGTGCAACAAACAACGTGTCTTGGCTTTGCCAAGATAAAAGACTTGAACACACCACAAGTTCTCATGCTGGTACAATTCGAGAATTGGCAGCCAGTGACATCATACGATAAGGCTACCATAGATACCAAGTAGCGTATGAGTACGCATAATTCGTCAGACGCCATTTGGAAGGGATGGTTAGTTTGGCTATTATTCTACTCAGATGAGGGAGAAATAAGCTGAGACTCATTTGGCTTCCATCCAGTAAGCCGGTAAGCAGTGGAGAATGAATCACTTGTCCAGTTTAAACCAGGGACATGGGTTCTTGCCATCTTTAAAAACCCTCATTCATGTTAGAGACGTTGGTACGGTATATCTTGATTTTCTGCAAGCTTTATTACGTGAAAAGCATCATCATAGGGTCTTTTGTTATGCTTTCCTCCGCCTGCAGGGAGACCAACTGGTATTCACTGTAGCTATTAGTAATGGTGAGAGTGAGAGTGAAGTGTGACTAAAATTGCTTCCATCTATCAGAACTAATTTTATTTGGTTGATAATGAGGTAAGGCTAAAAAAGCGGAGTGGTGCGTAAATAGAAAAGTCACTGTTCTATTGCACCTATTTGAAAACGTGAGTGGTCGACATGTTTCAGCCCTTGGGTGCCCAGTTGGGTCGTTGGGCTTTCTTCAGGATCATGAGATTGCACGCATACTGTTTTGTAGAGTGCAGGGGTAAGTAATGCATTTACCCTTCTTCTTGCATGTGCTATGTAGCACTCAGACAAGTTATAGGTGAATTGTACCTGTAACTTATGTTTCAATGCAAGAAGCTCTGTCGGGGGACCGGCGGCTTGAGAGTTTCTCTACTGTAAGACATTCTTCTGACGACTTGTTCTAGCTCCGTCTGCCGTGCCCCGGATCATCAACCGAATAAAATTAGTTCTGACAGATGGAGGCGATTTTAGACACACTTCACTCTCACTCTCACCATTACTAATTGCTACTGTGAATACCAGTTGGTTTACCTCCAGGCAGAGATGCTTTTCACCTAATAACGCTAGCGGAAAATCAAGATATACCACACCAAAGGCTCTAACGTGAATGAGGGTTTTTAAAGACGGCAAGAACCCATGACCCTGGGTTAAAGAGGACAAGTGATTCATTCTCTATTGATTACCTATTTTGGCTATTAGACACAAACAACGTCAGACACGATTCCTAGGTAACAGCAACGGATTTAGAGCAAATAGGTCCGACATTAGGTACGTGCAGTCTAAACTTTCAGAAGTGGTGACAACTTACAGTGTTGTGAAGTGGTGCTTTGATTGGCTAAAAACCTCGGCACTGTCTCAATTTCAACAGCACTTGTCCCTTTTATCTGATGACTTGGAACTTCAAGACTTTTAGTTAGGTCCTCGAAAACCAATTCAAAAACACTTTCTGTGTGCCATTTATAATGAAATATGGAAGGTCTCTCAGCAGGAGGCTGCTGCAAGATTGCACTAAATTGATAGGGCCAATTTAGAGCAGACTCTTGAAGTAGTAGACAGCGGTATGACCACTCTGGCATCTAGAATCTACTCCTTGGGTGACATTGTATTCTCAACAATAGACAAAAGACATGTCTGCTTTTCAATACGGACAGTTGCAACTTAGGTCCATTCTACTGTTGAGCTGGACATTGCAGAAACTACGTTCTGGTCACGTGCTGTGGCGACACATTAACATCACAAATCTGTTTTCCCCATACCACCTTACAGAACAACAGATAGTTATGGCACAAAAGGATGCAAAATATACTATGTTACATATAGAGAAGCTGGAGAAATTACCTTTTACCATTTCTGAAATATCATCCTTGGATTGGATAATCCAGGGGTATATTACACTACCAATTTCGACTTTCCACTTTTAATCCTGTCTACTACACCATCAAGTGGGCAGATATGAAGCTTTAGGTGAAGGGTTTGTAGATGAATATTGGGAGCTTTCTTTCAAAGTCCGCTGTTGAAATAAGGATGCTAAAGTTTTTCTCAGCGGTTCTGATTGAGAGAATACTTTGAGGAGGTCCCTAGTATGCAAAGATGTTTCATTACACGGAGCATGTAACGCCTCTGTGGTGAACTTGAAAGGTTCCCCAGTGACCGTGATTCATCCAGCTTTCAGATTACTCTCGAATGGGACTTACCTGATGTTGAACAGTCAAGGTTGCTGTGGGGTGAAACCAGGGGTCGCCTGTGTGGTGACAGTGTCTTCCATTGTTGCTTGTTGTACACAAGTCCTGTTTCCATCTGCCCATACAATTAGGGAGGATTCACTTTGGCCTTCGATTAATCTTACCAACGTGCACTTTGACGTCCTGAGCAAACTGAAAGCCTTATTATTTCAAAAAGATGTGGCCTTAATTTCTGCTAAGGAAACTTTTGATCTTCAGGTGGCAAGGTACTCTGCAGAGATACAGGTGCTACTTCGCACTAATTTCCCGCAACATTTTGGAGCGCTGTTGCATCATATTTTTAACATGTCTAGTACAACAGGAATCATGTGGTTTTTTCAAAGGCATAAGCTCCAGGTTGGTTAGCACCTTGCAGGCGGTGTTCAGAGTCATTCCATCTTTCATCCACTCTGTCCTTGGAAGCATCTTAGGAGGTCTTCCACTGGTCCTGTTCCTAATTGCAAGTATAGTAGTTTTAATATTTTTGCTATACAATGGATGTCCCATATCGAATCGAATGGAGCTGGCACCACCTCATGTCCTGTTGTGCCATGAGCGCATGGTGCATTGCTTTGGCGCAACCTTACTTTCAGAACTGGATGAGCATTGGTTCTTGTCATTTCGGGCTGTATGACTTTTCTGTGTGCAGCCGATGTTCCGCTGTCAATTGTGCACTTACCAGTGTTCCCGGGATTTGTGCCTGGGGTTGCAATTGGTTGAACCTTCGGACCTACATGTACTGATGGATCCACTAAAGGCCCATTGGTATAGCTGTCCCTTGAGAATTCCATTGCTCCTGGCCGCGTTCAATGAACCTCCCTGGGTTGCTTCTGGACCTAGTGGATTGGATCTTGGCTCTGGCTTGGCGGAACACAGACTGGCTATTCTCGATCTTTCAGAGGCTGTTGTGGGGAGTGGTTTGGAACATGCTTGCTCTATCAACTTGCCCCGAGATGTGACTTTGGGATCATCGGCTGCAGACGCTGGGAACAGAAATGTTTTGTCTACCACTTGGAACACTAAACATCTGGCTCTTCCATTTGGCAGGAACTTTTTATTCGGCCTGATTTTTAATATACCAAATTGATTTAAACTGACTTTTTTTTATAGCATTTTAAATTTGGCTTTCTTTATACTTTGGGTCTCTAAATCGCATAAGTGCCCTTTTATCATTGTTTTATAGTACGATTTTTAGGCAATTTCCTTTGCAAGTGCTGTTGCATGTTTAGTCATAGGATATTAGCATTAGATAGCTTCATAGTTGACCTATGTCCTAGGAGTGAGTGTCATGTCTCCCAGTTGTGTGCCATTTAAATGAACACAGGTTCTTCCTAAAATAGCTTTCACTTTTTCACATCGACTTTTGACACATATTTGCATCTGTGACAGTTTGGATGAGTTCCTTGCAAACACCAACCCTGCTTACTCAAGTCAACTTCGCAAGAATACTATTGTATTGCCCTGACACGGTACAAGGCCTACACATATGTTGTGCAAATGTGCTTATTATTTTTGTACATATGGCAACATAGCCATCTGTAGCACACAAACAATGGCAGCCTAATTACAATCTCAGCCCAGGGCAAGGATTCCTTTTGTTATAAATAAACATCTGTTTTCGGGTGCTGGTAGATGAGCACTTCTACTGTCATCGAGAGGTCTCTACATGCTGATGCTTTCTCCCAGCATCTGACTGATATCGCCGTGAGGGGGGACCAATTTGTGATCAAGACGGGGGTCCTACACCCTTTACCTACAGGTAATGGGATTGGATCATCCAGCATAGGGATTCTTGGCAGAATTTACACCCTAGACACGTGGTATGGGTACACGTAGTAAGACTACGCCAGATTGCTATACTGTTTCATATGCTTGCGTATATTTGTTGTTTTAACAAGATGGTGGAACTTTTTATTTTATTCACGATCATGATAACTTTCCTCTGCTTCTGTCTATTGATCATTGCAGTGCATGTATTCTGTACAAGAATCAGGTTGGTTCAATAAATATTAAAAACATCCCTCTGTGTATATTTCTCTGAGCAAAACATAGCTCAAGTGTCTGAGCAAAAGACTTCCAGATCTGTCACCACAATTCCTGAGGGCTCAGGGTTGTCATGTGCCAGAACTATTTTCTCCCTGTCTGGTTTAGGGGTGCTTATGGTGGCACTGTGAGCTAGCTGGTCTAAGGAACAACATATCCGGAGCGGGTGCACGGAATCAGTCTGGCACCATGCCAACATTTATGCCATCCACAAACGTGCAGTTGATTAGTGGAAACTACATGACATTATGGTAGATTTGAAGAGGGACAACTGGTTCTTGAAACAGAAAATGACAGATAAGGCTGAAATATACCCCTTGACAGTGCCTACTGCACACCTTTATTGGGTCAGCGCAAGGGCAAAGCTTAAAACGTCTGATGATCAGGTCTAAAGAGGCTCTAACGAAGTGTCCCTACACCACTTCATGAACCTACTCCATTTCCCAGAAAAAAACTGTTTTGGTGGAATATCAAGTAGGCACAGAGAGTTGTATCCACCACTTCAGGAGGAAAAGAAAAGGAATTAAGGTTACCTCGCTCAATCTCTAGGCAAGAAAGTGGAGGCCCTGGAAGTAGGAGTGCAGAACCTGCCCCTGTAACTGCAAGAGGAGGTTTAACCTGTGAGGGAGACAGAGCGGGAAGCAAAGAGAGAGTTGCATCAGGTCTGTATACCACACCATTCATGGCCAATCTGGGACCATCAGAATGACTTGGTCCTCAAAATCTGAGGAATCAAGGGTATGGTAGGTAATGTGTATTGAAGTTGAAAGCTCCATTATAAGCGTAACACATCCCACAATGTTCCCAGCAATGGAGGGGCACAGATTTTCAGGCAGTAAGCAATATTGCAAGTGGCAACGAGCTCCACCAGAGGCATGCATAAGATAAAGACGTGTTGGACTACTTTTGGATGGAGACAATACTCATGATCGGTAAGATGACGCCAAATGAGACTGTCTTCTCTTACATTCAGTATACCGGCCAGGTGGCTACCGAATCTCATGATCCTGTGCCCAGAAGCAGAGGCATACAGCTTCACAGCAGAAAAGGTACAACTTTACTCCCCCTGCTCATTGATGTACTAAATCGTGGTTGTATTTTCCATCAAGATCTGGACAGAATGGTCATGAATGAAATGCAAGAAGGTTTTGAGCTCCAGCTGGATCACAGTAAGTCTAGTAGATTGATGTGCAAACTTAGCTCCGCTAGAAACCAAATGCCTATGATCTCCTGTTCCTCCAGGTGAACTCCCAGTGTAGGGTCAAGGCATCCGATGACTGAAGCCTCTGTCTGTGGGGGTAGTAATGGCTTCCCTGGAGTGAGGTTGCTTTCCACCCTCCACCACTACATATGCTGCAGAGTCTCTGGTGATTGTGGTAGAACTCTGAAGAGCTCACCCATGTTGGAGCTTCTGCCTGCAAAGCACAAATGTAGGGTCCTCTTGTTCCAGCGTGCATGAGTGACCAAAAGAATGCAGCAAGCAAGCAGGTGTAGCAGGCGTAAAACCATCAGGACTTGGACTTGTGCTTTATTCTGAATCGTCAGATTTATAGCCTTAATGTCCTGAACTCTCTGTGGAGTGGGAAAGGCATGACTCAATGAGGTGTCCAGTACTGCCCATATTAACAGAACACACTGAGACGATACAGGTGAGATTTTGGCATGGTTATGGATAAACCCCAGTTCAAACAGCAGTGAATCTGTGGCCTGCAGGTGGTACAATACCACTGGAGAGCTGGCCTTGAGGAGCCAGTCATCCAAGTAAGAGAAAACAGGTATCCCTGATCGTCTGAGATGGGCCACTACCACTGCCATCACCTTCGTAAAGACTCATGGTGCAGACATGAGGACTAACAGGAGGACTGCAAACTGGTAGTGGGCAGACTGTGAAGCGAATGTACTTATTGCGCAACTGCAGAATGGACAAATGAAAATACCCATCTGCAAGTTGATAGACAATATCCAGTCTTTTACTTCCAGCACAAGTTACAACTAAACCAGAGATGGCATTGTGAACTTTATGATTTTTAAGGAACCAGTTCAGAACGCTGAGGTCTAGGATTGGATGAACACTGCATCCTTCTTTGGGACCAGAAAGTACAGGGAGTAGTGACCCTGGTCCTATTCCTTCTGTGACACCATCTCCACTGCTCCTTTTCAAAGTAAAAACCTCCACCTCCTGCTGAAGAATCTGCAAGTGGCCAGATAAAAGGACAGAAGAGGGAGGAAAGCTGTAGGCATTGTCTGATCCATTTTAAATACATAAATAGGGTGTATTATGCAAAAGGCTTCATAGGTATGGTCTGAGAGTCTCAGCGACCTGCCATCGATGCTCAGAACTGGAAGCCGGGTTTCTGCATGTAGCCTGGCTCTGCCCTAAAATTTCAAAGTTCTGGGTGAAGGTGTTCGGCACCCTTCATGACATCACTGACCTTTCAATATCTCCGGACCCGTTCTTAGCACTACTGGGATATGACAAAAAAATTAGTAAAAGTGTACGGCAATTGATAGCAATGGGGCTGCTCCTGGGGAAGAGACAAGTGGCAATGCGGTGGGCCAAAGGCCCAATTCCCACAATAGAAGATTGGACCAAAGACATGATATATTGCAACATTCAATATGACACATATAGCAAACTGCTACCTCCGCAAAACCGACCTATAGGCTTTTGGAGCCTGTTCCAACAATATTTCATAGGCAAAGAGACAGGAAAACCAGAGGGCAAAAACAATACTGGTTAGGGAAGGAAATACAGTTATAACCCAATCAATCAATCACTCAATCAGGGAATTTCAAAGCACACTACTCACCTGTGAGGGTCTCAAAGCACTGAGGGGGGAAGTGGGTGCAGCTCTGGGATTACCCGGAAAGCCAGGTCTTTAGGCTCTTTCTGAAGGTGCGCAGGGTGTGGGAGCGTCTGATGTCAACTGGGAGTTCGTTCCAGGCCTTGGCAGCGACGAAGGAGAAGGCTCTTCTACCTGCTCTGGCTCTGCGAATGCGCAAGATTTCTGCCAGGGTGAAATCGGCTGAGTGAAGGTTTCTTTTGGGTACGTGGAAACGGACTCTGTCATTGAGGTATTTAGGTAGGATGTTGTGGAGTGATTTGTAGGCATGGGTGAGTAGCTTGAATGTTACTCTCTTCTCGACAGGGAGCCAGTGGAGGTCTCGCAGGTGTTGGGTCATATTCTCCTATCAGGGGGTGCCGAGGATGAGTCTGGCCGCGCTGTTTTGAATGGTCTTTAGTCTGTGTAGTAGGGATTTGCTGATTCCAGCGTAGAAGGCGTTCCCGTAGTCCAGTCTGCTGGTTATGAGTGCGTGGGTTGACGGTCTTTCTGGCTTCGGGGGATTCACTTGGAGGTCTTGTGGAGGATGCGGAGGGAGTTGAAACAGGTGGAGATGGCGTTGATCTGGCGAGTCATGGCGAGGGAGGAGTCGAGGATGATGCCGAGGTTATAGGTGTGGTCCGTAGGTTTAGGTGAGTTTCCGAGGGCGGATGGCCACTAGGAGCTGTTCCAAGCGGTGGGGGAGGGTCCAAGGACAAGGACTTATGTCTTCTCCAAGTTGAGCTTTAGGCAGCTGTTGCTCATCCAGGCTGCAACGTCTTTCATTCCTTCCTGGAAGCTGAGTCTGGAGTCTTCGGGGTTTTTCATGAGGGAGAGTATGAGCTGGGTGTCGTCTGGGTAGGATACTATACTGAGTCCGTGCTGTCTGACGATGGTGGCGAGGGGGGCCATGTAGATATTGAAAAGCCTGAGGCTGAGTGATTATTCCGGGGGCACTTCGCAGTTGATCTCTGTGGGTTCTGAGAGCACAGGAGGGAGTCTGATCCTTTGAGTTCTACTGGCGATAAAGGAGCGGATCCAGTCGAGGGCGGTTTTCCTTATGCCTGACTGCGAGAGTGCGGTGGGAGATGGTGTCGAAAGCTGCGGAGAGGTCTAACAGGATGAGTGCTGTGGTGTGGCCCTGGTCGAGGCGTGCACAGATGTTGTCTGTGGCAGCAAGGAGGGCGGTCTCGGTGCTGTGGTTTCTTCGGAATACAGACTGGGAGAAGTCCAGGAGGTCGTTCTCTTTGATGAAGGTGGTAAGCTGGGCGTTGATTTTCTCAGTGACCTTGGCTGTGAAGGGGAGCAGAGAGATGGGTTGGTAGTTCTTCAGGTCCGTCAGGTCAGCAGAAGGTTTCTTGAGGAGAGGCTTGACCTCAGCCTGCTTCCGGTCGTCGGGAAAAAGGCCGGATTTGAAATAGGTGTTGATGGTGTGGCGTAGTTCGGGCGCTATGGCGGCGGCGGCTTTGTGGAATTTGTGCTGTACCAGGGGTCCGTGGGGCCCCGGAGTGGTTGCTCCTCATGGTCGTGGTGACTGGGGTCCAGGTGGTGATGGTAGGCTGGTCATCCTTGCAGGAGGGGAGGGTGCTTTCTGGAGTTTGCTCACTGAAGTTATCGTAGAGGGTCTTGATCTTTGTGTGAAAGTGGGTGCTGAGCTTGTCGCAGAGGTCCTGGGAGGGTGTGACGTCCGTGGCTTCGCTGTGTGGTTTGGTGAATTGCTGGATTATGTTGAAGAGTTCCTTCGGGTTGCTGGAGTTGGTGAGAATTTTGCTCCGGATGAAGGTCCTCTTGGTAGCTCTTATGCATTGGAGGAATTCTGTCATGGCGAATGGGACCTGTTTATGATGTAACAGTTTTGTCCAATGTTTTTTTTTTTTACTGTCTAGGAGTATGTCAACAGGAGATCACTGACATTACAATTGCATATAGTCCTGATTTCAGACTTTCTGTGTATTACATGACTTCACTAATGTACTTGGCACTGTACCCATAACCTGTATATGTATAATTGTATTTATGTTATGTTAATAGAAAAGCAATAAATAAAATAAAAAAATAAAAAAGAGGAAGGAAAGCTATAACAGTAGTACGTACCCCTTTTCCACAATCTGTAAGCTCCATTGGTCTGAAGTATTGGCCCTCAGGACTGTGGGAAGGAGGAAACCCATCAAAATAGCTCCTTGAGCACGGTCAAGAGGGAACCAGGGCTGCTTCCCTGCGGTGGCTGGGGTGCAGGATGAGGAATAGGGGGAGAGAGTAGTAGGGCATCTCCCCTTCTTTTGTCACAGCCTCAGTATTGTTTGTACAGTGGATTGGTCTGCCGCTGGTGTGCTGTTGTCTGCTCGAAAGGAGAAGCCCCTCCAGAAGCTCTGAAATTTCCTAAATAGTCAGTGGTCAGCTGCATTTGGAGACCTAATAATCTTGTGTTCGCCTTGTTCTCTTTAAACCTTTTGAGGGAGGAATCGTCCTTGGCTCGGAAGAGGCGTGAGCCATCAAAAAGAAGGCCCATAAAGGTCGACTGGACATCCTTAGAGACGTCCAAACTTCTCAGCAAGTGTGTAAGCACAGAGAGATAGATGACTTGGCTGAATAGTGACTTAAGGCAGAGGTAATCCAGTTGAGTATAGCTCCAGGAGAGTAGGGGGTCGGTGCGGATGGTGGCCATGGGGGCAGAGGTCTCAGTGGTTGTCGGGGCGGTCGTGGCGTTGAAGCTGTCATGGATGTCTGCGATCTTGCGATGGAAGAAGGTGGCAAGGGCGTCGCACAGGTCTTGCGAAGGTGGGATGTTGTTGGTGTTGGAGCTGGGGTTGGAGAGTTCCTTCACGATGTTGAAGAGCTCTTTGCTGTTGTGTGCGTTGTTGTCTAGGCGGTCTTTGAAGGAGGCCCTTTTGGCGGATCTGATGAGGTGATGGTGTCTGCGGGTGGCGTTCTTGTGGGCAGCGTAGCTGTCCAGTGTCCGTTCCCTGTGCCATTTCTTCTCTAGCTTTCGGGAGGTTTGCTTGGAGGCCTGGAGGTCTTCAGTGAACCAGCTGGCTTTCTTGCTGGTGTGACTTTTGGAGGGTTTCTTGATCGGGGTGAGGGTGTTGGCGCAGTCGTCGATCCACTGTCTGAGGTTGCGGGCAGCGGCGTCGGGGTCGGTGGGGTCGGCGGGTGGGCTCCGGGCGAGGGTGGTGGTTAGCTGGTCTTTGGTGACTTTGCTCCAGCAGCGGCGGGGGATCTGTTGGGTTTGGTGGTGCATGGTGCGTGGTGGGTTTCCGGAAGGTGAAGTGGATGCAGTGATGGTCGGTCCAGTGGAGTTCGGTGGTGTGGTTAAAGGAGACGTAGGAGCTTGCGGAGAAGATGGGGTCAAGCATGTGGCCGGCGGAGCGGGTGGGTGTTGTGATGAGTAGTCTGAGTCCGAGGTTGGCTAGGTTGTCGATCATGGTGGTGGAGTTGGTGTCGTTGTTGTTCTCGAGGTGGAAGTTCAGGTCCCTGAGGTGAATGTAGTCTGTGGAGGTGAGCGCGTGTGCACTGACGAAGTCGGCGATGGAGTCGCTGAACTGTGGTCGGGGTTCAAGGGGGTTTGTAGACGAGGGTTCCTCTGAGGATGATGTTGGGATCGGTGTGGATCTGGAAGTGCAGGTGTTCGGCAGTGCTGAGGGTGTCGTCGGTGTTGGTCGAGACTCTGAGAGTGTTCCTGTGGACGATGGCTATTCCTCCTCCTACTCCATTGGTGCGGTCCCTGCGGGTGATCTTGTAGCCGTCCGGGATGGCTATGGCGATGTCGGGTGCCGAGTAGGGGTTCAGCCAGGCCTCCGTCAAGAAGGCGACGTCAGGGGAGGTTGAGTCAAGTAGGTCCCAGAGTTCAATGGTGTGTTTGTGGGCAGAGCGGGTGTTGAGAAGAATGCATCTGAGGTAGTTGGGTTCTTTCCCGGTGGGTGGGTTGGCGGGTCGGATGCTGGTGAAGCTGCAGGTCCGGCAGGAGAAGGGTCCTTGGGTGCGCTTCGGGGCGGCCAGGAAGCAGGTGTGTGGGCATCCTGTGTTGAGTGCGTCGAGGGTGCTGGCATCGTAGCGGAGACGGGCGTCGTGGCGTTAGTGGGGGCCTTGGGTTCAGGCGCTGGGCGCGGTCCAGGCACGGACGGGCGCAGACGGGCTTGCCTTAGGCGGCCGCCATAAGAAGGGGAGGTGGGAGGGAGGAGGCAGCTGGGAGGAGGGAGCGGACGAATGGGCAAGCGGGGGGCGGGGACGCAGCGGCGGGAAGATGGGGGCAGGAGCTGCAAAGGAAACAGTAGGCAAAAGGGCACAGAATTAAAAACGGGGATCAAGGAGGAAGAGACAATAAACAATTAAGGCAATACAATTACAAAAACAATTACGAAGCAGTACAATTACAGCAAGACAAACCTACGGCCTACCACTGGCCACCAGGGATAAGGCGCAGGTGGCAGCCTGCGTGTGGAGGAGTGCCTCAAACTCTCCTCAGCAGCGGCAGCTGGGGCTTAAGGGTGGGACACACAGGCGGTGCTGTGCGGCGTGGGGAGCGACCTGCCTAATGGTCAAGGGTCCATAAAGGTCGACTGGACATCCTTAGAGAAGTCCAAACTTCTCAGTAAGTGTGTCAGCACAGAGAGACAGATGACTTGGCTGAATAGTGACTTATGGCAGAGGTAATCCAGTTGAGTATAGCTCCTATTCTGGTGTGGTGCCAAATCCACTCACACCTTTAGGACTAGCAAAGTCAGGGTCCAGGGTTGTAGACTGCCCATTGCCATAACCTGTACCATGAAAGGGATTTTTGCCGGGGAGAATCCCCCAAATGATTCTTCCCTCTTGTATGAGGCACTGAGCCTCCCTCTGAGACCGGTGTGGAGGCAACTCCAAGAGATGTAATGTCTGCAGTATTGTAGACTGTGGTACTCGTGGCATTGGCTGCAGTGCCAGAGGTGTAGATCGCAGCACTGGTGATGTTGAATGTGAAGCCGTTGGGAGTAGTTTGCAGCACTGGAGAATGTAATTGATATGGCGCTGAAAGCAAGAAGCCTGAGGCAATGGAGGAGGCGGCAGCAGGCACTGCACCAAGTTTGTGGTGGGTGCTGGCGTAGTTGTTGGAGTCAGGCACTATGTAGTAGGCGGAAATTGTAGAAATGGGTCAAATTAGGGTGTCAGCAGGCCCGAAGGCATAGCGCAATGGGCCCATGGGGTATCAGGTGCTTCAAAGGGGCCCACGGCTCGTCTAAAGATGTCAAACATGCAGTTCTTAATAAGAGATGGATCTGTTCCTGGAGTCAGGAACTTCAGTTAGGACTGACTGAACTGAGGCTTTAGAGAAAGCACCGCAAGCGGTTGCGGGTCAGGGATCAGCACCAGTTCTGGAGGAAACACAGGAGCTGAATCCTCAGTGGCTTGTTCCATATGTTTTGGCTCTAAAGAACAAGATACTTACACTTGTAAAGCGCATAGTTACCCAAAGGCATCGCAGCGCTTGTAGTGTCGCATAAGTACAGCTGTAAGGATAGCTTACAATACAATATTCTAGTAGAGCCAAATTTAGGTAGCTTCTGAAAGGGTAGATGCTGTGTCACCAAGCGCAAATAGAGAGGGAGGGCATTCCAAAGCTAAGAATAAATTTGCTGAACGTAGCCTTTTTCTAGGATGTTTAAAAGAAATAAGGGAGTTGTTGATTGGGGGGCCTTTAACCCGGAGTGTCTTATGGGCAGTGCATAGGGATTTAATCTTTATTCTTTCGGTTATTGGCAGTCAGGGTAAGGTATTCAGTGATTGGTTGGCTGATTGGGTTCTGGGACTGTTTAGTAGAATCCGGGTGGAACACTTTTGTGTTCAGTAATGTCTTATATTACTCTTTTTAGCCACAGATTCTTTACCGCAAAATAATCCTGCGTCATCAGACTGGATCCAGAAGGTTTTTTTAGCAATACCCCTTGGCACAGGTATGTGGCGTCATTTGGCTCCATATGGGCGCCGGAACTGATGTGCGTGGTGCCTATATAGGCGACACCCCAGCATGCTTACATCAGTTTCTTTTTGCAACTTTCCTGCCAGAAGCACGGAGCCACAAAGAATGCTGAGTTACTGGATTAGATTTCTAAGGACCTCAGAGCGGTGAGATTGTGAGGGTCAGTAGTGAATCTGTGGCTAGATAGAGTCTCGATCAGATAGGGCGTTACCAAAGTTAAATAACTTGTTAATCTGATAGAGACTTCTATCTGCAGATTTCCTAACTTAGAAACGATACCCAAGCAATACCTACCCAGAGTTGGGTCTGCAAAACAGATTAGACCAAAAGGTCCTCTAGGACCCAAAAAGGCAAATGCCCATCATGACATACCTGACCATCCAAACAGTAATGTTTTATGAACGTGTGTAAGAACACCCAAGTTGCTGCCTGTCAGATGTCCAGGACAGGGATTCCACAAGCTAATGCAGTGGTCGTAGCCTTGTCTTTGGTAGAATATGCACGCAAGCCCTCAGGGGGTTCGTTTTTGGCCAAAGCGTAGTAGATTTTTTTATACAAAGCACCATCCATCGCAAGATTGTCCATTTCTGCATGGCCTTTCCTTTATTTGCCTGACATTCCCTATAAAGAGTTGATCGATCACTCTGAACTCTTTAGTGAAATCAAGGTAGAACGACAACGCTTCAGTAAGGCTGCGCTCTTCCGATTATCTTTTAAAATTGTATTGTTGTGATTTTTCTGTCTGGTTGCTTTTTAATTGAGGGAAATCAAGGGGGGCTGAAATTTTAATGTGGATTTTGCACTGTGGGAACTGGCGGGAAACAAACCGCTTACAGTGATTGACAGGGGGAAGCTTTGAGGGCATTTTTCAGTGGCCATCTTGAGTGCGACGCGCGTTTTACGCGGTCAGCACTCTAGTTGTTACACGCTGTTCCCCCGGGCCCAGGCAAACCTTTTTAAACGGATCAGTCGGGCGGCGCGGTGCTTCTGTAAGGCTGCGCTCTTCCGATTATCTTTTAAAATTGTATTGTTGTGATTTTTCTGTCTGGTTGCTTTTTAATTGAGGGAAATCAAGGGGGGCTGAAATTTTAATGTGGATTTTGCACTGTGGGAACTGGTGGGAAACAAACCGCTTACAGTGATTGACAGGGGGAAGCTTTGAGGGCATTTTTCAGTGGCCATCTTGAGTGCGACGCGCGTTTTGCGCGGTCAGCACTCTAGTTGTTACACGCTGTTCCCCCGGGCCCAGCCACGCCAGTTAAATAGGATGACTGCCAGGAAGCGCAGCGGACGAGCGCAGCGGGCGCGCCGACAGCGCGCCGAAGGCGCGCTTAAGGCAAGCCCGTCTGCGCCCGTCAGCGCACTGTCAGGGCATAGGGCATGCGACTCTGCCCGTCCCACCAGCCCAGTTTCCCTGTCGTCTGCGTAGCTTAAATCCTTACAGCCACCTCGGTGCCCTATGGATAAGGTCTGCTCCGTCCTCCCGTCCTCAGACTATGTCTGTGATAGTTGCGCTTTTCATTTTTCGCCTGAGCTTACTCCACCTGACTCAGTGGATAGTACTTTAAGTGCAGTCTCCATCTGCGCCTGCCTCATTAATGCAAGATCCGTGAACAAACATTATTTGGATGTTTTTGACTTAATTATTGATAACAAACTGGACATTTTGTTTGTGACCGAGACTTGGCTTGATGCCTCTTCTAATCCCTTAGTCCATATGGCTACTCCCCTGGGATTTAAAGTCCACCGGGTGGATCGCTGCTCTGGCAGAGGGGGTGGCCTGGCCATTTGGTACAGAGACAATTGGACTTTTCGGAGTGAAACTTCTACTCTCTGGAGCAATTGTGAGGTCTTGCATTTTAATCTCCAACTATCGGCCCATTTCACTCTTGGTGGCTCTCTGATATATCGCCCCCCTGGTTCTGCGGCGAACTTTTTAGCTGCCTTTGGCGAGGGTTTGGCTGAGCGCGCCTTGAGGTTCTCTAAGTTTGTTCTCCTTGGGGATGTTAATATCCACCTTGACTGTTGCGAAGAGGCAGATTCTGTCGCATTTCTTGACGCGCTTCATCTTGTAAACCTTTCCCAAATGGTCCTGTCCCCAACTCATCAGGGTGGTCACACTCTTGATATGATTGGCACTAATTTCCCTACCTCGGTCATGAAGCCGCGTCCTGTGACATGGTCGGATCATTTCCCTATCTTTTTTTCCTGGCCTTTACAAGATTCTTGGAAACCGGCTAATAGTAAACGCCCGCCCCTCTCAAAGAAGGTGGTTTCTACTCAGCTCAGCCTCGCACTTGATGCCTCTCGGCCCACCTTTGGCACAGATATGGAAGTCAATGTCACTCAATTCGATGAGTGGATCTCAGGTGCTGTGGCGTCGGTGTCGGCAGCGGGGCCGGTTAAGCTGAGAAGAGAGGCTCCTTCCAAGCCATGGTTTACTCCCTTGTTGAGGAATCTTAAGCACACCTGCAAAGTGGCAGAGAGGTCTTGGCGTATCGGTGGATACCTATACCTTGATAAAGTGCTTCTCAGATCCAAACAAAAACTCTATTATAGAGCGATTAGGGAGGCCAAAGGCTTGTACTACGCTGCACGTATTGAACGGTCAAATAACAACTCTAAAGAGATCTTTTCTATAGTGCAGAGTTTCCTAGCTCCTAGTGCCCAGGTAGCTGTGGCCCCTGTCTCGGATACCTGGTGTAACAATCTGGCATCTTTTTTCAAGGACAAAATTATTAGCATTCAGGAGACATTTCGACCTTCAAGGAAGTCGGCTAGTCCTGAGCTAGTCCCCATCCTGCCTAGGGCTTTTCCGATCAGTAGCTTCTCAGAGTTCTGTCCGATTGATTTGTCCAGCTCCCTTAAAATTCTTAAAGCCCTTAAGTCTGGATCGCCGAATGATCCGTGCGCGGCCAGATTACTCTCGGACGTGGCAGATACCGCCAACACTGAGGTTAATTTCTTGGTCAACCAATCACTTAGGGAAGCACATGTACCCAGGGCATGGAAACATGCTGTAATTCTGCCACTTCTTAAAAAGCCATCCCTTGATCCGCTGCTCCCAGAAAACTATCGACCTATCTCGCTTTTGCCTAGTTTGGCCAAAGTTTGTGAGAAGGCGGTCACGTTCCAACTGACCAATTTTGTCGAGGTGGCTGGTGTTCTTCATCCGCGCAGTCTGGCTTCCGTGCCTCCTACAGTACCGAATCCGCTCTGTTGGAGGTTTCGGAATCCATTCGAGAGTGCTTGGACGCCGGCGGGAGAGCAGCATTAATACTGCTTGATCTCTCGGCGGCGTTCGACACGGTGCCTCACGCCATGCTCCTCGACCGCCTCTCTGACATCGGATTATCTGGGAAAGTTCTGCTCTGGATCAGCTCTTTTTTGGAGGGCAGGATGCAGCAGGTTTGGATTCCCCCATGTGCCTCGGTCCCTTTGAGGGTTACCACAGGGGTGCCGCAGGGGTCATCACTTAGCCCTCTGCTTTTCAACATCTATATGACTCCGCTGGTCTTCCTGGCGGAGTCTCTGGGGGCTAAAGTGATGGCCTACGCGGATGATACCCAATTGTTCTTCACTTGGAATAAGGTGGACGACTCGGTGGCTATCTTCCGTTTTCCAGTGGCTGGCCAATGCACAGTTGAAATGTAATGAGGCAAAGTCAGAAGTCCTGCTTTTCGGCTCTTTCTCCTCAGAATTTAGAGCAAGACTCTGGCCTTCCGGCTTTCCTTGTCCTCCGGCGATCAATGGAGCGGTTAAAAATCTTGGGGTCTGGTTCGACGAAAACCTGAACTTTGCCTCACACATTAAAAAACTTGCTGGCACTTGCTTTGGGCTTCTGAGGAGTCTTAAGAAGTTTCTACCCTTGCTCCCAGTTAGGGACAGAGAGACGGTGGTCCGTGCTTTGCTTCTCTCCCGCCTCGATTATGCCAATGCCCTTCTGGTAGGCTGCCCGGGCTACCTTGTAAAGAAACTGCAGGTGGTCCAAAATTCGGCAGCCAGACTCCTGGGCGGGCTGTCCCCCTGGCATAGTGCTCGGGCTCAACTTCGGACACTCCATTGGCTCCCCGTGGAATCTCGCCTTAAATTCAAAATGCTTTCCATTGTTCAACAGGCCCTTTATGGTTTGGGCCCCAAGTATCTGCAGGACAGATTCTCCTTTTATATCCCTAGAAGACAGCTGAGGTCATCCTCTTTGTTGCTTATGGAGACCTCTAAATTTAAGCGTGTTCGCATGGGGGGCAATTCGTTTGCCCGCAGAGCCTGCATCGCTTGGAACTCTCTTCCCTTGTCTTTGAGGGCTATTTGTGATCCGCACTTGTTTCGAAAATCCCTGAAGACATTGCTATTTTGATGGATATCTGTAGTTTGGCCGCCTTGTTTGTTGTTAGCGCCGGGACACTTCCGAGTAGCTGTGCGCTCAATAAATTAAAATAACATAACGCTCTTTTGGCTTCAGATGGTGAAGTCTCTAACTCTTCTTTAGTAGGGTGGGGAAGAGCAAAAAGGGTAGACAAGGTGATGTTTTGGCCTACTTGTAAAAAATGTCACAACCTTTGAAAGGAAGGAGGCATGGTTCTTAGAACCAGCTTGTTTGGTTTAAATGTTGTATAAGGAGGGTGTACTAATAGTGTATGTAGTTTGCTAACCCTCCATGACCCCACCTCGCCCTGTTTGTTGCAGTACCACATGGCAGTGGTGTTGACCATGAACACCTGCACCAGTTTTCCCCTGCTCGAAGGAAGAAACACTTTGAACGCAAATTGGATCGCCCAAAGCTCCAACAAGTTGGTGTCGAGCACAGACTCTGCCAGAAACCAGATTCCTCTGACCTCCACCTCTCCCAGATGACCGCTCCATCCCAGGTGATGCATCTGTCACAACAGTCAGCTCTGGTTGGAGATGGGATAGGGGTCTGCTGCGGGCCCAATCATGGTTTGTCAGCCACCACTGCAGGTCTTTTGTAGTTCCTTCTAAGATATGGACCAGGTCGGAGAGTTTCCCCTGAGACCGCGCCCACTGGAACTTCAGGTCCCACTGCAGACCCCACATATGCTAACGGGCATGCACAACTAGCAGGGTGCAGGAGGCCATGAGGCCCAACCGCCTCTGAGTCAGTCTCACCCAAATCCAAGATAGAGGCTGAAACATTGGTATCATAGCCTGAATAGCCATCCGAGAGGGAGTCAGGAGTGACTTCGGCACGTTGATAGTGAACACCAGCGAAAGCTGCCTGGGTCAAGCCTGCCTTCTGCAGCCAATCATCGAGTTAGGGCAACACCGCTATCACCTTGTGAATAAGATGTGCGGAGTAGGCGGAGTTGCACTACGTGGAATTCTGCACGGTTGCATATAAACTCTGTGGAATTCTGCAGAGTTCCGCTCCGCCCTATATACTATACCAAAGTCCTCTCCTGCTACCGCACCCCCAACCCAAATCACCTGCTGACATTCCCAGAGTCACCCTGCCAATCCCAAAATAGTTCACTGAGCCGCTACTCACTCTAAGCTTGGACTCTCTCTCTGTTGCGTGCAATGCTGATGTGCAGCTACGTCTTGTCCAGCAGCGCGGGTGCCCCCTCCTACTCGGGCTTGAGGCTTGTAAAGAAGACAGCGTCCGACCACAGTATTTATTAGTTTCATGTGATGTACATCAGATACGGCTCTAGATAGAGTGTGGTACTGTCAGAGGGCAGGGGAAGTATGCGTTGGTGAGGAGAATTCTGGCATCATGAGCTTTCACAATCCCAGGTGGGTACAGTGCGCTTCAATTATTACTTAAAATCACAATTTACGTGCCTTTCACCACCCAAGCCACATTTCATTAAAACGTTCAAATAGTCATGTAAGGAGCTTATCATGAAATTGATGCATCCAGCAAGCTCTAAAATAACTGCGTGAAAGGACTTTCTGTTTGATTACTCTGTTTATTTAAGTCAGAGAAAGTAGTTCTCCATGTATTTTGATGTGTGACGATGGTTGTTGAATGCAAGTAGAACTAACATATTTTGATGGAATCTAGCAAAAGGGGAAAAATTGTATCAGAAGCACATTTTTACAAAATGCAACTACGCAATAGTTCTTATCGTCATTAGGGCTGGCCAGAGTTGGCGTATCATTAAGAACCTCCTGGAAGTCCTCACGCTTGTCCATAGGGAGAAGCTCAATGAATTGTTGGAGAGACTCCCATAAGGAGCGGTCATAGCGGCCCAAGAGGGCAGTTGAACTTGCTGCCTTCATGGAGGTTGCTGCTGTACTGCAGACCTTCCTCCCTGCCGAGTCCAGTCTGCGGGTTTCTTTGTCCGGTGGTACAGTGGACGATGGAGCTGTAGAGTGTTGCTTCTTAGCCCTACACCACAATAAACAAATCCGGAGGAGGATCCGTTAGCAGGAATGCGGGGTCCGAGTCCGGGGCCCTGTACTTCTTTTGAAGCCGCGATAGAGCCAACTTCCCAGAGGCAGGCGTAAGGAAGAGCTCCATAGGTCCAAACCGGGCACTAGAGGAAGCAGAGGACGAGAGAGTTGCTTTCACTGCAGCGTCTCGAATATGACCGATGTGGAAGGGGTAGGCACAGTCAGTGTGATCCCTAGCTTTAGCCGCTCCTCTCAACAGCACGTCTTGAAACGTGGCGATGTCATTGACCGGTGATACCCTCGTAGGAGGAAAGTCTGACAAGGTCGGCGAGTATCTTCCACCACTAGAAGAATCCGTGTCCCTGGTGTACCTGGAACGTGACCGCTCCCTGCGGTGACGATGCCGGGACCTGGTAAAAGATCTGTGCTGGCTACGAAAATGATGTTTCGATCTGGATCGACATCTCGGCCTTCTGGGCACAGCCGGAATCACCGGCACAGGCTGCTGAGGCTGAGGCGGTGGTGGCAGTGGTGGCTGAGGCGGAGCCAGAGATGGAGGAGGAGGCGGAGGAGGAGGAGGAGGAGGAGGTGGAGGAGGAGGAAGAGGAGGTGGAGAAGGAGGAGGAGGTGGAGGAGGAGGAAGAGGAGGTGGAGAAGGAGGAGGTGGTGGTGGAAGCGTCGCCGTCCGAGGTCTTGGAGGCGACCGACGAGGGACCACATGCTGGGCTGATTCCAGAGACCTAGATGGTGAGTAGGTCCTGGAGTAGTCAGAGTCCGAGGTACGAATCACTCTCCTTCTCTTACGGGCAGGTCTTGAAGAGGGTGCCCTGGAAGCCGTATCCCCTGATGGAGAACGCCAGTGCCGCCGTGACGTAGGGCTGTAAGATGTGGAGATGCTAACCACCGAATGTGACAGGCTCCTCGATGTCGACTTCCTTCTCGACGGGGACTTTCCTCGTGACGTCGACTCCCTTCTAGACGTCGATCTATCCCTCGACGTTGACTTTCTCCTCAACGGCGAAGATCTCCTTCTCGATGGCGACCAGCGCGTTGACATTGACGGCGAGCGGCGTTGTCGCGTCAACGGCGAGCGCCGATGCCTTCAGGACTCAGATCGATGCCGATGATGTGTCGACGTCGTCTGTGATGTCCTCGACTTCGACCTCGTCCGAGGTCTCGATGTCCGTCCTCTCGACGTCGAGCGTCGATGTCGTTTAGACCCATAGCCCTGGGTCGACGGGGAGTATATCGCCATCATACCTTTCGACGTCGACGTCATAGCCATTGACGTCGACCGGGACCGGTGCCGTTTCTGGGCCTTCTTGTGACTGGGGAGCCCCCAGAGGCCGAAGCACGGGAAGTGGAAGATGACAAGTTCCCTTCATGCCCCGAGGTCCCACCTGCATCCTGATGTCTTCTCTGCTCCAGGTCTTGAAGACTAATCTTCTCCCTGTTACGCAGGGTCCTCCTGGAAAATGACTTGCAGATGACACAGGAGTCAGGAACATGAGAAGATGGAAGACAGAGTATGCAAACCCTGTGAGAGTCTGACTTGGCCTTCTTCCTGCCACACTCCGGGCACTTGTCAAATAGAGCTGGCATTTTGACAAAAAGGAAGTGGCTTAACTGGCCAAAAAGGACAGCAAATGGAAGATAAAGGCCCCAGACGTCGAATGAAACACTAGAACTTTCAAACAAAGCTCCAAAAATTGAAGAAATACCAATAAAGGTAGAGCTCAATGCTCCAGGGTCCTGCTAGCAGGAGCCGGAAAAAAGAACTGAAAGTAACTTGCATTTGGCTGTGCATCATGGGATACCGAGGGTCTCTGGAGGGTTCCTTAAAGGCACGGCATCCCTTTTCCAGACACATAATGGCAGCCTATGGGGCTTGTCTGTCCAACCCTTCCTCTCTATCATGACAAAGGAGTTTTGTGAAGGGTAGTTTCTCTTGGTGTGAAACTTAGCTAAATGTGTAAATTTAGTTGTTGTTTGGCTATTCTTTTTGTCACTTCAGGATGAAGTGCTGGCCAGTGTAGCCTTGTTAATGTCAGGCTGCATTATTTGTCTTTGATTTTCTCTTAAGTGTCTATGCAGGACTGCAGAAGAGGACACCTTAAGAGACTATTTCGATTGCTCTGGGGTCCACGCACATGGGCGGGACTATTCACAGATTATGACCATACACAGAGATCCCCTACTACAGAGACCTGCCCCGGTGCCTGGGTTTCAGGCAGGGCCTGGGGTATGGGAGCCCCGTTGTGCGGCCTGCCAAGGGTTCCTCTGCCTGGGACATGGGTCCCTGGTGCAGAGCCCCCGAGCCCTGCAAGGGCAGGCGGGAGCCCTACCACGAAGGCTCAGGACAGACAGATAGGTGTCCTTTCGGTCCCGGCCATATGGTTGGCCCTTTTTTCCTTGGCCATCTGATTGCATGCAATGCTTTCCAATGGGGCGAGCAGATGGCCGGGCTGGCCTGGATGTCCCGATGAGGGCTTGTCCGCCTCTCCGATCGAGCTGGGTCTCCGGGAGGTCGGGCGCCTCTGCATCCTGGGTCCCCTCCATCACTCGGTGTGCTCGGGTTACCAGAAAGAGGGGTAGCTTTCCTCCGGATTACTAGGGGCAGGGTATGCCGGAACACCCCTCCCGGGCTGGCGGTTCTCAGCCGGGGACCAGATGGGCTATGCCCAGACAACACCTCCCCCCTGTCCGGGGGCTCCCTCCTCCGGCCCGTGGCATATCAAAGTGCCCGGGATGGGCTCTGTTAGACCTGGCACCTTGGCGTGAGTTTCCCTTCCACTTTTTGATGGTGTGCCTCGATTGTTTTGCTGGTGTTGTCCGCTCAGGGCGCCACGCCACGGCTAATCCGTGCCGCAGCGCAAGTGCTCCCTAGATAAAGTATACATTGATTGATATTCATGATTGGTTTATTGGATTCACTGTCAGCCCCCAGTAAAGTGCACCCGGAGTGCCAGGGCTTGTGAATGCCAATGCCGCTAGGGGGCTGCAGCGCTGGTTGCGCCACCCACAACAGCGGCCATGTAAAATGTGTCCTGGGTCTGCCACCGCAGACCCCGCATGCAGTCCCGTACTGTCCCGCCGGCTGGGCAAGTGCCCACACTTGCCAGCCTCCAGAACCTTCCCTTAGCCTCATGTTAGTCACCCCTATGGTAGGCCCACGGGCAGGGTGCGTTGTAGGTGTAAGGTAGGACAGGCCCTGGTTGTGTGGCCTGTCCTAGTAGTGAATTACCGCCATATTCGTAGTTCACTATTGCAAGGCTACCTGCTCCCCTTAGGCCAGATGAGCTGCTGGAATTATTACATCCTATAATCCCAGCAGGCTCGGGGAACATGGTAGAAAGATATGTTTAGTATGCCTGAACTCGGGATGATAAAATACTTCTTGTAGCCAAGTTTATTTTACTATCCTGGGTTTGTAAATACGACTTTTAGAAAGTCGGTATTTACTCGCTTAATCATTTCAGCCGCCTCTGCTGTGCGTGTATCTGACTGTCTGGGCCATGTGAGTGACAGGGCTGGGGGGATGACAGGTAGCGAATGGCAGGAGGACACCTTGGTGGGAGGTGGGAGTGCCCCTTGGACTCTGAAAAGGGCAGTGCTCCACTACCACAATGCTGGGTCCGCCCCCTGGGGAGCGACTGATGACTCAGCCTGCACCTGGCCAGGACGGGCGAAGCGCTGTCCAAAAGGTGCTCCTGAAAGTACTTGTCCCCTGAATGCCGGCTCCACCTCCTGTGGAGCGGCTGATGTGCCTGCCCCTCACACTGAAAGCAGAAGTCAGAGTACCCCCCAACAAAGTGCTCAGGACTGAGAACGGTTATGCGAAGGCCCCCCTGGCCTGAGAGAACAAAAGAAATGTGGTATAATAGTAGGAGCCTAGCTCCTAAGAAATCGGAATCCTGTTTTACCACAAAGAACCTCTGCCCGACTAGAAGGAGAAGAAGACGCTGGAAGGACTGGCCTGCTGCTTGCCTTGCTGAGGAAGGAGAAGAAAAGACTCGCTGAAAACACTTTGCTACTTTGTGCTCGAACATTCTCCAAGGGCTTGATCTGAGCTTGCCCCCTGAACTGAACCCCAGGACTAGTGGGTTCTCTGTGCTCTTGCTCGTCCTCCAATTCGAGCCGTGTGTGCATCCCGCTGGAAAGAGACTGCGCCCCTCATCGCCCCTCCTAGGGCCGTGACACTCAGGAGCTTGCCTGCCTTTACCCCGTGAGAGCCCCGCTCCATCCGGAGCCGCTCTCTGTCCCCGGGCTAGGTTGCCTGCACCCCTGTCACCGCCTGCCACTGGAGTGCGCTGAACGCGCTGTCACCCCTCCCGCCGGAATCCGTCCGACGACTGTGATCTACGCCGGGTCACCCATCTGCACTGACCGTGCCCTGTGACCCCGCTTTGCTATCCCCGGACATCTCAGGCTGCGCCGCCCCCGCTGTGGAGACCCCCCTGCACCGCCGTGCTAAGGGTTGCTGGCCGCGCCTGCCTGCTGCCCACACCCGCTGATTGAGGATCCAAGAACACTTCCCCAAAGCCGAGAGTCACACCGATCTGTGCCGACTCTCTCCTCGCAACAGTGTTACAGGAATTCCAGTATCGGGCTCGGGGCCCGCACCGCCTTACTTCCCAGTTAAATCCTCACCGCACGCCCGTCTCACCGCCGCTGCCCGGGAGCCACCGGGAGGAGCTGTGCCCGGCGCGAGCGCGCCCACGACCGATGCGTGAGCCGCGGTAGGCCTGAAGTAAGTCAAAGACTGGAATCTCCCAAGTGACATTGAAAAGAGACTAAAAGAGCATCCGCTTAAAGAACCGTGTGCCTGCTTGATAATCTGGTGGCATCAAAACAACGTTACTAGTCTTGTGATAAAACTGCATATTGAGATAACTATTTTTATATAAAGAAGCGTATTTTCCCATATCTAAGCCTGGTGTCCGTTTCTGGGGGGATTGATGTATTTACGGTGTGTGTGATTGTAAGTGCTTAACCAACAACGCCTGAAGAATCGCCTTGGCTGCTCACGCCACGCACCTAGAGGGTGAGCAAGGGTCATTCCAAAAGGGGTTATCCTTTGCCCTGACGTGGAGGAGAGGGTCCCTGCTTGACACAAGGACATCCTTGCGCCAATCAGAGATCCCCGACTCTAACAGGCTCCATGGGTCCTGGGCAGTCCTCCCCCAGAAGCAGAGCCCCCGAGCCCTGCACGGGCAGGCGGCAGCCCTACCACAAAGGC